>NC_135536.1:161265849-161600224 GCF_045843805.1 Urocitellus parryii | reverse complement strand
GGTTTCTGGGGATTCATCCATGACAACAATGCCTGTCCTTGAGATAATTTTATATTCTGGCAAGGGGAGACAGGAAAGAAAATAGATTGGTGCTACTTTGAATGTATATGTCCCTCCAAAATTCCTATGTTGGAACTTAAACCACAAGGTAGTGATTAAGAGGTGGGGCCTTTTCAGATGTGATTAGAGAAGAGTCTCTTCATGAATGGGATTAATGCCCTTATTAAAGATGTTTCAGGGCTGGAGATGTGGCTCAGTGGTAGAGAGCTTGCCTAGCATGCATGAGGCCCTGGTTTTGATCCCCAGCACTACAAATAAATAAATAAGAGGTTTCAGAGCTTGGTGAGTTGAAACACACCTGTAATCCCAGCAACTCAGGAGGCTGAGGCAGGAGGATAGCAAGTTCAAGGCCAGCCTCAGCCACTTAGCAAGACCCTGTCTGAAAATACAAAATAAAGAAGGGTTAGGGATATTAGCTCAGTGGTAGAATCCCCCTTAATTTAATACCTCAGTACTGAAAGAACATCATCATCATCATCATCATCATCATCATCATCATCATCATCTTGGACATCCCAGCCTCCAGAACTGTGAGAAATAAATTTTTATAATTTATAAAATCTCAGTTTAAGGTATTTTGTTATAGCATCAGGAATGGAATAAGGCCACAGTTAAATAGTAGAAAAAGATTAAAGATGGTAAGTGCAGTAAGAAAAATAAAAAGAGCAGAATACTCAAGATGGAGTAGATTAGGACTGGGGATATAGCTTAGTTGGTAGAGTTGCATGCAGAGGGTCCTGGGTTTAATTCCCAGCACTACAAAAGAAAAAAAAGATGGAGTAAATTATGTAACTGGAGAAGGAGCAAGAAGGAGAGGGGCAGGAGATGAAGCAGAGAGGCAATTAACGAAAGGACCTTGACTTTGAATGAAATAAGGATCACATTATATGTGACATGATCTTTCCATGTTTAAATGGACTGTCCCACTTGTTGAGAAATCAACTATAGAGAAGTAATGAAGAGAGCAGGGACACAAGGCACAATTCTGGTTGTATGTCATATATAGAAAGATAAAAGATGACTCCAAGTTCTTCATCCTTGGCAACTGGAAAGATGGAATTTTTAATCACTGAAATGTGGAAAAATATGAATAGAAGAATCTTTGTGTGATAAGGGAAGATCTAAAGGTCAAATTAGGATATGTTAACTTTGATACAGCTAATAGATATCCAAACAAAGCTATAGGTAGTAGGACTATGAGTCTAGAGTTCAAGGGATATTTACAGATTGGAAATATGTATTTGGGACCCTTAAATATATAGTTTATATTTGAAGTTATGAGAATAAGTATAAGATCACCTAAGGGAGTGAGTTCAGGTAAAGAAAAAAGTGTTCAGATACTCATTTCTATGGCGTTTATCACTGAAGCCAAGTAGATAGAAAAGCCCACCAGGAAGGAAAAGGAGGAATTAAGAGGTTAGGAGGCAAAGCAGTAGAGTGTGGAATCCTAAAACTCAAATGAGGAAGCATTCCTCAGGAAGACAGAGTTATCTAGTAACATGTAAACTGAGAATTATTCATTAGATTTGGCAGCATGGAGGTCATTAGGTGACTTGACTGGAGCCATTTCTTGGAGTTTTGGTGGTAAAAACTAACTTGAGTAAATATAAAGGATATTGAGAGGAAAACATAGAAAAGTTGTTTTGAAGAGTATCATTTATCCAAACTACAGTGAAGCAAAGAATAGAGCTATAGTTAGAGAGCAAAAACAAAAAAATGTATGTTTTATGGGGAAAATGGAAGCATGAATAAATGTGCCAATGGGATAATCCAATGGAGAAAGAAAATGATGATGTCAGAGCAGAGGGAAGAATTGTTGGAGCTATGTTCTTAAACAGGGAAAGGAGATGGTAGAGGGAAGTGGCTACCGAGTTTGAGATTAGGTCAGAATCTTCTATAAGGCCTGTAAAAACATAGATAGCTGGGACCTCACTTTCAAGTTTGATTCATTCAGTATGTTAGTCAGCTTTTTGTCACTGTGACTGAAATTCTTGACAAGAACAATCTGGGGGGTGGGGGTTATTTTGGCTCATGGTTTCAGAGGTTCAGTCCTTACTCAGCAGACTCCACTGCTCTGGGCCCAAGGTGAAACAGAATGTCATGGCAGAAGAGCATGTCAGAGGAAAGCGGCTCAACTCATGGCATCCAAGAAGCAGGGAACTACTGAGATATGAGAGACAAAATATAAACCCAAATTATGCCCCCAGTCACCTACTTCCTCCAGCCATACCCTACTTGCTTATAGTTAACAAATCAATATGATGATGATGATGATGATGATGATTATTTTGAGAGAGGGTCTTGTTAAGTTGCTTAGGACCTTGCTAAGTTACTGAAGTTGGCTTTGAACTTGTGATCCTCGGCCTCCTTGGGTGCAGAGAGTATAGCCATGAGCCACTGTGTCCAGCTCAAGTTCACTTTTAAAAACCACTGAATTCCTTTATAAGCAGTACATGTTTCTTATAACAGATATTCCTAGCAGATTGGGCCCAGTGACACAGTCCTCTTGAGGGAAGACCTTGTGCAGAGGAAGAGAGCATCCTGGTCTTGACCATGAGAATGTGGTGGGGTCCTCCTGGTAGAACTCACAATGTGTGGGTCCTGGGATTTTTTTCTCTCCACGCTAGTCCACACTCAGCCTTAGTTCCCACAATTGCAGACTCCAGGGGCAGTTCCTGCTCCTAGGAAACTGTGATCCTGTGCCCATCTGTGTGTTCTGGGCAGGGGTTGGTCCTGTTTCCACATCTCTGGTGGATCTGGAAAGGGCTTGAGGTTCTACTTGAGGTTTGTTTAACTTCCTTTGAGAACAGAAGCCAGACCTTCCAAACTCTTCACATGTTGGCCAGAACCTGGAGTCCTGACATCCTTGTATCTGTATCTTTGGGTACTCCTTAATTTCAACTAGGTCCTTATTTTTTAATTCAGGATATTACTTTTTAAAAGTTTATTCAAACTTTTCACAAATTCCGAATTGCTCTGCTGTAACTCAGTTAAAGCCAGAAGAATGAAAGTTGTGAGGAGCAGGGACAGCCATGCTCACACCAGCCTGAGACCCCACAAGACACCTCTCTGGTGAAGTGTCAGCCACAATACCTGCTTGGCTGACCACTGTGAGCTTCTGCAATACTAACGCCACCCAGGAAGTACACAAACGCTAAGTTCGTGCCCACTGTCCTGTCCTACCTCATTGATGAGAACTGGGGCCAGCTTTAACGTTTTAGAGTTTTTGTTAAACCCTAAAGCACAAACACACACAGCGTCAGCCGGCCAAGGGCCGTGTCCGTCAGTACCACTTCCCCTCTGGAAGGGCTTCAGGGCAGCCACACGGAGGAGCTGCCTCTGCAGTCCCTCCCTAGGGACTCGCCTGGGCGCTTCTGGGGAGCTGTCACTCTTCAGAACGCATCCAAACGGCTTCCTTGGCTTGCTTCTTGCTTTCTTCCTAGACCAGGCCCAGGAGGGCTCCTCTTAAAGAGGAGCTTAAAGGGCTGGTCCTTAGGAGCTTCTGCTACCCATGTGTTGAGTGTTCTTGGGGCTCTTCTTTGTCCTCCTGCAGCCTCCCCTTCTCTTGCCTCCTGTTCAGTTTACAAGGCAACAGGAACTCTCCAGCTCCGTTATAACCTATGGGGCCAACTGTGATTCCTGGGCCCTTTCTTAGCTGGTAAAATTTACGAAGCCAGTTCTTCTGCAGGTTTTCTGGGTCCTTGAAGAGCGAGCCCACATTGGTGGTGACCAGCAGCACCGCGGTGCCCAGGGCAGCCGCCTTCCTGGGCATGGTGCCAGGCGGTGCGGGTGCTGGGCTGGGCCTCGCTTCCTTCGGGGACAGGCCGGGGTCCGCGGAGCAGCGGGGCGTCAGCTGTGCGGAGGGGCGTCCTGGGGACGGACCTGGCTCCTGCTCCTTGCTCCTTTACTGCTTCGCGCCTGCGCGCTAGCTCGCCTCCGCGCTTCACAGCGGCCAGCGCGCAGCTAGACCCACCAGGGGAGAATTTGAATTTCTCCAAGCTCCGAAGTAATTCTGATACTGCTGGTATAAGCATCATGCTTTGTGAGAATCACTAGTATGTAGGAGAGTATTGGCTTTAAATAGGAGTCCATGTGTTAATCTGTAGTAACAGATTCATTCATTAAAATACATATTTATCCATGAAGATTAATTTTGGAAAGATGTAGTCAAGAAGAAAAAAACAAGAGTTAGCATACTCTATCTTTGGAACATGATTCACCAAAAGCATGGCAAAGCTTCCAGTGAGAAGTCACTCAGGATGTGTCTAAGTTTGCAAGCACACTGCATTCACCTCCTACTGGCTGGGCCATTTTTCTGATGTTCAGCCAAGTGTAGAAACACTTGGTTGGAAAATCACTTCCTTTACATGACTGGAACACCTCAGTGGCCTCTCCTGGCAGAGTCTCAACAGCATTCTTGGGAGTCCCAGGTGCATCACACCCCAGGACTGCTCTTTCCAATGCATGTTCCATAACATTGCAAAAGAGCCTAACTAAATGTGATTGTGTTGTGGTGCTGGCCAGAATTTGGAGTTATGATTAACTGAGGGCTCAGCCAAAAACTCCAAGAAGCCTGAGCCTTTTTTTTTTCCTTATTGTAATGTTCATCTCTTGCCAGATAAAGCCACTAGCAATCAATCTTTCCATAAAGTTTTCCTTTTTTAAAAAATTTCTCATCTAGGAGATGGGTACAGCAACATACATATTCAGAATGTAATAACAATAATAACTTCCCTCTGTGTGCTCCTTTGGGATTTAAAAGTTTTTTCACAATCAATTTATTATGTTCACTTTATGCATGAGGAAACTGAGGTTTAGAGAAGGTAAACTAATTGTCTTGAGATTTCAAACTCAGTGGAACAAGGATTTGGGGTCTTTCAAATCCTTTCCAGATTTCAAATTTATTTTGTCATATACTGATCAGAATAGTTCTTCCAAGGCCCTCTGCTTTGGCATATGACAGACACATTAAAGGTAAGCGGTTCTTTGCCTCTCTTTTGGAATGTACTGACCCATTGCCCATCTTATACAATTCTTTCTAGACCTTATCTCTGTTAGCTTTTACCCTACCTCTTCACTTTAATTGATAATATTATCTGGTTTGGCTGAACTAGATTTCAATATGTAATTTGACGTGGTGAATAGATTGGGATGGATTTTTTGTCTTTAAGTATTTTTTAGAGAAATATTAGGTTTGGATAAAAATCAGAAATTACAAATTGATCAAAAAGCACTGAAGTTTTCTGTGTACTTTTTCCTCCTTCACACACAATTTTTCTTTATTTTTTCCATCTTTTATTAGTGTACTACAATTAATGAACCAATTTTGGTGCATCATTATTAACTAAAATCCATAGTTGATTTTCATTCTTTGTGTTATAATTCTATGGGCTTTGACAAATATATAATGTATTTATTCATCATTATAATGACATAATGATACTTTATAGTATCACTGTCCTAAAAGTTCTCTGTGCTCTACCTATTTTTTCTCCTTTTCTCTCTTACCCCTGGCAATCATTGATCTTTTTACTGTGTGTGTAGTTTTGTATTTTTCAAAAAAATTATATAGTTGAAATTATACAGTTCATAAGCTTTGGCTTCTTTAATTTATTAACACACGTTTATAATTACTTTGGAGGCATTTATTTTCATGGCTTGATAGTCTATTTCTTATTGTTGTAGAATAATATTCCATTGTATGAATTAACACAATTTGTTTATCCATTCACCTACTGAAGGACATCTTAGTTTCTTCCAGATATTGATAATTATGAATAAAGCTGCTATAAACATCCATGTGCAGGCTTTTATATGCACATATGTTTTTATCTCATTTGGATAAACAGCAAGAAGCAAGAAATATGATTGCTGGATCATATGGTGAGTGTTTAAGTATGTGAGAAATTTCCAAGCCATTTTCCAAAGTGTTTATACCACTTTGCATTCCCACCAACAAGTTTCTTTGCTCCACTTTCTTGACAGCATTTGATGTTGTCAGTGTTTTGATTTTAGCTGTTCTAATATGTATATAGTAGTAGCTCAATGTTTTAATTGTAATTCCCTAGTAACATATAATATTGAGCATTCCCTTTATCTTTCTGATATTCATTTCACCAACTCTCAAGTCTTACAAATGATGGAATATTCTTTATCCAAATATCCTTTTAGAGCCAGTCTTTATCTTAGCTAAGCTTAATTTGGTTCATGTAATATGAGTAAGCAATTTTCATACTCACTAATTTCAGAATTTATCACTTCACAATGATAACCTAGTTCAGAGAGGGTCTTTTTTTTTACAACAGATATTCTCTTATTTATTTATTTGTTTGTTTATTTTTGCATTACAATTCTTAAGACACCTTTATACCACAATTTATCATATCTCTGTTTGTATATAAGGTATGTTGACAACAAATTCACATCTTCATACATGTGTTTTGTACAATGATGAGGGTCTCCTTTCACCATCCATGCTATTCCCCTTCTCCCTCCCCTTCCCTCCCACTCCTATTCCCTATCTAGAGGTAATCTTCCTCCCTTGCTCTCCCTCCCAACCCCATTTTGAGTCACCCCGCTTATATCAGAGAAGACATTCGGCATTTGTTTTTTGGGGGGGGATTGGCTAACTTCACTTATCATAGTCTGCCATCCATTTCCCTGCAAATGCCATGATCTTATT
This sequence comes from Urocitellus parryii, assembly GCF_045843805.1. Lineage (NCBI taxonomy): Eukaryota > Metazoa > Chordata > Mammalia > Rodentia > Sciuridae > Urocitellus > Urocitellus parryii. Next base: position 161,593,482 of record NC_135536.1, on the reverse strand, counting down.
CTTTTTTAGTGCTGAGTAATATCCCATTGTGTATAAAAGCCACATTTTTTTATCCATTCATCCACTGAAGGACATCTAGGTTGGCTCCACAGTTTAACTATTGTGAATTGTGCTGCTATAAACAGTGATGTGGCTACAACGGATGTTTTCATTACCTCCAGTTTACCAAAGATGAAGGAAAAAGATGAAGGTATATGTGTCTTCTGGAGTTGAAAAATATTGTCCCTTCTAGAAAGATAATGTTAATGTAGGTTAAAGGAAGAAAGTCTTTTTTTCAGAATTATGGTTCTGATTAACACTCATTGTTAATGAAATTTGGTATTGTTTCATGTAAATATCAAAAAATAGTTTTAGTGGGGGAAAAATATCCCTTTGCTCCAGAGATTTTAGAATCTTAGAAATAAATTTAGAAGTATTTTATATTCTTAAATAGTTACATTTCAGAAGAGCTGTTCAGTCAGGTTTCTTGGTTATAAACAATAGCAGTCAAGAAATTAGTCAAAAATTAGGTGATTACATAATTTATTGGAAAGGTGGAAAATGGGCAACAACTAAAGGAATAATAGTCTTACTGAAGAAAAAGTCTGGTTATGCTATTAATCCAATAAGATACTCTTTGCCAAAATTAAATTTTTATTGTAACTTAATTGAATATATTTTCTTGTTCTTTATTGGTGCATTATAATTATGCATAATAGTTTGATTCACTATGCCATATTTGAATATGCACATAACATAATTTAATGAGTTTCATTCCCCAGTACCTTCCCTTTCTCTTCCCTCTTCCCTCCATCTGCTTACTCTACTGACCTACCTCCCTTCTATTATTATTAATTTAATACTACATTATTAACATATATAGTTGGGATTCATTGTGATATACTCATACATGGACATAGAATGCTTTGGTAGATTTTGATCCCCAGTACTTCCTCAGACCCTCCCATCCACCCTCCCTCTTGATGTTCCTCTACTCTATTGGTCTTCCTTCTATTTTTGTGAGATTCTCCTACCCTTTATTGTTTTCCTTTTCTTTTTTTCTCTCTAGCCTCCATATTGAGAGAATATATTCAGCCTTTGACTTTCTGGGTCTGGCTTATTTCACTTAGCATAGTGTTCTCCAGTTCCAACCATTTACCAGCAAATGACATAATTTAATTTTTCTGTATGGCTGAATAAAATTCCATTTTATGTGTGTGTGTGTGTGTGTCTGTGTGTGTCTCACATTTTCTTTACCATTTGTCTGTTTACATGCACTTAAGCTGAACACATAACTTGGTTATTATGAATTGCACTGCTATAAACATTTGTATGCATGTATCACTACAGTGTGCTGATTTTAGTTTAAGGAAATAAATTTGAGATAATCTCTTCTCTATATCACTTGAATCACTTCAAGGTTCTGGGAGAAGGCAACATTTGGTTGAGTCAGATCACATGACTCTCTTTGTTACTCTTGAGAAAGGATGGCAGAGAAGACGTGCTTCCCCTAAAAGTCCACACAATGGTAAAATGTATAAACTAAAAAACGTGTTCTTTACTGGGAATATTAAGGCAAGAGGCTCCTCTATCAGTCAGCAACAGTGCTGTGTAACAAGTAAATTTCACTGACTCACAATAACATTTATTTTTCACAAGCATAGGTTCTCAGATTGGTGGCAGAAATTCCACTTTATGTTTTAAGTTGACTAGGCTTGGCTATAGAACTGGAAGTCAAGTTCAAGACTGCTACATGGACTTCTAATTCTAGAAACAGCAGCTACCTAGGGCATGATCATGAAGATGGCAAAAGCACAAGAGACCAAACCAAACCATATAAGCCTATTTGAAACCTTTATTTGTATGGTACCTGCTGACATTCCATTCTTTAAAGAAAGATACATGACCAAACTCAGAAAACAATGAAATGGGGTGTATATTCTATCGATTCTACCAGTTACTTTGGATTTAATTTGCTCTATTTTTTTCTAGTTTCCTAAGATGAAAGCTTAGAAGATGGACTTTAAATCTTTCTCTTTTTTTCAAACATATTTATTTGCTGCTATAGATTTCCCTATAAGGACTGATTTGACTCCACCCCACAACTTTAAAAAATGTATTTATTTATTTATTCTAATTTGTTATATAAGACAACAGAATGCAATTCAATTCATAGTACACATACAGAACACAATTTTTTTGTCTGGTTGTACACAAAGTAGAGTGACACCATTCGTGTCTTCATACATGTACTGGGTAATGATGTCCACCTCATTCCACCATCTCTCCTACTCCTATGCCCCTACCCTTCCCCTCAATCCCCTTTGCCCTATCTAAAGTTTCCTCCCATGCTCCCCCCCCCCATACCCATTATGGATCAGCATCCTCATATCAGAGAAAACATTCAGCATTTGGTTTTGGGGGATTGGCTTACTTCACTTAGCATAATATTTTCCAACTCCATCCCATTTACCTGCAAATGCCATGATTTTATTCTCTTTTAATGCTGAGTAATATTTCATTATGTATATATACTATAGTTTCTTTATCCATTCATCTAATGAAGGGCATCTAGGTTGGTTACACAGTTTAGCTATTGTGAATTGTGCTGCTATAAACATTGATGAGGCTGCCTCACTATAGTCTGCTGTTTTTATTTCCTTTGGGTATAGACCAAGGGGTCCGATAGCTGGGTCAAATGATGGTTCCATTCCAGTTTTCCAAGGAATCTCCATACTTCTTTCCATATATGCTGCACCAATTTGCAGTCCCACCAGCAATGTATGAGTGTGCCTTTTCCCCGACATCCTCATCAACACTTATTGTTGTTTGTATTCTTAATATCTGCCATTCTTGCTGGAATGAAATGAAATCTTAGAGTAGTTTTGATTTGCATTTCTCTGATTGCTAAAGATGTTGAATATTTTTTCATATATTTGTTGATTGAACATTTTTATTTTACTTATTCATTCTTTTACTTATTCATTCTTTGATGCTCTTTCTTTCTTTATGTAGATGCAAGTTTCAAACCACTTTTTATTTTCTTTTTTCTAAAGAACTTAATTTAATATTTCTTACAGGGCAGGTCTATCAGCAACAAATTCCATCAATTTTTGTTTGTCTGAAAAAGTCTTTATTTCTTTTCTTTTTCTTTTTTCTTTTCTACTAGGAATTGAACTCAGAGATGCTCTACCACCAAGTTATATCCCCAACCCTTTTTAACTTTTTTTTGAGACCAGGTCTTGCTAAATTGCCCAGGCTGCTCTTGAACTTTAAATACTAATGCCTCAGCTTCCTGAGTTGCTGGGATTACAGTGGTGTGCCACCATGCACAGCTTCTCTTTCACCTTTGAAAGATAATTTCATAGGGTACAGAGTTCTAGTTTGGTGGGGTCTTTTTCTCTCAAATATTAAATATTTCACTTCATTCTCTTCTTGCTTACATAGTTTCTGAAGAAAAGTTGGATATAATTCTTATCTTTTCTTCTCTATGGGTCAGATATTTTGTCCATTAGTATATTTCAAATATTTTTTCTTTATCTTTGATTTTCTGAAACTGGAATATAATATGCCTAAAGTTATTATTATTATTATTATGGTCTCATTTGTTTTTGGTTTTTTGTTTGGTTGGTTTTGGTTTTGGTACTGAAGATTGAACTCAGGGGCACTCATCCCCTGAGCCACATTCCCAGCCTTATTTTGTATTTTTATTTAGAGACAGGGTATCACTGAGTTGCTAAGAACCTTGTTGTTGCTGAGGCTGGGTTTGAACTTGCAATCCTCCTAACTCAGCCTCCCAAGCCTCTGGGATTACAGGCATGTGCCACCACACTGGCTCATTTGTTTTTGTCATTTATCCTGCTTGGTATTCACTGAGCTTCCTGGACTCATGGATTGGTGTCTGGCATTAATTTGAGGAAATACTCAATCATTGTTTCTTCCAACATGGCTTCATTTCATTCTCTTTCTTCTTATTTTATTCCCACTATACATATTCTCCTTTTGTAGCAGTACCACAGTTCTTGGATATTCCTTTCTGGGGTTTTTTTCTGTCTTTTTGTTTGTTTGCATTTCCATTTCAGGGGTTCCTTTCTTGTAAATGTATTCTTTATTCTTAATTGACACAAAGTAGCTGTACATATTTATAGGGGAAAGAATGGTATTTTAATATATATTTCACAATGATGAGTTCAGGGTAATTGGCATATCCATTACCTCAAACATTTTTCATTTCTTTGTGTTATAAACTTTCAAAATCTACTAGCTACTTTGAAATATACTAAATGTTTTTCTCTCTCTCTTTCTCCCCCTGCCTCTCTTCCTCTTTGTGCTGGGGATAGAGCCTTACCCATGATAGGCATATGATCTACCATTGAGCTCTAGCCTCTGACCTCAATTTTATAAGAGGTTTAAGAAGAGTTGTTGGTTGTTTAGTTTCTTCAGATTTTTAATTGTTGTTAGGATGGTGTAGTGACTTCCGTGATCCTTACATGCTAGACAGGAAACCAAGAAGTCCCTGTCTCTTTTACTTGGAGGCACTGAAAAGTCCCTTGGCTAAAACATCAACATATAAATGCTATTATAAGGAGTGAAGAATCAGGAGCAATAATCCAATTAACCTCAGCTCCTCCAGGAGATACAAGACAGATCAAAGATATTGGTGGTGGTGGTTCCATGATGGAGATCTGCATTGGCCCACAATAAAACTAATCAAATGAGTTTTTTTTTTTTTTTTAATGATTCCACCAACATGAACAGGAACTGAAGTTGGAATTGGAAAGTCTGAAGAGGGGGAAGATTTTAATGTGTTTTTTTTTTTCCTGTTTTCAACATCTTGCCCCCTAGAATTAGGCAAAATGAAACTCTGCAGTTCATTTTACAAAGAATTAGAGGCAAAGAATTCTGTGTGTATGGACCTGAGAAGAAGTAAAATGACAAAAAAGAAGAGGAAAAGAAGGAATAGGTAGACCAAATGAAAAAGAAGAAGACATTTTAGGGAATTTTCTCTCAGATGGTAGAAAAAAGTAACCAGAGATGATCCTGTTAAACATAGGATGGCCTGCTTCTGACATAGAAACCCACAACATCATGCACAGAACTTTAACCCTTCCTCCCACTGAACACCCAGAGAGTGACATAGTCTCACTGCCAGTCAATGCCTCATTCTGGGACAGGAAGTCCTCCAAACTTTCCACATTAAGGCTTCTGATTAAGCTCACTTCCCAGAATTTGGTCCTGGCCTTCTTTTCCAATTGCAAAATATGAATCAGAATCATAGTTAATGACTCTGAAAAATAAGACTTAAGATGGTTCTTTGTTCTTGGAGAATGAAACAAATATCCTGTGAAGTGCTTTTCTGATGCATTTCAGAGTAATCTTCATGTTAACTCAGTGGGAATGTAATTAGATTTCCTCTGAAAGAAAGAACATATCTCCCACATGGGGGGTGGGGGGAATGTCAGCAGATTCCAGGTCTAGGAGCTACTTAACAAATGTTCATTTTTTAAAGAGATTTTTGTTCTGACTTCACTCATGTCTTGGGCCTATTTTTCCATTTGCTAATTAAAAGTTCCTTGTCAGCAGTATTTATCATTATTATTATTATTAGTGAGTGAATCATCTCCTTTTCCACCAAATCTATTTTCCAGGCTCACCCATTCTAAATGCTGGCTTACAGCTCATTCGTTGGTGCCAAAACAACCCTCTTAGATGAGTCTCTTCTGCATTTCTCTGTCAAATCATTTTACTATCCAATCTGAAACTGAAAATCTTATTTGAACAATTGCCTGCTTTTAAATTTTTCTGGATTGACATCTATCTTACTCTCAAACCAAATATGTTTTTCTCATTCTTCCAAGACCAGGTCAGATTCACTTAATAAGGCATCATGAAAGAAATAAACAGATTGCCTTCAGCTTGGTATCTTCCAGGACAGAACTGTGAATTCTGAATCTTATAAATGAATAAATTGCCAGGAAAGTCTTGGAGACCCCAAACCTCTCTGTATTCATGAAATATGATAGCAGGAAAAATTCTAATCAATGTACTACAAAGGACCACTTCAAACCTGCATTTTATTATTTAATTTAAAAAACATTTTAGCTTTTTATTTTGAAATAAATTCCAACTTTCAAAACCATTGCAAAAATAGTATACAGATACTTGTATATCTTTCACTCAGCTTCACCAAAGGTACAACTTATATAACCATAGATCAAGGACCAAAATCAGGAAATTAAAATTTATTCAATATTCTTAACTAACCTTTTTTTTAATTGACGATTGAACCCATGAACATTTAACCACTGAGCCACATCTCCATCCCTTTTCATATTTTACTTTGACACAGGGTCTTGCTAAGTTGCTGAGGCTGGCTTTGAACTCTGATCCTCCTGCCTCAGCCTCTTGAGTCACTGGGATTACAGGCATGAACCACTAAACCTAGCAAATCTCTTGCCAGATGTGGTGGTGCATGGATGTAATCTCAGCAACTTGGGAGCCTGGGACAGAAGGAATGCAAGTTCAACCTCAGCAATTTAGGGCAGAGGATACAGCTTAGTGATACCGCCCCCACCCCCAATACCCCGGGTTCAACTCCCCAGTACTGGGGCAGGAGAAATGATCTCTGTCTTACAGACTCCTTCAACCAGAATTCTGGAAGGATATTGAGGTTCTATACTTGTGAGCAAATATATGTTAGGGAGGAAACATAGTGAAATCATGCCAAATAAATAATTATATTTTCTTCCACAGATTAGAGACATCCTGAAAAATGAGGCCTAAAGTAATTAATCTCATAAACCTATGTGGTTAGTTGAGTTTGAAATTTGGTCATCATTTTCAAAGAAGCAACCAGGTAGAATACAATCAATTGAAAAACACAGAAAACCAAACTCAAACTGGTTTAAACCATGGAGAAAATTGATTGGCACACGTAACTGAGAAATCTATAGGTAAGCTAAACTCAGGGTGTTTCTACATTGACTCTACCTCCCACAGCATTTGCTTCATCCCAAGGCTGGTTCTCTATGTGGCACAAGGTGGCTATCAGTAAACAACTGAGTATAACATGAACTCTCATCCACATCCAGAAATCATTGAGAATAGTAGTCTGTATCCCAGTCATTAAAGCTGGAAGATGGGCTGCACTGATTGCCTTAAACCAATTATCACTTACCTCTTAAGCTGAGAATAAGACTACTGTCACCCAATTCACATGTGCTTTTAGGAAAGGAAAGAGAAATGGGTACTATATAGGCAACCATGTTCATCACAAACCATAATCTTTAGTAGTAGAATTGTAGACAGTGTGTATATAGGGGCAAGAAAGTCTGTTCTATGTGCCTAATGAATGTTAAGATGAACTCAGACAAAATGTCATAAAGAACACAGTATGGAAGAAATCCAGCAGGGATACTGGGAAATGGCAGTTTTAACTGCTAGAGTGTAATATTGGTTTTGGTGGCTGGTTAGACATATGTCCCCATAAGCATGTTCTGGTAATATGGGACAACGTCTGGCATCATTTGAAGTATGAGTCCTCAGGCAGTCAAGTGTAAGAAATCTTAGCTATCTCAAAATACCTTGCCTCATCTCATAATTTGTCGTTCCACAATTTTGTCAGTCAATTCTGTGCCAACCAACCATCAGCAGATAACTCATTTCAGCTATACATATTTCTCTTGCTTTCCACCTCAGAGCTTCCATGTCACTGCAAGCTGGGAAGCTTACAGAAATCTGTTAAGTGCTCTGCATGCATGGATACTCAACAATATGTGATGGAGGCAACAACTAAGGGAACAACTTTAACACATGCGGGATAGAACCAGTGAATGAAAATGGATTATGGCAATAGCATATTTTATTCATCTGTTTGCTTCTGCCTTCTCCTTCCAGTATAATGTGAGTTCTATGAATATTCCTATGAATGTAAGAATGTAAATTTCATGGGTATTTTTGGAACACAGTTATGTGTTTAGTTACTATTCTGAATACATTATGTTGTTCACTGTACCCCTTTTGCCTAGAACAATGTGGGAGTACTTATTCTGTTTTATGGAATGCAATTTTGTGCAATTCTAGAATCAAAAATAAAGCTAATTAAGATCTTTTTGAAAACACACATAGCAGGTGTTCCATGAATATTTGTTTTTACAATTAATAAATACACAGAGAACAGTGGTAGGTTCTAGAGAGAGACAAGGCACTAATAATTTGAGCTTTTTGATTTAGCTGAACCAGAAGACCTACCTTTGGGCTTGAGATTTCACAAGACAATAAGCTCTCACTTTTGACTGAGCTGACTTTTAGTTGGATTTCCAGGAAGAATCCCAAGCAGCAAAATGGTAAAACCATTATAATCAGCACAACCTACCTCAATAGGCCTGTTAACATTAGTGAGACTCAAGTGAGTTACTATATATGGAAGCACATTGCTGACTTCAACCTAGCAATTGTTACACTTGTGGAAATAATAAATCTTAGTCTTAAAAGGAATCTTATACTGGGAAGTCATCTTACTTATGAGTTATCAAGAAGTCATTCTGGCTGCCTAATTTTCACCCAGGGACAGGACACAATGAGTTCCACTGAGTAAACTTAAAAAAGGGATGATGGAGAACCCAGGATAAAGCTGTTTTACAAGTTTGAAAAGAGATGAGGGTAGTGGTAGTGAAGTGGGGGAAACAATAGTGGGATTTAAAGATGACCGGGCTCAGGGCTCTTCCTTTCATCAAAGAAGCCAAGAAAATATCAGCTCCTTGTTCAAAGTCACACAGCTACTTTTAGTGGCAGACTTGGGACCAGAAAACCAAGTAGCTTGGCTTTTAATCCTGTAGTCTTTCCAGTACCACAAATGTACAATTTTATTCTTCTGATGTTTTTTCTCTTTGTTTTCCCTTCCTCTAAATTTTTGGAGATGAATTGTAGCTTTGGAGATCAAAATGTAAGACTCTTCCATTTCAATATTCGACCTATGGAACAATTTGTAGACAGGGAAGTAGAGAGAGTATAAAGAAGAAATTCTCTTTCCAGTATTCCAGAGTTTCCCTGCCCAGAAAATCTAAATAGTTCAAGGCATTGGCTGCCATCTATGCTTCAAAGGCCTGAAACCCTTTCTTCCAAAGTCTTTTGGCTCTGAGGGCTTCAATTACCTTGGTCTTGTATTAATTCCTAAAGGCTTTTTCATAAATACTGAACTATATAATAAAAGAAGAAAGAAATCAACTTTCAAAGTAAAAGGAAACACATTCATACAACTGTGTGAAATGTGAGGAGTACATTAACTGGGGGGCATTTAGGTGGAAGAGAGGAGTTCATAGCAATGTTTGAAGATCTGGGGGTCCACTCTTCATGGAACCACTTCCAGGTGAAGGACCAGTCCTTACTAAAATTGTGAAGAAAGTTATGCAGGCTTTGATACTCTAGCCTCTGTCTTCTGTGACCTTTTTACTGCCATTGTCATCTTGCTGTCTATGTTCCCACTCCTGGCTCTAAAAGTTCATATGTGAGACAATGTAGGAATGGTCAGAGGTTAAATGATTAGATCACATGATCTATAACCTAAACATTTGATGGATTAAAAATGTGAATGGATTAATTGGGTGGTAACTACAGGAAGGTAAAATGTAGCTGGAGGCAGTAGGTCACTGGGAACATGACTTTGGAGTTTAGATTTTGTCCCTGGTGCATGTCTCTCTCCCCCTACCCCCTCTATGTGTCCCCTGGCTATCATGCACTAAGTGACTTTCCTCCACTATACCCTTTTGTCATGATATTCTGCATCACCTTGGGGCCAGAGCTACATAGTTGATTGTCCTCAAACTGAACCTCTGAAACTGTGAGCTCAAAATAAACTTTTCCCCAATAAGTTGTTCTGGTCAAGTATTTTAGTCACAATGACACAAAGATGACTAACACATTTGGTCTCATGGGACCCTGAGTTCATTGCCAAGAGAAGAATTTTTATAAATATAAGCCTGGCCCTACCATTTTCTGGCTTCCTATATCACAATATGATCTCTCATTCTCATATAGGGTCCCACCTGATCTTGGATTTTCTGCCTCCAAAACTGTGAACTAAATAGACTGCTTTTCTTTATAAAATATCCAGCCTTAGGTATTTTGTTATAGAAATTTGAAACAGATATTTCCTTACAAGGACAGCTCACACCCAATGACTCATCAAAGATCCACTATCTTGGTAAGACTCAGGACAACTCGGAAGACTCAGAACCCATTCTGGCTTCTGAATTTCCCATGGACTGACTGAGTGTGTCACTAGTATTATGTACTAGTCTACTTTATGTTGTTATAACCAAAATATGTGACACACACACACACACACAAAAAGGGGGAGGTTTATTTTGGCTCATTGTTTCAATTAATTGTTAAAAGTTTCCATTGCCATGGACCTGAAGTGAGACAGAACATCACAGCAGAAGGGCATAATTGAGGGACAATTGCTCATCTCATGGCATCTGGGAAGTACAGGAAAAAAGGAAGAGATTGGGAAGAAGATAAACCTGTACAGAGCACACCCCCAATGATCTACTTCCTCCAGCTAAATCCCACTTTTCAGTAGTCCATTCAGGTATCAATGTATTAATCTACTCAAAAGGATTAATCCACTGATGATGTCACAACCTTCATGATACAATCACTGCCTAAAAGCCTCACTTCAAAACTTGCTACATTGAGGACCATGCTTTTAATACAAGACTTTAGGGGGACTTTCTAGATCCAAATTATAACACTTCACATTGCAGCTCTCTCTGCCCAATTTGCTCCTCTCCCCTTCTCTCCTCAGGTATTGAATGCAAGGACACCCCCTAATAAAATTCTGCACACTGAACGCCATCTCAGAGACTGCTTTCCAGAAAGCCCACACTGTGGAATGATCCGTCATTTCCTTCTTGTTTTGATTATGCACCTAGGTTCCTGACTATCTTCCCTGGTTCCTTACAGCCTTGTGGCACTTAATCCCACTTTTGCCAAAACTAACTTGACCCCTTGTTTTTTTGTTCAGCATTTTCTATAACTTTTCACACTAGTCATTCTCTGTAGGTCTCAACACCAGGAAATACCCTCAGTTATCAAGTGAATCCTTCTACCTAGATTTTATAGTCATGGTCCATGACATTAGCACCTTGGGACAGAATGAGGACTAACTCTCCTATTTGGATTGGACAAACCAAAAGAATACATGGTGGTGATTGGGAGGCTAAGTACTTGGGAGGCTGAGACAGAAGGATAGCAAGTTCAAGCCCACTCTGGGCAACTTAGCAAGATCCTGACTACAAAATAAAATTTTTCAAAGGCTGGGATTGCAGCTCCAAAGAAGAGCACTTGCCAAGCCTATGTGTGGCCCAGGGTCAGTCCCTGATAACACCCTCTCCCTACACACACACACACACACACACACACACACACACACACAAAGAATTTATAGTGGTAGATACTGAAATAACCATTATGTTTGCTTAAGTGGGGGTAATCACAATACAATCTCATGGGATCACTGTTGTATGTGTGATATTTGACCAAAATGTTATGTGACACACGACTCTATTTATTTTCTCACTGATATTTAATTATTTTAATTAATTTACAATATGACCATAGGTAATTCACTCCCTCAGTTAAGTTATGGTGTTCATAAAATGTTCTAAAAATTATTTCTTTGGTTTACTTTTTGGAAACAATTTTTTTTTTAATTTAATGAATAAATGTGTATAGATGGAAGTGGCCAGACTATGATGCTAAAGTCATGGTTTGAGTTCCTGGATCCCCCTTGACCTGAAGATCTACCCCCGAGCTTTTCAGTTAGATGCCTATATGTTCTCCATTTTGCTTGTGCCAGTTTGAATTGAAAGGGTAAAGTTTCTAAGCTGGAAAGCTTGAATATAAAAGATTAGGTATTATTAAGTTCCTCTGTTACACCCAGATTCCTGAGATAGTTAAGACAACACCCTACTGGCCATTTAGCCTAGGGCCCTGTGCAGTTCGTCACAGGGCCTGGACCAATCAGTTTGAATGTGTAACCCGCTTACGAATGACCAATCACCCTCGCCCGCCAATGAATGTGCCAATCACGTTTCAGAGTTGTTGTTCAATTTCCCCACGCCTCATGATGATTTGTTCTGATGTATGCAAAGCCTCCCGCCCTCCCCAAAAAGTGTACTTAAGCTCTGTTTGAACCTCTGCTCGGGGCTCTGAGCTGCGCTCCCTTCTTGAGTGGGCACAGAGTCCCAGCGCGCTGGAATGGATCCCCAATAAATCCCCTTTTGCCAATTGCATGGAGTAAGTCTCTTGTGTGGTCTCTCCCTCCGACGTTCCGCTGAACCCCCCCTTACAGAATTGGGTTTTAGATTAACTTGTAATTAAAAAGAATTTGGTGTATCATGTAACTTTGGGAAATTCACTAAATGTCTGTAAGCCTACTTCCCAAACAGTAAAATGATAGAACTATAAACCCTGTCTACCTTTTTTGTAACAGATTCAATCATAACCCCTTGAGCACTTCTACCATAGTACTGGCCCACCTAAATCCCAACTACCAGCATCTCAACCTCTTTGATCACAGTTTCTTGGCTAGACCAGACTCTGCTCCACTCTTTCTTAGCCTTTGGGTAGGATCACTTCAAAGTGACTATTGTGTGCTTTCCCCAAGAGTACCTCAGTAGGATTAAACTCCAGTTATCCAGAGCTGTAATCTGCCTCTCAATAAACACACCCTGTAGACTTCCTTCCCTGCCTCACTCTCTACATTAGCCTTTCCTGGATCACATCCTAAATAGACTATAGATTTTTGTCTCAGGGTCTGTTTCTAGGGGAGTTGAAATTAATAAATTTAGACCTTTCTAATGCCTTTTAAAAAAAAACCCAACCTCATCATCAATGCATACAGTATAGAGCTGTGATAACGCAAGACTAAATAACCTTGTTAAACTCTTCCTCTTATTCAATATACAATTGGGTTTATTTTAAAAAGAACTCTCTGAAAATGTTCTCTTGAAACTGGATAAGTATTTATTGTGGCTTAGAGAGGCTTTTGCTCATGTGAGAATGAGAAGATGACTCATTTTAATGAGCCTGAAAACCAACTGTACCTAATACCAGACTGAGTAGCAATCACAGCCCGAAACAAAGAGAAAATCCATATGTTTCCAGTGTAAGAAGTCTGCTGGGTGCCACTGGTCTTATGACACCTGCACTTCCAGCTGGGGAATATTACTGGTGGTGTTATCTTCAAAAGCAGAGGACAGCAAATACAGTACAAAGAAGAACCAAAAATGTGGGCAGATGGGGTTGGTAGCTTGCTGAGCAGGCTCCCTGCTTAAGGAGTTGGACTAGAGCCATCCTGCCCCCTGTTTCCTGTGCTGGTGACCCCAGTACTCATCTTGGCAGCCACCCATTCTTCACACAGTCTTTGGGGAACTTTCTCCCTCACCACTACCTTCTTACCCCCCATTCTGCCACTCTCCTCCCAAATGATGCATTTAGATTTTACTTAAGTCAAAGCAGTGAATTATTGTCTGTTCATTGTTTGTTTGCATTTCTATAACAAATGACCCAAACCTGGGTAATTTCTAAAGAACAGAAATTTATTTCTCACTGTTCTGGAGGCCTGGAAGTCCCAGACCAATGTACTGTCATTTGCTTTGGTGATGGTGTTCAATGACAGAAGGGAGAAAGGCAAGCTGGCTGAAAACTGAGTAGAACTCCTTTCATAAAGGCACCTCATGGCCTAATCACCTCTTAAAATCCCCATGTCTTCATACTATCACATTGGCAACATTTTGGAGGGGGTACATTCAAACTATAGCATAATTTAGCCAGGCTGAGGCAGGATGATCACAAGTTTGAGGTCAGCACCAGCAACTTAGTGATATTCTGTCTAAAAACAAAACAAAACAAGAACAACAACAACAAAAAAAACCCTGCACCATAATTTATATTTTTCTTGCTGCTTTGCCTCAATTTCCACAATTATTCTTGGACTCATAGAATATGAAAGCTGCATATATAAGTTTGAAGGGAAAGCTTCTCCATCTCCCTCTGAGGGTTCCCTGGCATGAACTGACAATAAACAGATTAATAAAAGAAAAAGGCATAGAAGTCTATTTAACACTCGCAAACAGAAAAATCATGAGTGTGATTATTTGACAACCCAGTGAGAATTACAGGTTTATCTATTTTTCTTTAGAAGGTGGTGGGAAATGGGGGAATGTAGATGACTTTAAGGAGTGGTACATGACTTTAGAAAAGTTGAATGGACCAAAGAAACAGAAATTGCCTTGAAAATGATTCTCTTTGGAATTTGAATGAACCTCAAAGACCGATGATTGATATCTTATGATAAAGATTATGGGGTATGTTTCTATTCCTCTGTCTCCTATTCCTTCATAGATAAGGAAATTTCAAGGAAGGGATGGGTGTTCTCTTTGGTGATATGGTCTTAAGACAGATAAGGGAATTCCAGAGGGAGTCCCTCCCTTCATGGGAGAAGGTTAGAGATTTCTTGGTTTTAAAAGCTGGGAAGGATAAGGAGGATAAGAGAGGTAAGATGACAAGTATTTAAGATGCAGTTAAACTGAAGGATTAATTGTGGTGTTCTATAACACAGTAGAATGACTATAGTCTACAGCAACTTATGATACGTTACCAAAAAACTCAGAGTTCCCAACACATAGAAATGATGAATGTTTGAGGGAATAGAAATGCTGATCCCTCTGATTTGATCGTTATATATACGTGTATGTAGTGAACTATTGTTATGGATCCCATAAGCTTGTATAAATATTATGTGTCAATAAAACAAAATAAAAATAAAATTGAAAAAAGAAAGAAAGTTCTTTGCCCAGGTGGCTTCTAAAGTCTTCTATATTTATAGATAAAAGAGGGTACGAGGGATTGAACCCAAGTCCTCACACATGCTAGGCAAATGTTCTACCACTGAGCTACATCCTCAGTCCATTTATTTTATTTTGAGACAATTATCTGAGCAACTTGTGAGAATTTGTGATCCTCCTGCCTCAGCCTCCATAGTAGTTGGGATTATAGATATGTGCCACTGTTTCCATTTCTACAATTTCTTTTAATTCAAAAGTGCTCAGCATGTTAAAGCATCAGACTTTTGAGTTATTGTTTTTTGACCCTAAAATATGCTTCCTTAAAAACAGAATGATAATATGAACAAACACACACACTAGATATGTAGAAATGGAGGGAAAAGAAGGAAGGAAGCTAAGAATGTAGAGCACATGCTTAGTTTAGGTGTAAGATCCTGAGTTCAATCTCCGTCCCTCTGCCACACACTTGAGGGAGGGAATAATCAAGCAAATTTAGCACAAATTTAGCAATTGGGGAAGATGGGTGAGGAGCATATGAAAGTTCTTTATTCTTCTTGCAAACTTACTAGTAGTCTGACATTATTTAAAATTAAAAAATGAAAATGTAAACCAAGTATAAGAACACTATAGTAATTATTTGTGACTATGACCACACTTAAGCAGTATTTTTCTTTAATATTTATTTTTTAGTATTTGGCGGACACAACATCTTTCTTTGTATGTGGTGCTGAGGATCGCGAACCCAGGCCACACGCATGCCAGGTGAGCGCTACCTCTTGAGCCACATCCCCAGCCCAGTATTTTTAAATTGTTAAAAACCTATTGTTATCTGGTGTGGTGGTGCACACCTGTAATCCCAGCGGCTCCGGGAGGCAGAGGCAGGAGCTTCTCGAGTTCAAAATCAGCCTCAGCAATTTAGCGAGGCATTAAGCAACTCAGTGAGACCTTGTCTCTAATAAAATACAAAATAGGGGTAGGGATGTGGCTCAATGGTCGAGTGCCCCTGAGTTCAGTACGCCCCCCGCCCCCCGCAAAAAAAAAAAACCCTACTGTTGTTTGTAAGAGTAGAACACCTAAAATATTTTTTAAAGGTTTCCTTTTCCTTTACTTTTCATTTTCTTTTTTAAAATTAGCTACACATGACAGTACAATGATCTTAACAATTCATACATTTGAATCAAATGGGGTATAATTTCTCATTTTGCTGATTATACAGGTTGCAGAATCACATTGGTCATACAGTCACCTATAATCATTTCTATAGTTCATTATTTTTCATATCCAGAGGCTCAAGATTCACATAACATAAAATTAACATTTTTTTTAAATTAACAATTTTGACATGAATAGTTCAGTGGCATTTAGTATTTTTACAATGTTATGCAACCTCCATTTCTATCTGGTTCCAAAACATTTTCATCATCCCAAAAGAAAGCCCTATTAAGCGTTATTTCTCATCCATTTTTTCTCTCAATCTCTAGAAATTTGTCTTCTGTTTCTATGAATTTGCTTAATCTGGATATTTCATATAAATTAAATCATGTTATGTTTGTCCCTTTATGTCTGGCTCATTACCTTTAGCATAATGTCTTCTGTGTTCATTCATGTCATGGCATGTACCATTACTTTTTTTCTTCTTATGGCCAAGTAATATTCCATGGTAGGGCTATGCCACATTTGTCTATCCATCATCCGTTGGGGTATCTATGGTTATTTTGTTTCCACCATTGTGAACGGTGTTATAGACATGGGTGGTCACATGTCAGAACACATGAAATCTCGATGCTTGTTAATATCTATTGAGGACTTAAAATATAAATTCATGCCTGAAGCATGCCTAAGCTTAGATGTCTCAGGTACATGAGTAAATTCCGGTTTGTGCCTAAGCTAGTTTGTATTGAGTTTCTGTTGAAAGAATCCTGACTACTAAAATATTTTAAAACACCCAAATGCAGTCTTTGGATCTCTTGGGGGAAAAATATGCTCATTAAGAATACCTTTTTGAAATAAGACCAAGTCAAATTTTCTGAAGTTCAAAGCTCTCTTGTCCCCAAGGAAACTTGAAATGAATAAGAATCTGAAACATTTCTGAGTTAGAAGAATGAGCTCAGCTAAGTAGAGAACATTCCTGAACTGTGTCTACCACCACAAAGGGATAATCATAACATGGAGTCTTGAACCAGAAGCTTTTTGTGTGTGCCAGAGTTAAAAGAAATTCATAGCACTTTTATTTGAAAGAATCATAATTTTTAAAACCAGATCTTTCTTAAGTCAACAGGTAATCATTTTTAGCAATTCATCTGAACCGAAGTCCTCAACCACTCATGCTGTTCTTTATTTCTCCCTTCCCCATTTGCTTCCTGTCATCCATCTTTCATCTCTTGTGGTCAAAGGAATTTTAGAATTTTATTTTCAAAAGGCTTCTAAAAATTGCCTTTGGTTGGTTTGGTGAAATCCTGTACCACATACACTTCTTCAAAAGAACATTGCTTCTTCTTGTTTCTGTTGAAGAAAAACCAAATAATAATATGTCTTATCTGATGACAACCTATCTTCTACTTCAGTTTTTTTTTTTCATCGCCTTCAGTTCATTTTAATTATTGGGGTCTGTGACTCACCTGGTTAATCAGGATACTAACTTGATCTGAGATCTGTCCAGCTTTCCTCTGTATAACTGCTATGGTTGGTAGATCAGCAGTGGAGTGTGGATCTCCTGCCTGTCCAATCTCTCCACTATCTTACTCTCCGCTCTAGGCTACAAGTAGTAGATTGAACCAATCAAATTCCTGCCTTCAGAAATGTGGTATAAGGGCAAGACATTCTAATTCAATGTGGGCAGTTTGCTGAAACTGAGGTGAGTTTAGGAACTGTCAGTCATTTGGGGGAACCATATTTGGCTGTATGGTCAGCTAGCATGGTCCAAAGAGTAAAGGGAAGGGGGAAAGGAGCAGAGGATGAGGAAAAGTGAGAGGAGGAAAAGACAGAGGAGAAAGAGGAAGGAGGTGTAAGAGACAGAAGGTATAAGAGACAGGAAGACAGAGATACAAAACAGGGAAAGAATGGCAGGGTAGGGAGAGATGGAGAGAGATTTTATTGGCTTGATTAACTGAAAGATAGGACTCTCTTTTCAGGAAAGACTTGATTAAATGAATCAAAGATATTACCAGGGACCTGACTTTTTGCTTTTCTCTCTACTCTGCCAAGGTCAAGATGATGGCCACAGCCCTCAGAATTACATGATTGCTTTGCATCATCTAGAAGAGAGTCAGAATTCTCACTAAAGTCCATGAATCACTTTGAATGGACTGACAAAAGTCACTTGCCCCTTTCACCATCAACCACTGCAGCCATGGAGTTGGGGGACAGAATGAATTATGTTGATTTGGGGAGGTTAGGCCCCATGTTCCATCCAAGAGTAGAACTGAATTCAGTGTCCCCAGATCCACCCAGATTTTGGAGGAGAAACCTCCAATTACTGATAAGGAAAGTATATACCAGGAAGGGAACATATATGACTACTCATCATGTTAATCTTGCAGTTTGGCCAGATACCTCCATATAGTAATAATTCCTCCTTTTTATTTACATTAGTATGAGTTAACTTCTGGTAGTTAAAGCCAAAGAGTATTATCTAAGATATGCCATTAGAATAGTGAAAGAAGAAAAATGAGCAATAGTGTAAGTTTCAGGGGAGAGGTTGAACATAGTCGGGGTGAAGCACATGAATGCTCACCTTACAGAAGAAGACACGAGGGCTGGGGTGGTGGCTCAGTGGTAGAGCACTTGCCTAGCATGTGTGAGGCACTGGGATCAATTCTCAGCACTGCATATAAATAAATAAATAAATAAAAATTTAAGTCCCCAACAATTGAAACAAAAAAATTTAAAAGAAGAAGAAGACAATGATGACACAGTTTAACTTGCTGGAGAATCTCTGCTTGACTTTCCATTCTTCAAACAAGATGGCAGGTATATGCCATCAGCTCTCAGCTGAGATGCTGTGTTCTTGCCAATTATATGATTCCAGTATACATTTCATAAAAGATGACTCTTCGGTAGTCACTAGTTTAACCTATACCCAAGAAAAAGAACAGAAATGGTTGGAAGGAGAAAGGGCCTAGCAGTATTTACTGAGTACGTCTTTCTCCAACGTGGCCCATTTCTAGAGAACTCCAAAGATAACTTTCCTAAGAGGCTTTCAAGGAATATTCTTTTTTTATTTTTATAAATTTTAATTTGTTATATATGACAGTAGAATGCATTATAATTCATATTACACATATAGAGCACAATTTTTCATATCTCTGATTATACACAAAATAGAGTCACACCATTCGTGTCTTCATACATGTATTCAGGGTCATGATGTCCATCTCATTCCACCATCTTTCCTACCTCCATGTCTCCTCCCTTTACTTCCCTCCCCTTTTCCCCTTTGCCCTATCTAGAGTTTATCTAATCCTCCCATGCTCTCCCCTCCACATTATGAATCAGCATCCTTAGATCAGAGAAAACATTCAGCAAATGTTTTTTGGGGATTGGCTAACTTCACTTAGCATTATATTCTCCAACTCCTTTCATTCATCTGCAAATGCCATGATTTTATTCTCTTTTATTGCTGAGTAATAGTCCCATTGTGTATATATACCACATTTTCTTTATCTATTCATCTACTGAAGGGAGTCTAGGTAGGTTCCACAGTTTAGCTATTGTGAATTGTGCTGCTATAAACATTGATGTGGCTGTGTCCCTGTAGTATGCTGTTTTTAAGTCTTTTGGGTATAGACTAAGGAATAGTGGTGGTTCCATTCCCAGTTTTCCAAGGAATCTCCATACTGCTTTCCATATTGGCTATTCCAATTTGCAGTACCACCAGCAATGTATGAGTGTACTTCCCCCCCACATCCTCAACAACACTTTTTGTTATTTATCTTCTTAATAGCTGTCATTCTGGCTGGAGTGAGATGAAATCTTAGAGTAGTTTTGATTTGCATTTCTCTGATTGCTAGAGATGATGAGCATTTTTCCATATATTTGTTGTTTGATTGTATATCCTCTTCTGAGAAGTGTCTTTTCATTTCCTTGGCCCATTTATTGATTGGGTTATTTGTTTGTATGGGTTTTTTTTTTGGTGTTAAGATTTTTGAGTTCTTTATATATGCTAGAGATTAGTTGTCTATCTGACATGTGTGTGGTAAAAATTTGTTCCCAAATTGTATGCTTTCTATTTACCTCACTGATAGTTTCTTTTGCTGAGAAGAAGCTTTTTAGTTTGGATAGTTTGAATCCATCCCATTTATTGATTCTTGATATTAATTCTTGAGCTGTAGGAGTCTTATTAAGGAAGTAGAGGCCTAATCTGACATGATGGAGATTTGGGCTTACTTTTTCTTCTAATGGATGCAAAGTCTCTGGTTTAATTCCTAGGTCCTTGATCCAACTTGAGTTGAGTTTTGTGCATGGTGAGAGATAGGAGTTTAATTTCATTTTTCTGCATATGGATTTCCAGTTTTCCCAGCACCATTTGTTGAAGAGGCTATCCTTTCTCCAGTGTATGTTTTTTGGCACCTTTGTCTAAGATGAGATAACTGTAATTATGTGGGTTAGTGTCTGTGTCCTCTATTCTGTACCATTGGCTACCGGTCTGTTTGGGTGTCAATACCATGCTCTTTTTGTTTCTATTGCTCTGTAGTATAGTTTAAGGTCTGATATAGTGATGCCCCCTTTTTCACTCTTCCTTCTAAGGATTGCTTTAGCTATTCTGGGTCTCTTATTTTTCCAGTTGAATTTTGTGACTTCTTTTTCTCTTTTTATGAGGGATGTCATTGGGATTTTGATTGGAATTGCATTAAATCTGTATAGTGCTTTCGGTAGTATGGTCATTTTGACAATATTAATTCTGCCTATCCAAGAACAAGGGAGATCTTCCCATCTTCCAAGGTCTTCTTTGATTTCTTTCTTTAGCATTCTGTAGTTTTCGTTGTAGAGGTCTTTCACCTCTCTCATTAAGTTGATTCTGAAGTATTTTATTTTTTTGAGGCTATTGTAAATGGAGTAGTTTTCCTTGTTTCCTTTTCAGAGAATTTGTCACTGATATACAGAAATGCCTTTGATTTATGGGTGTTGATTTTGTATTCTACTACTTTGCTGAATTCATTTACTAGTTCTATCAGTTTTCCAGTGGAATTTTTTTGATCTTCTAGATATAGAATCATGTAATCTGCAAACAGTGCTAATCTGAGTTCTTCTTTACCTTTCATCTGCCTAATAGCTTTGGCCAGTGTTTCAAGAACTATGTTAAATAGAAACAGTGAAGTAGGGCATCCCTGTCTTGTCCAAGTTTTTAGAGGGAATGCTTTCAATTTTTCTCCATTTAGAATGATTTTGGCCTAAAATATTTTATATGACTTAAAATACTTTTGTTTGAGGAAAGTTTTGTTGATTGATAGGATTCCTTCATATCTAGACAGAACACCACCAGGAAATTAAGAAAGCAAATCAGTGGAAGAGCTGGAATATCACTGTCTGCTACCACCAGCGTGGCCAAAGAAGCAGGTTCCAGCGAGGGTCGATGGAGATTGGGTAAAGAGTCACACTTGCAGATCTTGAAGATAAGATAGCTGGGGTCCGGTGGAGCGCTGCTCTCTGATGGAGAAGCAGGTCTAAAGAATTACACCAGCAATCTTTATTATATATGTCTCTCAATCAGATTAAAGACTATGCAAGCATTATTCTTTGTATTCATGAAAGTTACGGAGTTAGCAACAATATGCAGGTATTTCTTCAGTTACATTCTACAGTTGCAATGTGCAATGTTAAGAGCATTGTGCAGCTCTCAAGAAAGTTCATTGTTTAAAGTCACTAATTTATGGGTCAATTCAGGAGCAGTGGAACTGGTGAAACATTGTGGTTACCTTAGCAAGGAAGTTCCTTCATTAGCAGGAACTGCCATGCCTGAGAATAAGGACGAAGCTGATAAGACTGTAGCATGGAGGACATCTCCATAGCAACCGGGCATCCTATGCCTTTGACGGAAACGTTCCCAGTCACCAAGTATTCCACAGCCATGAATTTCAGACACTGGTCTCCCAGTCACTGTCACCGCTCTCCAGAACTCCTACAAGCCTGACCAGTTCGATGGTTTGACCTATATTAACCAATTATTAAAATGGATCTTTGCACACGATGTATCATTAATAAATACTGTAAAACAAATACAGTTGTTCTGGGTACATTGACCATACCTGGTGAAATTATCTGGACCCAGCATATGTGAATGTGGTTTGGGGGCATTTCACAGTAGTTTAGTGAATAAAGAGAGGCGTCATAACTTCTGGTGTCCTTTTTGCTATGAACTATTTGTGCAATCTGGGGAATGTTACATAAATTCTCTGAGTCTCAGGTTTCTCCAAGGGTAAAATGGAAGGAAAAATGCTTACCGTACTTGTTTTTCAGAGTTATTAAAAATATGTGGCCTGTGTTCTCTTAGGCAGCAGCTTGATGTCGTTTAGGGCAGAATGAATGATATACAGAAGGAAAGTATTCAGATGGAAAAAAAAATGTCAGTGCCTCCACAGATATCCAAGTGAACAGTTTATCCTCTCTAATGTGCCCTTGGATGTTAATATAAAACAAAGTGCAAAAATACAATCCCCACCCCCATGCCAAAACGCATAAATCTGCCAGAACCCTGCAGCAATCCTAAGGGAGATCGTATTATTTCTAATGCTATATATTTTGACAACTCCCAGTTTATGATCTTTGACCCCAAATGCTCAAAAGTGTACATTATGAAAAATAATCTCTGCTCTCCAAAGCAAAACCCAATTCTAAATCAAACAGTGAAAGAGACATTGGGAGCCAGCCACCCACATCTAAATTTTCCAAGCAGAGAAAGTAAATATAGCACAACCTGCTTATTGGTTGTGGACCTGGATGTTGTGATTTCCACTGAGGCACACTGAGGTTTAGGTTGTTCCAGGCAGAGCTCAATCTGGGATCACGGAATCTCTTCTTCTGGTAAAATAGCTTTTCAACTTGAAAATTTTAAAGGTGTACCTTTTCTTGCATCAACCTAAATACTGTCTTCAGGGAGCCACATGCCTCTCATAAGAGTTCAACAAGGCTTGGGAAGCTAAAACCTGCCTTCTGACCTGTAAGTGGATTGCCTCCCTCATTTTCTATCATTCTGGGGGACTTAGCTAATACATGTATTTCCAGTTGCCCAGCACACGCTCTCTTGGAATGTACCCAGCAGAAATTGTTGTTTGTATCCATCATAAACACATCAGGAATATTTATAGTAGTAGTATTTGTAATTGCTTGAAATGGAAACAGGTAGGTATTGAACTCTTCATTTTTATATATTATTTTTACATCCAAAAACTGCAGGAAATTAGTTTATTTTCACAGAATCTAAGGCAGGTAACTAAAAATCCAGTTAAATGGGAAGTGCTATTTTGTACCAAGAATGTTACACAATTTTTGGTGAAAATATAGTGTTTTCAATAAATTCACATTCAACATCATGGGTGAAGTTATCAGCAAAGTTGTTAAGAACTAATATCATTTGATACATTCAGAAAATATTGAGTAGGAAGGGACAGAAATACCCCCAAACTAATGTAAGTAAAAATAGATTGATGTGAGACTTCCAGAGAACCTCATGGATCTCAGTTGCCGATCTCATCTGCAGTCACTTCCTCTTTATCTCTGAGTCTTGTTTCTCTTTAATGCTTAACTCTCTGGTTGCGTATTAGCCAGTATATCATCAGTCAACCCCACCCAATTTGGTTTTAGCCTCTACATAGAATGTGTTAGTCAACTTTCAATTGCTGTGACAAAATAATTGAGACACTGAACTGATAATGAGTAAATATTTATTTTGGCTAATGATTTCAGTCCATGGTGTATTGGCTCCATTGTTTTGGATCTTGAGGTGAAGCCGAACATTGGGGCAGGGAACATGTGACAGAGGAAGCTGTACATTTCATGGCATCCAGGAAGCAAAGAGAGGGGAAGAGATGGGGTTCCTAATATCCCACTTTCAAAGGCATACTCCAGTGACCTCCCATTAGGCCCCAACTTCTAAAATTTGCACCACCTCCAAATAGCACCCCCTTTAACATTTGAGCTTTGGGGGAATATTTAAGATTCAAACCATAACAATAATCCTCAAGCCTGGCTGATTGACCTCATTTCTCTATCCCAGGAAATACTTTGTAGACACTCAAAACATATTAATTTACTTGGTAGACACTCAATAAAAATAAATTCCCAAGAATCATTTGGTAAACACTCAATGAATATCTTTTCCCCTTCAGAGAATGAATACCACTTGTATAGAAAAGGATCTTCTTTTTCTTCCTTCTAATGAAGCAATATTTTTAGCCCTGATCTCCACAAATATAAGGAAGAGAAATACTTCCATTTGGATGAGGCATATTTCCAGGAAAATTGAGAAATTCTCAGATCACTTTGGTAAATCTGTAAGATTTAAATCAGATCAACACTCTTTCTTAAATCAATATACTTCTGTGGCCATGAAAAAGGTATTCACTTTCATATCCCAAAGGTTGCAATATATTGTTTATATATATATGAAGAAAAAAATAATAAAAATCATTTAACTTTCAAACTTGGAGCATGGGCTTGGGTTGCCACCCTATATTAATTTGGTTTTAAATAAAATCTAAGTCTTAATTGAAAGTGAATTAAAGTAGCATATACCACTTCTTGGTTTGTATCCAAAGGAGTTAAAGTCAGCATTCTACAGTGAAGCAGCCACATTGATGTTTATTGCAGGTAAATTCACAATGGCTAAGCTATAGAACCAGCCTAGGTGCCCTCCAGTAGATGAATGGATAAAGAAAATGTGACATAAATACACAAGGGAATACTACTCACCCATAAATTAGAATGACTTTGTGATATTTGCTCGTAAATTGATGGATCTGGAGACTTTCATGCTAAGTTAAATAAACCAATCCCCCAAAATCAAAGGTTGAATGTTTTGTCTGATACATGTGTGCTAACACAAAACAAGATCAGGGAGAGCACAGAAGTGCAATGGATTAGACAAAGGGGAATAAAGGGAAGGGGGGATTGGAATAGGAAAGACAATGGAATGAATCTGACATAACTTTCCTATGTACATATATGATTATGTCACAGTGAAACTCCACATCGTGTACATCCACAAGACTGGGATCCTCATTAGAATAAGATATACTCCATGTTTGTATAAATGTGTCAAAATTGACTCTACTGCCATGTATGACAAAAAAAGAACAAATTTTAAAAAAATATTCTCATGTTTTGGCACCAAGAAAAAAAAAAAAGGAAAGGAAAGGAGGAAAATGTAGTGGCTGAGTTATTATCCTTTGCCCCTCTGCATTCTTCTACTCCTGGGGAAAAAACCAACCTTCCTTATCCCTTATTAGTGAGGGTTAGGGACAAAGGGTATGGAATAGATGGGATCACCTGTCCTACAATAGACCAATTACATTTTCTCTTTCAGGATTATGCCACTTGAATAGAGTTGCTAACATGTAAGACAGTTCTGAGACAACGAGATGTCTTGGCAGAAGGTTTCCAGCTACTGTGAAAGAGTCTTAGAGGGACCTGAGTCTCGTCATTTGGTAGGCTGTTTACCTGTTCCTTTGAATGCATGAGCTATGCATTATACTATCACTAAATCTCTTCATTTACTTGCAAATGATAAAACTTTAACTGACCTGGAGTTGAGGCCCAGCTTTGCCCAAAGATGAGATGAAAAGACCAGTATAATCTGAAGGCATGCTTTCTCTTTTCAAAGAGGTAGAAGTGGAAAGACCAAAGATTTTCGAGTGACCAATAACAATTGGACTTTGCAAAGATCTTCCTGCCACGGCAATCTGTCTTCCTAGCCTCCAGATTTCACCATGCAAATTATTGACACCAAGGAGCCAGGGAAATGTACTTGTGTCACACTGCTTAAGTTCTCATCCCTAAAATGGTGGACACCACGGCCATTTTGTAGTTTATATTAATAGCTTCTAGATCTAAAAGTTGAGTAAAGTTTATCTTTCTCTTATTCTTATTAGTATTCAGCAATACTAAGTTCGAATCCTAAACGAGTTTAACTAATATTTTCACATTCGAATTTGCATGCAATTATCTCAAGAGGAATGACCAGTTGAAAAATTAGGCTCCAAGTCAAGGAAGAAAAAGAACTTGATAGCATATGTCAAAGTGAAATGAACTGGGGGAAAAGAGGGCATAAAGAATATTTTTTTGAAATGTAATAAGAATAACAAGATGAAATACTGTATTTAATTCTTGAAATTGTTCTATGAAATAGGTACTTGTTTCAGTCAGTTTCATGTTGCTGTGACCAAAATACCCAACAAGAACAGTGTAGAGGAGGACAAGTTTATTTTGGCTTACAGTTTCAGAGGTTCAGTTCATGGTAGGCATACTCCACTGCTTTCAGCTTAAGGTAAAGCAAAATATCATGGTGGAAAGGCATGGTGGAGGAAAGTTGTTCAGCTCATGGCAGATAGGAAGAGAGAGAGAGAAAGGAAGGGATAGGGCCCCTCCAGGTCATGCCCACAGTTACCTACTTCCTCCAACTTGGTCCCAACTCCCAGTAGTCCATTTAGCTATCAATGAATTAATCCACTAAGTGTATTTATCCACTAGTTAGATATAGTTCCACTGATGAGGTCAGAGCCCTCATAATTTGTTTTTAAATTTTTATTTATGTTTTATGTGGTGCTGAAGATCGAACCCCATGCCTCGCATGTGCTAGGTGAGTGCTCTACCATTGATCCACAACCCCAGTACTAGAGCCCTCATGATTTAACCATTGCCTAAAAGCTGGACTTCTGAACCTTTCTGCATTGGGAACCATGCTTTCAACACATGAGCTTTTGGAGGAACATCAGATTCCAACCATAACAATACTAATAAGATTACCATATTAATATGTAAAAAGTAAGGACTGAAGAGGTTAAATCACTGGCTCCAAATCATTTGTAGTAAGTGGCAGAGTTGGGATTCAAAACCAGGTTGACTGACTCCAAATTCTACACTGATCACCACTATGATAGTTCCTACACACCAATTCTCATGAGGAATGCTTTTCTTTGTCTTGAGTCTTCAAGCTTATTTTTACCATTGTCAAAGTTGTATTATGCCAGACTTTTGGACACTGAACTACAATGACATAGCATCAAGGCACATATCCCAATATCTGCCCACCATAGAATAATGTAATCTCTCACTGAGTGACAAGAAAAGTTGTCTCACAAGTGGGTCATTATAATGAAAAACAAAATTCTTATAAAAATAATAAATAACATGTAATTTTAAACATGAGTCAAGTTCCTAGGGGAAAAAAAGCTTTCCTTGTTTGTACGCATAAAAGGTCAGGAGGAAGAAGCAGCCCAGAATGGTAGAGTTGGGGCAAGGAGACATCCTCAGACAAGATGGACTAGGTTGTGTGGCACAAACAGGTACTTCCCAATCTAGAGGACTTAAACAAGGTTGATTTTTTACATGAACAATATAGTGGCTGTCCATGTGACTCTCAGAGTGACACTGGGAAGGGGAGGAGAATACAACAAATCCTATACTATATTTAAGGTTTCCATGTAGGCATGACATACTCTCTTTTGTTTATATTTCATTGGCCAGTGAAAGTCCAATGGCTACAAAGAACTTCAAAAGGTATAAGAAAGTTCACTGCTAAGTGCTCAAAAGATGGAGAAGCAGACATAGGGCCACCAAAATTAATCATTACTTAGTGGTCTGTGAAAAGTAAAAGTTGATTGTGAAGATGATACAAAACTATCCACTACTTTTCCTTCTTATCCCTTTCCTTTGAAAAGGAACAGACCATATTTAAACGCCAGAGGCCACCTGAAAAATTTCCATAGTTGATGATAATTTGGGGGAAAGACACTCCTCAGAACATATTTGGATGCTTCCATCTTGAAAAGGAAACTTCTTGAGTAGTTTTAAATGATCATGCTTGATTACATCAGATAACTTTAACATTCTTTAGTGGTGATGAGACATGGCAAATGAAGATTACGGTTTTATGGGAAATGCTTGTAAAAGCCAAAAGGAGGAAAATCCCTGCTGTGCAGCTGTGTCCAATACTCCCAGGGAGATTGGAAGGGAACCCTGCAGGATAACAAAGCAGGGAGGAAGGGACAGAATGAGCATAGCTTATGAATTAATGAGAAACATGAATGATTTTCTCATCCTCAGTGTACTCAAAAATGTTCCACGGTCGAGGTTATTTATTGTTCAGGGCAGAGAATATGATACAACTTCATCTGCAATCACTGGAATAGGATTTTCACCAGGAGAGCAGAGGTAAGGACAGTATGAGCACAGCCTGGAGTTCCACATTGGATACTGTTTTGAATCTGGATTTAGATCCCTTCCACACACACTAGTGGAGATAAAACCCAGCAGTGCTCTACCTCTGCACTATATTGCAGCTCTTTTGTTTTTAAATTTTGAGACAGGGTCTCTATACATTGTTGAGATTAGTCTCAAACTTGAAATCCTCCAGCCTCACTCTCCTGAGTCCCTGGGATTACAGGTGTGGTTAATACCCCCAGGTTGGTCATAGATTTTTAATGCATTTCATAAAGCTAATGCCCTAGCCCTGGCCTCTTTCCTAAAGAAGAAAAGAGAGAAACTAGCAAGGTTAATGAATAAATATTGATAAGTTACCAAAAAAAAAAAATCTAACAGTATATGACCAGTGAATCATGATAAAGTCTACTGTCAGCACAGGGACATCTACTGGAGCATTTTACCAATCTCTGTTTTTGAAACTGTTCAGAGAACTGCCTCCTGGGCCTGCTGACCACAGGTAATGAAGTGAACAGTGGCCACAAAGTGAGCCTTAACCTTGCCCATTCACATTCTCCATACATATTTAGAACTCGGGTATTTAAAAGACAACTTTGTTTTGTTAAAATAAAAATCTCAAACATACGGAAAAGTTGCAAGATGTACAGATATTTTTCTAAGCCATATGAGAGTAAGCTACCACACAATGATCCAGTATCCCTAGACAATTTAATGTTTATTTTTTTCAAATATATTCTCTGATGATGCAAAATTCAGCCATTAAAATTAGAAAATTAACATAGTCCAGGCGGAGTGGCGCAGGTCTGTAATCCCAACAGTTTGGGAGGCTGAGCCTCAGCAAAAGCAAGGTGCTAAGCAACTCAGTGAGACCCTGTCTCTAAATAAAATACAAAATATGGCTGGGGATGTGGCTCAGGGGTGGAGTGCCCCTGAGTTCAATCCCCGGATATCCTCAACCCCCTCCAAAAGAAAGAAATTTAACACAGATCTATCATTACCAGTTAATATTAAAGCAGGCTCAACCATCATCCCAATGATATGCCTTATCAAAAGGGTCCAGTTCACATTCATTTATTGCATGTCTCTTTATTAGAGCTTAAACTATTTAAGGAAATTTTAAGTTATTCACAGTAAAACAAAACCATACAAGGAAGTATCTGGAGAAAAGTAAGCCTCCTCTCCTCTGTGCTCCCTGGTGGCAATCCTTGTTACCAGTTCATGCTTCCAAACATCCAACATACACAAGCATACATGTGTACATGGTCAAAGAGGGATGTCTATGTCCCTCTAGCTCCAGGCAAAATAAGATCACACACAGAAGTTCCTCCTTGAAGAATATTGAGTGGCTATGAAGAATTTTATTGTGTGCCATCAAGACAAAGGTTAAAACAGTTTCTAAACAAACACATTTCCCCAGATTTTTTAACACAAAAGTCATCATTCACACAGAAAAGATAAAAATTCTTCAGTTGTCAATGGATTTAACATTTTACCTCTCTTTTATAGACACAAAAGATCCTTTGTCACTTAGGCTTTTTTTTTTTTTTTTTTTTTAACCCAGTGCCTTACACAAGCTAAGCAAGTACTCTACCACTGAGCCATAACCTCAGCCTTCACTTAGTTGTTTTAACTGCTTGGACCATCTTCTAGGTTATTACTTAAATCACAAAATAGTAGTCAGAAAATTGCTTTTAAAATTGTTTTAGTATGTAGTATTCACAAGTAAATTTTCTGTTTTTCTTAATGTTGTATTGTGTACAATAATATACAATTATTATATAGTACATTAGTTTTAATGGTATCCAGATGAAAAATTCAAAATTTATTCTTTAATTGTAAATACAAGGGAAAACCTCTTCCTCGTCGACCTCGCTCCCAAATATTGGGAGTTGAACATAGGGTACTTTGCCAATGAGCTACATTCCCAGCCCTTTTTATTTTTTATTTTGAGACAGAGTCTCAATAAGTTGCAGAAGTTGACCTTGAACTTGCAATTCTCCTGCCTCAGCCTCCTGAATTGCTGGGATTATAGCATGTGCCATCATACCCACCTGCAAAAAAAATGGACCCAAAATGTGAAAACTCTGGTGTGGTTGTTTTATTTCATCTGCTCAATGGACTGAGAAGTCATTTGGCAGTGATATGAGAAAACAAGATGAATAAAGGAAAACAGAGATGAGTGAAGGGGCATTCCTGGGAATATTATAGTTGCTACTCCCTGTCCCTTCCTGAGCACTGCCTTTATATTCTGTGCTATGAGACTCTACAGGTGACTTGTAATAAATATCCATTTCCACATACTTCGACATTTTTGCTTGAGCTAGTGTGAGTTGGTACTGTGGTTTGAATGTGTCATGTGCTAGAATTTTGGTCCCCAGTGTGGCATTGTTCAGGAGGTTGGGTCTTTAAGAGGTGGAGCCTAGTGGGAGGTAATTTGGTCGTTTGGAGGTATTACCTTTGGAAGCGATTAATGCTGTTTTTTGACGGAGTGAGTAAGCTTTCATGAGAGTGAATTGTTATAAAGTGAGGCCACCTGTGTTTTTGGCCTCTTCTGGTTGCAGCCTTTTCTTTCCCCTTCTGCTTATCTATCATGTGTGACCCAACCCAGGGACACCTCACTAAAGACTAAACAGATAAGGCCACTCAATCTTAGACTTTCAACCTCTACAACTGTAACTAAATACATCTCTTTTCTTTACAAGTCACAGAAAATGGACTAATACAGTTGGTTTATGTTATGTGCAACAATTCTAAGGCAATGGATAGGGAAACTGAGGTTCACTCAAACACAAAGAAATGCTAAAGGAACACAACAGTTCCTAGATGGTTTCTGTTACTTCTTGGGTTCTCCAGAACACTAAAATTGTCATAGAACTCCAAGTCCAGATAATAGATCCAAAAGGAGGAACATGTAGATCAGATCATAGTTTCCATAGCTTTTATTTAGTCAATTAATGAGCTCCTATCAGAATAAACCTGTTCCAAGATGGAACTAATAGTATATACCTATAATCCCTGATAGTTGGGAGGCTAATGTGGGAGGATCACTTGAATCAACAAGTTCAAGATCAGCCTGGGAAACACAGCAAGACCCTGTCTCAAAAAAATAAAATAAAAATCCTGCTTCAGTTTTTAGTTATCCTACTTCTAACTAAAATGTCTTTCCTTCCCAACTCTTAGTTTAGTTCGAATTTTTTTCCAAAAAAGTTTTTAATTTAATACATTCTATAGACCACTTCCTGCCTTGCTCATCAGATGAACTTTTTGAAATATGATAAGGTGTATTATTTCCAACTGGTCCGAGTGAAAATATACTAATTAATTTCAGATTTTAGTAAAAAAAAAAAAGGCTCAAAAAACCCATGACAGCTTATGCAAGAGAAATAGCACATGTAGTGATGATAGATAATGATTCAATTTTAATTTTTAAAAATTAATGAAGAGAACTTATAAACCCCAAAGCAGACATTTCTCACAACTTTCCCTAACACAATATAATCTGTTATTCTATTTGCTTTGGCACTGTCACACAATGTGGAGATTCCATCCCCATATTTTGGCAAAATTTGAGTAATGTAGAACCCACACTTAAGGCTGGGCACAGCTTCTCACACTTTTTCATTTTCCCATGTGTCTGATTCTGGCTTGCCTTTGGCAAATGCTCCTTTATAAACTTTTAGAGGAAGGTGATAATGTGAACCCAGAGACGCTGAAAATAGTTTGTAACTACAATGGCAGTAGTGCTTGTAGAATAAAGGGTCCCAACTGCCTTCTAAGGGGGTTTATCTCACTTCTTTTGACTCATGTCCACATCCAGAAATCTGGGAACCATAGAGTACTGAGCATCATATTCCAGCAACTTCAAGTTGCAAACAGTGTGACCGCAATGTAATAGAGTTTCTTTAAGAATATGAAGAAATGATCTGCAATATTCTCAAAATAGATCAAGATAGTTCACAAAGACTATAGCCCAATGCCACACTATAGTTGTCTTTGTATTAATTAAGATATAGATGGAATAGTAAATAACATAGACCTGAGAAAGAGGCTTACACAAGATGGGGTTTGATTTTTCTATCACTATCTTAGAAAAGATAGTTCATGGGCTGGGGCTCAGTGATAGAGTGTCTGCCTTGCACATGTGAGGCACTGGGTTCGATCCTCAGCACCATATAAAAATAAATATATTGTGTCCATATACAACCAAATGTGTGTGTATGTATGTATATGTGTGTGTATATATATATACACACACACATATACATACATACATATAAGACAGTTCATGGATGAAATGGTGATGATGCTCTACAAAGTCTTCACTGACCCAGCTTTTTCCAGTTTACTACTGATAATAGAATGTATAATAGAATAGAAGTAGAATACAACTTTTGTCTTCAGGATCCAAGATGCCTGCTAAAGCTCTAGCTATTGCATTTGTATTCCAGGAAGTAAGAGTCAAAGAAGAGAAGCTAAGAGACAAAATTTGCTAGTATGCTGACTTCAAAGATTTCTAGAAGCTGTCATTTGTTTCTACACCAAGTTGTAAAGGAGAATGGGTAAATCTTCATTTATGGAAAGCACTTTGCTTCACTAAATGAGCCTATTTCTATGGAAGATGGAAAAAAGGAAACAGTGTTTTCATTTATAGACACTTACAGTTCCTTGGGGACCTTTCTCGATCTATCCTGCTCAATGATCCCTTGTACTTTACTTTAGCTTCTGTGCAAAGTTTTCTCTAATTATTATGTAATAATAATCTAATTATTATGTAATCTCTATGTTTGCAAAAAATAAAGATTTAGGTAATCTCAAATAATGGAACATTTACTGTCATATACAGTCATTCTTTGGTATTCCAGAACTCACTACAGATACCAAAATCTATGCATGTTCAAGTCCCTTATAAAAAAATTGTGCAGTATTTGTATATAACCTATACACATCCTCCCATAAAATTTAAATCATCTCCAGATTACTTAGAATACTCTGCAAATGTAAATGCTAAGTAAATAGTTTTTATAATATTATGTAGGGACTAATGACAAAAAAAAAATCTGTACACATTCAGTACAGACCTAATTTTTCTCCAAATATTTTCCATCCACAGTTGGCTGAATCTGAGGATGCAGAGCCCCTGCAGAGAATACGGAGGGCTGACTATAATACATTTTTTAAAGGTAGGGGTAGATTTTCATCAAATGTCAAATGTAGCAGATGTCAATTTCCAAAAATTAGTTAACAATATTGCTGGGCAGATATTGTCTTTCAGAACTTTTGTCACTTCATTAGGGGGTGTGTTTTATATCCTCTCACTTGGAAAGACCTGTTTAACTGCCTCTGCTGATAGAGTATGAATGGCAAAATACTCCAACTTGTGAGATTAGGTCATAAAAAGTGAGAGTTTTCATCACCATTGAAACTCAGCTACCATGATCCCAGCTAACAGCCAGCACAAACTTGCAAGCCCTGTGAAGGCACCACCTTGGATGCAAACCCTCCAGCTCTCAGCAATCACCACAGCTGATGCCAAGGAGAGAATAGGTGAGCCTTCTCCAGGAAGCTCTATACAAATCTTGTAATAATCAATTATCAGGGTTTGTTTTAAGCTGCAAAGTTTTGAAGACTACAAGCAATAGGCAACCAGTAAAGACCCAGTATGGTCCAGGTGACTAATTTATCTTTGTATGCTTGAGTACCAGTGAGGATCCAATCATGAGATAGATAAAATAATTTAAACAGGGAAAGTTCAAAGAGTTATCCATTGTAATGGAATTAGACTAAAAGGATTAACAACTAAGAGGTAACTAGGGAAGACTGAACTCTTAGGAATTGTGAATATAGGAAATCGCCAATTCCCAGGGAAAGGGGAGGGAGGGAGCCAGAAAGGGAGGGAGGGAGGGAGGGAGGGAGAGAAAGAGAGAGAGAGAGAGAGAGAGAGAGAGAGAGAGAGAGAGAGAGAGAGAGAGAGAGAGAGAGAGAGAAAACATGTACAGCTGTGGCCTGCTGGATTGTGGGAAGTTTATTTCTGGGATGCCACACTGCCAAGACTAGCTAGAAATCTGGCTTCTGGAGAGCAAGGACTGTCTTTTCACAGGAGTTGGATAAAGAAAAGCATCTGAGAAAAATGAGTCAAACCAATAGCTGTTTCTTCAAAATTAATAAGTAGAATTAATAACTTTCTATGAAGACTGGTCAAAAAATACATGGCAAAGCCACAATTTACCAATATTAGGAATGAAACGGGGGATATTACCATAGATTCTCAGGATGTTACAAGGATAGAGAACATTGCAAAAAAAAAATCTCATCATTCCATAATTTATATGGAATAATGCCTCCTTACAAGCTATGAAAATTTACTGAATAGATAATCTGAATAGTCCTGCATGTATTGAAGAAACTGGACTTGTATTTAAAAGTTTCCTATTAAGAAAACTTCATGGTTTCACTGGCAATTCTCCCAACATGTAAGTTAGAAATAACACAATTCTGCACATTCTTTTCCAGAAAATTCAAGTATTCATTCCTCTTCTCACTCCATTTTATGAAGTTGTACTTATCCTGATATCAAAACTAGACAAAAAACATTACAAGACTATAGACCAATTTACATTCATGCAAAGTTTGTAGTTTATTCTAAAGTTAAATATAAACCAACCATATGACCCAGAATTCTACTCTTAGTATTTCCCCAAGAAAAGTGCAAACCTATTTCACATACAAGACTGTACATGAATAGCAGCTTTGTAATTGCCCCAAACTGGAAAAAAAAACTTGTTTAATATTGCCTGACGGATGGTAAGTTCCCTTTCCACAGAAAAGGAAACGAAAATCATGTGTAGATGGTTTTAATTATGACCTTCAACTTGCTTATGGCTTATTGTATGTATATCCCTTTGCTTTATAACATTGTCACTTGTTGATTTGGAGTTTGGCCTGTGATTTGCTTTGGCCAACAAGAACAACAGCAAATATGACACTGCGTTATGTAAAAAACGTTCGTGTATTGGGATTTTTGATGTAGTTGAGAACACTCTATCACCATGCGAAGAAGCCTATTATAGGTAATGGGAGAGAGAGAGATCCTTTAGCCAACATGGAGGCATCTCAGTTGAGTGGAATCTAGTTAAGTCTCAGCTGAGCTGACCCTTAATCCTCAGTCAACCCTGATTCTTTTTTTTTTTTTTTTAATACTTTTTTTAGTTGTAGATGGACACAGTATCTTTATTTATTTATTTTTATGTGGTGCTGAGGATTGAATCCAGGACCTCACACATGCAACACAGGCGCTCTACCACTGAGCTACAGCCTCAGCCCAACTATAGATTCTTAATATGTTTGCCTTGTCAAGCGACTGCACTTTGAGGTGTTTGTTAAACAGCAAGTGCTAATAGACACAGTTAATATTAAGTCCATTTAAGTCTCTGATCTGGTGAACCCCAAAGCAAATTCCTTGGGTCTCCTTCCTTCCAAAGAAGTGGTTCCCAACCTTGGCTGCACAATAGAATTACCTGGGAAGCATTAAAAAATATCAATGCCTTCTTTGTATACTCCGGATATTAGGGCTCTATCTGAAGTGTGAGGAGTAAAAATTTGTTCCCATGATGTAGGCTCCCTATTTACCTCTCTTATTGTTTCTCTTGCTGAGAAAAAACTTTTCAGCTTAAGTAAGTCCCATTTATTGATTCTTGTTATTAACTCTTGTGCTATGGGTGTCCTATTAAGGAATTTGGAACCCGACCCCACAATATGTAGATCGGAGCCAAAAAATTAAATAATAAGAAAACAAATAACCCAATCAACAAATGGGCCAAAGACCTGAACAGACACTTCTCAGAGGAGGACATACAATCAATCAACAAGTACATGAAAAAATGCTCACCATCTCTAGCAGTCAGAGAAATGCAAATCAAAACCACCCTAAGATACCATCTCACTCCAGTAAGATTGGCAGCCATTATGAAGTCAAACAACAACAAGTGCTGGCGAGGATGTGGGGAAAAGGGTACTCTTGTACACTGCTGGTGGGACTGCAAACTGGTGCGGCCAATTTGGAAAGCAGTATGGAGATTCCTGGGAAAGCTGGGAATGGAACCACCATTTGACCCAGCTATTGCCCTTCTCGGACTATTCCCTGAAGACCTTAAAAGAGCATATTACAGGGATACTGCCACATTGATGTTCATAGCAGCACAATTCACAATTGCTAGACTGTGGAACCAAACCAGATGCCCTTCTATAGATGAATGGATAAAAAAAATGTGGCATTTATACACCATGGAATATTACGCAGCACTAAAAAACGACAAAATCATGGAATTTGCAGGGAAATGGATGGCACTAGAGCAGATTATGCTTAGTGAAGCTAGCCAATCCCTAAAAAACAAATACCAAATGTCTTCTTTGATATAATGAGAACAACTAAGAACACAGCAGGGAGGAAGAGCAGGAAGAAAAGATCCAACATTAAACAGATACATTAGGTGGGAGGGAAAGGGAGAGAAAAGGGAAATTGCATGGTAATGGAGGGAGACCCTCATTGTTATACAAAATTACACATAAGAGGTTGTGAGGGGAACGGAAAATAAACAAGGAGAGAAATGAAATACAGTAGATGGGGTAGAGAGAGAAGATGGGAGGGGAGGGGAGGGGGGATAGTAGAGGATAGGAAAGGTAGCAGAATACAACAGTTACTAATAGGGCATTATGTAAAAATGTGGATGTGTAACAGATGTGATTCTGCAATCTGTATTTGGGGTAAAAATGGGACTTCATAACCAATTTGAATCTAATGTATGAAACATGATATGTCAAGAGCTTTGTAATGTTTTGAACAACCAATAAAAAAAAAAAAGAATTTACACTCTAAAAAAAAAAATATATCAATGCCTAGAACCTACCAGGATTATTTGGTCTGGGGTGCAGACTGGGCCCCTGAGATTTTTAAGACACACCAAGCAATTCTAATGAACACAATCTAATATTGTCCTACTCTGTAATGAATCTGGAATGAGTATAATCTTCACTTTTCTGCTAGGTAGGTCTTTCTAATGTATTTCCCTCTAAGTAGCAACTATACCCTACATAAAGCTGATCCAGGATTTTCTATGAAATTCTGAGAAACTACAGCTTCACTAGTAGAGTCACCAATTAAGATCCTTTTTAGATGTTACTGTTGATCTACTCTTCATGGTTCCAACAATAAAAAATCCAAAATGTGACCTTCAGAGTCACCAAAACTACCCTCACTTATTCACTGAATTGTTAACAGTGGCAATGTTTAATCCTGAGTTTTATCACCAGCAATAATTTGAGAACTCAATAATTTGAGAATTTTTGGTGTAGTTTATTTAGCAGAATTTGGTATCTGATAAAACTGTTCTCATTTTTTTTCCTACATAAAATATATCAACTCTTTGAGAAAATGAGTCAGGCCTGTGTACATGTTCAACTTATCTATTATAATTCTGTGCCTGACTAGCAAAATGAGATTTTATAATTAAATGTAGTGATTTAAAAACAAAATGTTCAAAAGTAAAAATCCAAAACAAGCCAAACCACCAAAAGGCTCAGTTTAACAGGAACCTTAAAATCAAACTGAGTAATAATCCCTACCCTATGATTAACAATTTAAGGGAACAAAACTTCTTCCTTAAAAAGAATGAAATAAGAAGAATTATTGAACTGTTTATAGACTATACTCAAACATATTAAGATTCATGACTACTCAGTGATGAGAAAAGACTGGGAATTCAAGTATGTATCAAAAGGAATGTTTTATTTGGCTGAATAACCTAACGATGTTTTATAAAAAAACACAATTCTGTTCAGATGCTCTGCATTTTCCTCCCTGTCAGAATGAACAATTAAATGTCCTCTTTTCTCTTCCCTTTCAGAAACCATTTAAATTCTCTCATTATTTTGAAATTGCTCTGACTTCTTATCCTCTCACTCTTTAAAACATATGCTATATTATTAAGTTTGAATTTTTATACCCAAAATGTTAAGTTTACTATTAACCATATGCCTGGCCAAACACCTACTGCCATTTAGAAGGTACCATATTTATAATTTGCTCCAAGTGACTATTTTGGTTTTATTTCCACTTACTTATATATAGCACATTTAATTTTCCTGTTCAAGTGGTCAGTTAATAATTTATAAAACTTAGCCCAGATGAGATCCAAGATTATTAAGGCCTTGAAGGTATGTTTTATTTTAATTTTTTAAAAAATTAAGTTTTCCTTAAACTCTATAGCAGCATATCCACCCTTATAAAGCATTCCAAAAATCTGAAGGACAGACAGAAGAATTTTCTGCTGCTACAAATAGAAAAACCACTGTAGACCTCACGAACATTTCAAAAGCAATTATGAGCAATGAAAACTTGGAACTGCCTTTTCATGGAGTTGTCCTCTTAAAAAGAGTTAAAGCCACATTTTCAGATATTTTTTTCCAGAGAGCAGTTTACTTGAGGTACATAAAGTGAAACAAATCAGTTCTATGCAAAATAATAAAAATATTTTGTGCTTTTATTTATAAATTAATTCCATAAACAAACTACTAAGCATGACAAACAACAAAGCTCTTGGCTTCCATCCTTTATAGCTAGAAAATAAATAATTTTAGTAGCTATCTAAATTTGCCTCCTGCTTTCACAGAAATAAATGTATTATTACATATCCTTATTTTCAAATTGTCCCTAACCTGTGACATGGACTTAAGAGTAGATACCACTTTGTTTTTACACAGAATTGTAAAGTCTTTTAAAAAGAAACTAACTTAGAGTAACTTTCTATTAGTAGGAACTGAACTTCATAAAATATAAAATTGTTATAAATCCTTAATTTAATTAAGATTAATCTGTGGGAATACTGGTACAAATCTGCCACCCACAATTAGGTACAATAATTATGTACAGAGAAAAATTTTAGTATGGTCAGAAAAAGTTTTCATATTCTTGAAAAGCAGTTTCTCAGTATTCATTCTGTTTCTGTATACATCTCCATCCAAAAAGAAACAAGATCATCATTTGACTTTTTGTTTTTTTCTTGCTTGAAACTGTTCTGTTTTGTTTTTTACAGATTTAACCAGCATTGATAAGGCAGGATCAACAGACTTCTTTTGTGATGTCTTTTCAAACTCACTCTCTTTTCTCTTTATTAAAGCCTGAGTGAGTTCTTCTTTTTGTTCTCTTTGCCGGGCTTTCTCCTCAAGAATTTTTTCCATAGCTTTTGTTTTCTTGAAGTTAGGGTCTGAAGGATCCAAATTGAACAAGTGGGAAGTATACATTGCCTGAAACCGTGCATCACTAACATTTACCTGCAAATTCAAAATAAATAAATAAAATAAAAATTAGTAAACAAAAGGCCCAGACATGAGGCCAAATTTAGAAAGGTAGCGTGTTGTTGGTCATATAAAATACACATCTGAGCATTTTGCACTGGTTTATTATAAGAATTTCAGTGAAGTTTTAAGGCCTAACTTTGGACCATAAGGTGAAGGGCTTGTCATTCTTATTGCATAAGGACAATCTACTTGAAAGGGAACTATAGTGGTCCATACACTGGCTTTAAACTACAATGACTACTTTGACTATAGGAATGATACCCCTTGTTTACAGCATGAAATAGATTTCTGTCCAGCATCAATTAGCCAATCAGGATGTATCCTGCTGAGTTTTGTACAAAATTATTACACTCTGAGTACCTTTGAAGAAATTTTTAACTTGGTGTCAAGATAAAGTAGCTACTGAAGATGACTCATGAATCAAGATTTAACAACCTTGATGGGAAGGAATTCACCCCAAGACAAAGATCTAGTAAGATACAAGTCTTAAATTTATCTTCTACCTTTCTATAAAAACATTACAGTTCCACATTTAAGAGTGTATTCTTCACTTCAGCCAGGCTTTTGAGTATTGCCAGGAATAAGGGTGACCAGAAACAGAAACATGAATCTACTTGGAGATGGATCATAGCAAGGTCAGATGTGATACCAAAAACAACAAAGAAAATCTCATGAAAAATATTTTTATGCATGATTATTAATGTGTAAAGGCAGCTCTTATTATAGGAGATTTGACTACAAATCATTACTTGTTTTTTTTTTTTTTTCATTAGAAAATCAATTCACCAACAACTTCAGTGAAACAAATGTAAAACTGACTCATACAAATTGGAGCCTCAAGAGGCCTCCAAGTCCTTCTTAATCAGAAGTTATCTATATACTACCCTCATTCTTTAAAATTTCTCTATCTTCTGGGTCTTTTCTTCTATGTTAATTGTTGGAAATCTTTAAATAGTTAATCTTATTGGCTGTTTGTAAGTTTTCTGTAGAGGGCTCAAAGTCATGCATAAGGACTCTGTGGCCATTAGGATTATGTACTCAGCAAAGAGGAAAAAGAAGGAGTGATGGAAATAAGAGAAAAATAATTAAAAAAGCATGGGCTACTGTGCTGGCACTATACACAGCCAGAGTGTAACTCAGTGTGACATGAATCTGTTATTCCTCTGCTGGGCTTAATGAAGCAAGCCTTTCCCAGCATGAGCATCTCTGAGTGTGGGTTTAACAATAAAAGCTACATATTCTTTAGATATAACATGGCTACCAAAACTAAGACAACTATTTCACCTACTGCTTATTAACCAAAGAAAGAGTGATTTGATCTACACTGGGGATGACCTGTGTTAGCTTGTAGCTTTGGCTCCATCATGAGCCCTTCTCAAGACCTTATTAAGGGTAACTTTGACTACACTTAATTTCTACCTCCACAGTTGACTTTAGATTCAATTCTACCTTTAAGAAACTAATAACTTGTATTCTTGGTTACCTCAAAGTCATCTTCTACTAATTCCTTCTTTTTCATAAGTTGCTTTTTCTTCTTTTTGCTCAGATTCTGGTGCTCCACAATCTTGTTATAATTGAAGTGTTTCTTGCTGTCCTCCTCCTCATCCATCATGAGCAAAGCCATTTCAGCCTGTGGAGAGAAGAAAAAGTTCAAATGTAAAAAAGTGGGTTTCTTTTATCACTGTTATTTTAAGACTGTTATTTATATACTATGAATATAGAATAGAAAACCTCATCAAGATGCTGGCTGGCTTACTCACAGACAATGATATGAACCATCAGCCACAGGGTGGGGAGAGACATGATAGCTTGCTCTTTTTAAGCAATAACACTAAATCTACCAAAAGACACTAAATCTATTTTGTGATGCAAACTGAAGTTTCCAGATGTGCACTTTAACAACAAGGAGAATTTCTTTTGCTTCTGTTGCCTTTACTTTTTCAACACTGACACTGTTTTTGAGGGTAGAATCTTAACATTTGCTTCTGAAATCAAGTATGTCTGTTTTCACCAAACAGACACACACACACACACACACACATTTATCAAACATGGTATTAAGTTTTTTAAAAAATAAAAAGAATCAAACAAGTCAGGCATGGAGGCACACACCTGTAATCCTTGAGGCAGGAGGATTGCCAATTTGAGGCTAGCTTCAGCTGAGGATGTGGCTCAGTGATAAAGAACCTGTGGGTTCAATACTCAGTGCCTCCACCCACCAAAAATCAAGTAAACAACTTCATATACTAGAGAAAATAGAGTATGCTCCCTGACCTTTGCAAATCTTCCTATATTTCCACTTTGGATTGCTTTGACTTCCTTCATTTCTGGAACTGGCATTTACTGGTGAATTCTTTTCAGAGCCATTTTCCACAAAGATTTTCATTTCTTTTTAGTTTTTAAAATTTTTACTTATTTATTTATTTTACTTGTTGATGGACCTTAATCTTATTTATGAGGTACTGAGAATTGAACCCAGTGCCTCACACATGCTAGGCATGTAGCTACCTACCACTGAGATACAACCCAGCCCACTTTTGTTTCTCTTTAAATAATCTTATGAGTATTACTTATATGCAATAAACAGAAAATAGAAAAATGCATTTAGATGCAGCATTTTGTCGACCTGTGACTCACTTGTAGACAATGATGTGAACACCAGTCACAGGGGCATGTTGGTTCCAATTCCTTCCTCAGCAAAGAATATATAAACTATGGACCTTTGGAGTCACTGAAGCATAAGATCCACTGCAGTTTTGATGAAGACTTATATAAACAGAAATTAGCATTCCACAAGCCATAATAGCAAAGTCTGTGTTACAGGGTGGATTCAGATTAAAGCTAACAGTAATATTTTTAGGTTTCAATAGTAAAATTTTCCTAGTTATAGTAAAAATTTTTAATAATGAAAAGATTTTCTTTTATGGGGATATACTCTGGGCTTTAGGCATTCTACTAGTTGAAATACATTTGGCAAAGA
This sequence comes from Urocitellus parryii, assembly GCF_045843805.1. Classification (NCBI taxonomy): domain Eukaryota; kingdom Metazoa; phylum Chordata; class Mammalia; order Rodentia; family Sciuridae; genus Urocitellus; species Urocitellus parryii. The sequence goes on along the minus strand of NC_135536.1, from coordinate 161,550,945 downwards.
TTTTATTTATTCATTTATTTATTTATTTATTTATTTGGCATCAGGGATTAAACCCAGGGGTGCTTAACCACTGAGCCACATCCTCAGCCCTTTTCAATTTTTATTTCATTTTTAATTTTCTTCCTTTTAGTTGTCAATGGACCTTTATTTATTTATATGCAGTGCTGAGAATTGAATAAGAATTGAACCCAGTGCCTCCTACATTCTAGGCAAGCACTCTACCACTGAGCCACAATCCCAGCCCCTTAATTTTTATTTTGAGATAGGTCTTGCTAAAGCGCTTCAGCTGGCTTTGAACTTGTGATCCTCCTGACTCAGTCTCCCAAGCTGCTGGGATACTGCTAAAATATAATTACATAAAATTTATGTATAAATTTCATCACTAAAATAATTTATTTTTAAAATTAGGAACAATAAAAATTCACATGAACAACTTCAATTAAATTGCACATTTCAAATATCTACTAAGCATGTAACAATGACCACATTTTACCTTTTGTCTTTCTATTTCAGTTTCTTCCTCCAGAGATGTACCATCTTTTGCAGATTTCACTGATTTTTTCTTTATACCTGGCACAAAAACCAATATAAGACAATTGAAAATTATAGAACTAACAACAATAATCTGTTTATGCTATGAATAAAAATGCAAAATATCTAGGAGTAATTTTAAAAATCAATGTGTCACCTTCTCAAAAGAAGAAATACACATAATCAACAAATATATGAAAAAATGTTCAACATCTCTAGCAATCAGGGAAATGCAAATTCAAACTACCTGAGATTTCACCTCATTCTAGTCAGAATGACAATTATCAAGAACACAAATAAATGTTGGCAATGAGGGGGGAAAAACGTACACTTATCCATTGTTGGTGGGACTCAAATTAGTACAACCATTCTTAAAAGCAGTATGGTGATTCCTCAAACATACAACAATAAAACCCCACATGACTCAGTTATCCCACTCCTTGGGGTTTATCCTAAACATCTAAAATCAGCATACTATAGGGATGCAGTCACATCAATGATTAGAGTAGTTCAATTAACAAAAGCCAAGCTATGGAACCAAACCAGGTGCCTGTCAACAGATGAAGAGATAGAGATATGAAATTATGGCATTTTCTGTTAAGTGGACGAAACTGGAGAACATTATGCTGAGTGAAATAAGCTAGACCTAGAAAGTCAAAGGTCCAATGGTTTCTCTTACATATGGAAGCTAGACCAAAATAAGGAGAATAAAGAAGGGGCAGGAAGGAATCCCACAAAAACAGAAGGAAGATCAGTGGAGTTTAAAGGGGATGATGGGAAGAGTAGAAGGATAGGAAAGGAGAAGAATGGTGGAATGAAACTGACCAAAATATCCTATGTATATATATGAATACAGCACAGTGAATTTCACCTATATGTATATCTATAATGTACTAATTTTTTTTGTTTTCTTTCTTTTAGTTTAAACAAGATTAAATTTTTTTAAAAAAATTTGTTCTAATTAGTTATACATGACAGTAGAATGCATTTTGATACACTGTATACAAATGGAGCACAACTTTTCCTTTCTCTGGCTGAACATGGTGTAGAGTCACACCAGTAGTATGATCATACATGTATACAAGGTAACAATGTCTGTGTCATTCCATTGTCCTTCCCAGTTCCATTGCCCCTCCCTTCCCCTCACTCCTCTTTGCACAATCCAAAATTCCTTCATCCCCTTATCCATTGTGGATAAGCATCCATTTTTCAGAAAAAAAACCATATAATGTACTAATTTTAAAAAACTATAAATAAAATAGAAGATCAGTGAAACAGTGAAATGGGAATGGGGGAGGGAGAAGGAGAGGGAAAGTACTGGGAATTGAATTGGAGCAAATCAAATTCCATGTTTATATAATCATATCAAAATGAACCCCAGAATTATGTATAACTATAATGCACTAATACAAAATTTTAAAATGTGTGAAAACTAAAGAAGAAAACAATGAAAGAAGGATATCAATATGGATAGAATAAATACAATGTTCCTGGATGAGGTGACAACATGATAAAGAAGAAATTTCCTCTTCAAGTAATGTATAACTTAAAATTATCAGCAAAAAAGAAAAATCAAATAATTTCAACAGATGCAGAATAAGCATTTGATAAAATTCAATATTCATTAATGATAAAAGCAATTTAAGGAGATTCTAAATAAAATAAGATAGACTTAAATATTAAGACAAATTGTGATAAAATATACTGAAAATTGAAATAGGGTTGGGGGTATAGCTTAGTGAAAGAGTTCTGCCTAGCAAGACAAGGCCCTGGGTTCAATCCTCCTCCTCCATAATCAACAAATAAACAAAAAAGAAGTAAAATAACCAAAACATTCCTATTCTATGTAAGGAAGACAACAGAACAATATTCTTTGTACTTTTCAATGAAAAAAGAAGAGATTATTCAACAACAGGTGCTGGGCAATTTGTTTAATTTTGGAAAAAATTAATTAGGTTATAGTCTTACCTCATGATATACAGGAAAATAAAATGCAGGTGTATTTAGAAGTTAGACATTAAACACACACACACCTACACAAAAAACCCCATAGAACAAGGAACAGCTACAGAAGAAATATTTTCTTCGAATAAAAACACTGAATAAATGAAGAAGTGTGGGGAAGGACAAGGGGAAACCAAGCAATTTGAATAAACTCTTTAATACCACACATAGAAAGTCACTTGCAAAATGAAAAGAACTTAACTTTATGATAACAATTTGATGGGTCTCTGTTAAGTTTAACAAAACCCTTTTGCTTTCTCTAGAGACAAATATGATCTTCAGCTAATTTTCTGGCTGTATTACTGGGCAAAACTATGTGTGGTAAAAGTGGCTCCTGATTTAGATATCTCAATGCTCTTGGCTTTCGTGGATACAGTGACTCTTTTTAAAAAAATTTTTATTAGTTATTGATGGGCCTTTATTCATTTATTTGTTTATATGTGGTGCTGAGAATCGAACCCAGTGCCTCACACATGCTAGGCAAGCGATCTACCACTGAGCCACAAACCCAGCCCATAGTAACTCTTATAACTGATATAAAGTCTGATATGCAAAGATCTAGAAGTCATGTGTAGCAGCTGTTGAAAAGAAATCAGTTCCTACTTGGGACATTATAGAGATGACTATTGAATATTCTGTCTCCTTTCCCTATGTCTGAGCTATTCTACTGAATTGACTGCTATGAAGACTTGCACTAGAGAGAAACATGCAATGCTGCCCTGATGTGCCTTCTGGCCTGAATCCCCGTGGGTGCCAAGTGTGACACATTTGAGTCCTTTGAGTTTGCCTAGCTGAGCCTAAGATCCCTGTTGGGTACTATGCCACTTCATCAAGTGGTCTTTGGAACATCTGACATTCATTGCTCACTGACGTGATATGAATTAAAGATAAAGCATTGCCTAGGATATACTCCTGCCAAAAATATTCAATATAAATCTAACCAAATAACTAGTCTAACTTCTAGCTTACTACAAATACAGAGGACAGAGGGACAAGAAACTATTAGAAAAACTAGAACGTGAGACCTTCCAAATGATCACTAGCCTGGGCTTTTGAAAAAGCAAATGTTATAAAGGAAAAAAGCACATGGGTCTTTAAAACTATAATCAACTAAAGAGATAAAAATAAAAGTATTGTGTGAACCCTGACTGAATATGAGTTTGAAAAAAAAAGCTATAAGTCACCAGTGTAACTGAAAATTCAAACATTAGATGCTATTAGTGTTTAATATCTTTTAGTTATGTAGCTTTATGAAACACGATAAAAATATATAGGTAAAACAAAAGGCAAAATGTTAACAATTGTGAGCAAATGATCTTTACTGTTAACTTTCAAATTTTCTGTTTATACATTTTCATATTAAAAATAAATGGTTGCCCAGACCTTAAACTACACTACAGAGCAATAAAAACAAAGAGATCATGGTATTAGAACCAAAATATACCTGTAGACCAATGGTACAGAATAGAGGACTCAGAGACTAACCCACATAATTACAGTTATCTCATATTAGACAAAAGCACCAAAAACATATATAGGAGAAAGGATAGCCTCTTCAACAAATGATGCTGGGAAAACTGGAAATCTATATGCAAAAAATGAAATTAAACCTCTATCTCTCACCATGCACAAAACTCAACTCAAAGTGGATCAAGGACCTAGGAATTAAATCAGAGACCCTGCGCCTAATAGAAGAAAAAGTAGGCTCAAATCTGCATCATGTTATATTAGGCCCCAACTTCTTTAATAAGACTCCTATAGCACAAAAAATAAAATCAAGAATCAATAAATGGGACAAATTCAAACTAAAAAGCTTCTCAGCAAAAGAAACAATGAAGTGAACAGAAAGCCTACAGAATGGGAACATATTTTTACCGCAAGCACATCAAATAGAGCACTAATCTCCAGGACATACAAAAACCTCAAAAATCGTAACAGCAAAAAAACAAATAACCCAATCAATAAATGGGTCAAGAAACTGAACAGACACTTTGCAGAAGAAGATATACAGTCAATCAACAAATATATGAAAAAATGTTCAACATCTCTAGCAATTAGAGAAATGCAAATCAAAGATACTCTTAAGATTTCACTCAAGTCAGATGGCAACTATTAAGAATAAAAACAATAATAAGTGTTCGTGAGGATGTGGGGAAAAAGGCACACTCATACATTGCTGGTTGGACTGCAAATTGGTGCAGCCAATATGGAGATTCCTTGGAAAACTGGGAATGGAACCACCATTTGACCCAGCTATTCCACTCCTCCATTTATACCCAAAGGACTTAAAAACAGCATTCTACAAGGATACAGCCACATCAATGTTTCTAGCAGCATAATTCACAGTAGCAAAATTGCAGAACCAACCTAGATGCTCTACAGTAGATGAATGGATAAAGAAACTACAGTATATATACACAATGGAATGTTACTCAGCATTAAAAGAGAAAAAAAATCATGGCATTTGCAGGTAAATGGATGGAGTTAGAGAATATTATGCTAAGTGAAATAAGTCAATTCCAAAAAAACCCAAATGCTGAATGTTCTAATATGAGGATGCTAATCCATAATGGGGATGGGGGACGGGAAGCATGGGAGGAATGGAAAAACTTTAGATAGGGCCAAGGGGATGAAGGGAAGGGGGCATGGTGGTAGAAAAGATGGTGGAATGAGATGGACATCATGACCCTAAGATTTCACTCAAGTCAGATGGCAGCTATTAAGTATACATATGAAGACACGAATGGTGTGACTCTACTTTGAGTACATCCAGAGATATGAAAAATTGTGCTCTATATGTGTAATATGAAATACATAACAAATTAGAATAAAAAAAAATGGTTGCTAATACTATGACACCACTTTTTTTTTCCAACATAAAGATATCATGTTAAGAATATTAATCCTTTAAGGCCGAAAAAAGAAAAAATGGCTTTATGGCATTTGCTGATAAGTGGGATGGAACTGGAGATTATGATACTAAGTAAAATGAGCCAGAATTAGAATGTCAAAGATTGAATATTTTCTGATATGTGGAAGCTAATCCAAAATAGGGAGGGGGATAAAAAAATAAAACTGTAAGTAAATAGCAGAAAGGAGGGAAGGAAATGGGGAGAGGAGAGGAAAAGGGAAGTACTGGGGACTGAATTAGAACAAATTATATTCCATGCTTTTGTAATTATGAATCCTATTGTTATATTAGAAGAACCAATAAAAAGAATATTAACACTTAAAAACAGAAAACAGGTAGTTAAGAGATAAAAGGAAACTGTCAATGAACAGAAGAAAATTATTTTTTCTATCTCACAAATATTAACTGATACCTATTATGTTACAAGCACTACTTTAGGTGCAGGTGCTATAAGCAGTAAACAAGACAGTCAAACCTGTCTCATCAAGTTTACTTTCTAGTAGGGAGGATGTGGGTAAAGGAGAAAAAGTTTGGAGACTGAATAGGGAAGCTGGTTTAGTTAGGGTGATTAAGGAAGCCCTCTTCAAAAAGGTGACATATAAATAATGACCTGGATAAAAAGAGGAGGCTTACCTCTTTTTATCTTACATGACAACACTTGAAGAGTATTCATGAAAAGAGAATGACAAAGATGTAGCAGGAAGGTTTGTGAGGCTCTGTGGAGATAGGGTGATGGGGATAGACGGTAAGATCAGAGAGAAAGGAAGTTCATATCCAAAACTCACACCTACCCTGATCTCACTCATAACCTTATTTCCTATTTTTGCTAAAAAAAAAAAAAAAAAAAAAAAAAAAAAACAAGAAGCAATAAAAAGTGAACTTTCAGAGGTTGCCACAGGAAAACTCTATTGTGCAGGACCATGTGTTTTAGAGCTAGAATGCCAGCGTAAGAAACCTACTAGTATCACTGTTCAACTTCTCGGTAGTTCAACATAGTCATCCAAAACAAAGATGGTAACTGTTACCAACCACACAAGACTATTAGGAGCATTACATTATTAAAATAAGTAGAGTGCTTAGAACAGAGCCTGGTACAGAGTAATCATTGTGTTTTGATTATTATTACTTGCATGAATGAATTGTATTGTTATTATAAGTCAATTCCCTGCCTGTAAATGGATCTTATCGCTTCTTGCCACTTCAGACCCCATTCTAGTAACTAATCCCCTTTTCTCTTCCCCTCTCTATTAAATTATTCACATTGGCACACAAACCTCATGGATCTTTCAACTTAAAAACCAACCACTATTTCTTTTCTTTTTAATATTTTTTCAGTTGTAGATGGACACAGTACCTTTATTTTATTTATTTATTTTTATGTGGTGCTGAGGATTGAACCCAGTGCCTCATACGTTCAAGGCAAGTGCTCAGCCACTGAGCCACAATCCCAGACCCCAACCACTATTTCTTGACACATTATTTTCACCTGGCCTCTGGGTCACTTCCCTCTCTTTCCTCCTCCTTCACCATATTCTTGGGGTTCCTTTACGGGTTCTTCCGCATGTTCTTGACCTGTAAATATTATACGACCTTAGGGCTTAGTCCTCAGATCTATAGTTTACTTATGCAACTCTTAACATTCTTTCATCCAGTCTGGTTACTTAAAACATCTCTATGTTGTTAATTTTTAAATTTTTATTTCTAGCTCCAATTCCTCTCAATTCCAAACATTTATTTCAACTGCCTACTTGATATTTCTTTGGTCCACAGAATAAAACTATAAAAATATATTTGTAGATTTAGTAATTCAATGGTAGAGCATTTGTCAAGCATGTGTGGAGCCCTGGGTTCAATCCCCAATGCAGGGAAGAGGGGGGAAAAAAAGGAATATACTTCCAAGAACTTTTAGAAATCCTGCAGCATTGAAACCAAATTATTTAAGTAAATTACATTAATTAAGAATTAGCAATTCAGGGATAAAACAGATATAAATAATTTACTGCAAATATTTTTACAGGAATTATCAATGATGACTTGCACTTCTGACTCAAACTTTTAGCCCACAAGATGCTCTCATTCTGAATAAAAAAAGTGCAGCAATTAAGGACACCTGGCTTTGGAGAAGTTGGCTTCATTTCAATTCTGAAACTGCCACATTCTAGCTATGGCAGTTTTGTGCCTGTCCCTTTTCTATAAAATGAGATTTTAATAATGGCAGTTACCTTTTAAGGGTTTAGTAAGGATTTAATGGCAGTGAATTGGAAAAATGTAGTTAATGTCTGGCACCTGGTGCTATATAGGTGCTTGCTATTATTTTCATTATATTCTTACTATACATAAATGTCTTGGATTCCTTGGTGATCATGCTGATATTGTGATTTTTTTTTCTTTTCACTTGTAGGTCTGTTAGTGGTAGGGCTCAAAGGGAGTTGGAGTCAGGGTGCTAGAGTATGAAAGATCAATCTCTTCCAGTCTGAAGAGTTGGAAGGGAAGGTTCATTATCTACAAAGCCATGTTCTGTTACTCTTGAATGGTATGGTCCTACCTAAACTGCTGAACATGGTCTTCTTTGAATAAACTGTGCTCTGCCTTCCATTGTAGAGAAACCAACAATCTCTGTAAGTGGTAACAACACTTATATTGTGTTTACTATGTGCCAGGCAGTAGTACTGTTCTATTTACACACACACTCACTCTCTCTCTCTCTCTCTCTCTGTATATATATATATATATATATATATATATATACACACACACATATATATACATATATATGTTAATTTTCACAATAATTCTATGAGATTTTATTATTTATTATAATCCTTATTTTGAGGATAAGGAAACTGAGGCATAGAGAGGTTAAGTGATTTGTTTCAGGTTTAGTGAGTGAAAGAATTTTTTTTTTTTTTTAATTTTTGGTCTAGGATCTTGCTGAGGGTCTTACTAAATTGCTGAGGCTAGCCTCAACCTTGCCATCTTCCTGCCTTAGCCTTGAGTCACTGGGATTATAGGGATAGGCCATTATGCCCAGCAAGTGAAGGAATCTGACTCAAACCCAATCATTATGGCTCAGGCTCTCTACTGATAATCACTACAATATCACTTGGCTATCAAATGTCATTCTCCCTGTAATAGCCTTTTCAATTTAAAATGCATTTTTGTTGTGAAATAATGATATTAAAGTCACAGAACACATAATGGTGGCTGAATAGCTAAGGGAGGATAGTAATAAGGAAAGCCTAATGTCAAGACTTTAGAAACTGCTTCATGTTTATTAAGTGTGTGCTGTACTCATGCAGACCTGTCTGTGGGACAGCCCAGATGAGAGAAGATTCCAGCATAAAAGTGCTGCCAGGCTCATCTTAATGCCACTAAGGGATTTGTTTTGTACTTCTTCTAAGAAGAAATATTTATTGTATGTATCCTTTCTCCCTAAATCTTAATTAGTCCTATCTGAAATGTTTTTCAAGGAATGATTTTAACCTTTTCTCTTTGTGTATGCATTTTAATATGTAAGTATCAAGTTTCTACTTTCTTAGGGCCTGAACTCCATCTCCTCTGCTCCTGTGTTCTCAAGAGTGCCTTCTAAAATGAATGGACATGCGCCATATGCAGAAGATCACTGTGTGGCAGGGTGAAAAATCAGGCTGCATATGATTAATACATAAAGGAGATAAAGATCTTCACATACAGCTGCAGAACATAATTTCAAAGAGCCCACAATGAAGTGTTTGGGATTTTATAACAACATGGTGAAAAGTTATAAAAATAACATGAAAGGAAGATCGCAGCAAGGAAAGGGACCAAAAAAAAAGAATTTCCAAGATTGTCAAGGCTAAAAATGATATCCAATTTTAGTGTGATGAAAATTTTTTTGGCTCACAAAAATTTACCGTGTGCTAGACTGAACTGTTTAGTTGAAATAATGTATAGAGATCCTTTCTGCACTTCTAACAAGGTCATATTAAGATGGCACATCTTGGGCTGGGGTTGTGGTTCAGCAGTGGAGCATGCGAGGCTTGATTCTCAGCACCACATAAAAATAAGTAAAATAAAGGTATTATGTCTAACTACAACTAAAAAATATATTTTTAAAAAAGGCACATCTTAATTTTTTTAACTCTTTTGTCTCTCTGGAAAGTTCTCAGACTTAAATTAAATACAAAGTACCAAGGAAATGAAAGCTCCTGATCTAAAATATTACCTTTATCAGGGAATCTTTGGGAAACTAAGAAGTCATAACTCCTAGGACTACTGCAAAAAGTGCATATGAATCAATTCTAATAAGTCAAAGACCAACAGAGACTCCAAATCAGATGTTGAGTTTTATAATTAAACGAATGTTACTATCCCTTTATGCAATAAATAAATAAATAAATAAACAGTCAGAATACATTTATAGAAAGAGATATGTTGCAAACATCAATCTGTGAAAAAAATCTATAAAGGAAATTCTATCTTCAGTTACTTACAGCATCAGAAAATTTTTCCGTAAAAAACTTCTAGAACTTTTAGTTGAACAGTTCATGTGAGAAAAAAAGAGTTTACTATAAGGCAGACATACTATCAGTACTGACCAGATGGTGATCGGTAAACCCCCTAGTGATTCACTTTTTGTATCAGATTCCTACATTCAAGAATACTTCCCCTTGGGGCTGGGGTTGGGTCTCAGCAGTAAAGCACTTGCCTAGCACATGGGAGGCCCTGGGTTCGATCCTCAGCACCACATAAAATAAATAAAATAAAGGTACTGTGTCAAAAAAAAAAAAAAAGAATACTTCCCCTTAGCAGTCTGTTTATCTTCTAGGGTGATACATTCTGGCTTTGCTTGAAAAAATCAAGCAATTTCTCTTCTTCATTTGGTCCTGGCACTAGCCCTGGCTCTGGTCTTTACAATATATTTGCAGAAGCATGCTCAGATTCAGATAATACCAGCTACCACCTGGCCCTTGGGCAATTCAACTGTTTTTTTGAGCTTCTGTTTATTCATCTATAAAGCAGGACTGAAATATGAATCAGATGACAGAATATAAAATAAAACTATTTGTAAACTGCAGAACAACATACAAGCAATACATTGTAAGCACTCAGCATACTGATGAAATGAATTAAATGCATGTACAACATTATATTCTTATGACATCAAATATCTAAAAATGTCAAGACAAAGGACATATTTTAATACTGATGTGTTTTATTTCAGTTCTACTTTTTCAAAAACCAAATGTTATTAAATAGTTTATGAAATTAAGGGTTGGGTATAGCTTAGTGACAGAGCATTTGCCTTGTACGTGTGAGTTTAATTCCTGGCACCAGAAAAAAAGGGGGGAGGAATAATTTAAGTAATTAGCAAAACAAGAAGTAATTTCCCTCCGTGTTTCATTTCAAAAAGGAAAAAAAAAACTTAATTATCATAGAAGTACATTATATTTCCAAAACTCTGACTTGATATCAAGTTTGAAGTTTAGGGGGAAAAAAAATAAAGAAACAATTATAGAAGATCTATAGTATGCTGGCTCCTAACCCAATCCAAACATGAGATTTGGCATCAGTCAATGAACTCAATATTTTCATATCTGAAAGGTGTATTAAGTTTTGCTCTATGGGATTACCTAGAGCAAATTTGTTATAATGTCTTTGTGCTGTTTCAACCGTGAACTTGAACTATACACCCTCCCAAACACAAGTGAGCCAAATTCATTTCATCTCAAATATTATTGGAAAGTAGCTCTATATCCTCCAAAATCTCATGTCTTAACAATTAATAATGAAGGCAATACTGTGATAAATTAATATACTTATTTAAGTCACCTGAGTTATTTTGTATCTATATATTTTTTAAAAAATCACAATCTGGTAAATTTTGAATCAAAATCCAACTCTTGTATAACCTACTATAAAGGTCCTCTTAAGAAGGACATTAGAGGACACCAAATGAAAAATACAAGTTCTTTTTTACTTCCTTATAGGAATCCACTTCCCTAAAGCTAAAGGGAAGTTTCCATCTATCCTCTATTACTTTCTTGGATCATGAGTACAAAATGTTAACAACATTTATTCTTCTTATATCTTCCAGATACTGTGAAGTACAAATTTAGTTTATCCTGGGCAGAAAAAGATTAGAACTGAGTAAAAATTTCTCATTAAATCCATCTCTTTGTGCATATACATGATATATATCTAATACAATTTCTTTAAAGTCCACTTTTACCTTCAGTAGTCAAATTAAAATATATAGTATGAGAAAAGATGACATTATTTTCCTATACAGACATAAACTGCTTAATGACAAGGCTCATGGTTACATTGTTAGTGACACTGTTATGTGAATATCACAGAATGTACTTATCCAAACCAAGATGATTACTATGTAATTACGTTATATAATCTTATGAGACCACCACCCTATATGTGGTCTGTTGTTGTCTAAAACATCATTATGTGATGCATGACTTTGTCTGTAAATAACTTCTAACAAATGCTGAAAGTAATGGGAAAAGACTGGATGATTTCAATACTCAATAATTATTGGTTTACTGGATGGATACACAAATGAATGAGTGTATATAGCTTTTTTATAATTTGGCATTATTCAAAAGGTACATCTTCTGCTGGATGCTGTGGCACACACTGGTAATCCTGGCTACTCAGGAGACTGGGGAAGAAGGACATCAAGTTTGAGGCCAGCCTGAATAACTTAGCTGTCAAAAAACTAAGAGTTAATTAAAAAGAAAAAAAAGAAGAAAGAAAGAAGAAAGGGCTAGGGTGTAGCTCAGTGGTAAAGTATGCACCTAGTATGAGTGACACCCTGAGTTCAATTCCCAGAATCAATAAAACAAAAGGGACACATTCTTTTGGTAAACCAATCTGTGTGGCTTAGCTGGTTCTCTTCTTCGGCCGGCTTTCAATATTGCTGCCCTTGTTGCACATTCTATGGTTTTGCATTTGGACTGACCTTCAGATTTATATGACCCATCTTTCTTCATTCTTAGCCCCTGACCAAAACATTTCCTTTAAGTGTTATTCATTTAATGATAGTTCATTTAATCAACAGTCTTAGGCAATAACTCTTCCCAGAATGATCTGTTTCTTGGGCCCCTACCTTACACGCCCACTCAGATTATCTGTACCTTTGTAAATGAATGAACAAATAGGATAAATCCTAACCAACCATGAAAATCCCTCATCTTCCTAACCCCATATATATGTATCTGCATTAGTATTTACTTGTCTTCTCTCCTGACAGAAAGAAGGCATCCTGACTCCTTCAAAGTCAAATCCTTCCAAATATGCTCCCGATTCTATCCTTGCCTTCTCAAGGACTTCACCTGTACATTTATCTCCTCTAGTTTCTGTATATTCTCTACTAGAGCAACCCGAAAAGGATTAAAGCAAGTCTTCTAAGTTTGTATCTAAAAAACAAACAATAAACACCAAACCCAACCAAACCAAAACTCAATTTTTATTTACCCATATTCAGCTACTACTTATATAATATAACTCCTGGAAAACGTTCTTCACTCTCAATCTCTACTTCCTCAACAATCACTTGTACTTTACTATTAACCTACTGAAACTACCTTTAAGATGACCCAATGTTCTCTATATCTCACTGGTTTCTATAGGACACTTCTCTGTATGAATACTGGCACATGACATTATCATATCTCTCCTTTTATGCACTTTTTCTCCACTTTTGGTTACAAGAGGCCTGTGATAATTTTTTCCTAATTCACAGATGTTCCTTCTCAAGTTCTTAAGCTTTTCCCTACTTTCCAGGTAATACTTCCTCCAGAATGACTGAGAAATAGTAGTTTTTGAAGGTTTCACCTGACCGTAGGTGAATCCTCTTATCAACGCTTTCTATTTCCAGTACCAATGTTTCAAGTACCATTTGCATGCTACTGATTCACAAGTATATATTTGTACTCTGATAGCTCTGATTTCTCATACTCATGGCTAAATGTTAACCTTACACCTTTGGATATCTACTTGACATCTCAAAGTGATTTTGCCCAAAATAGATCTATTTACTTTACTTCCCACCCAAACCTACTTTTCCTACATTCCTAACTCAGTAAGTCTCTGGTCTTCTCCCAGAAACTCAAATCTAAAACCCCAGAGTTAGGCTAAGTTTCTTCCTTATTCAAATACATTAGCAAGTCTATTTTCAAAATAAATCTAAAGCCTGAACTCTCTTTTCCTTCCAGTTCTATTAGTGGCATCCAGTCTAAACCATCATCATCTTTTGTTTAGATCTCTCTGCAAAAGAGGTCTCCAAGTTTTTACCAATGCCTTTTTTTAACCTGTTTTCTTTCTCACTTCCACTTTCCCCTCCTTTGCAATGCTCTTTCCCCAGTTATGCCTTACTCCTCATTCTACAATACTCAGCTCAAATATCATCACCTTAGAGAGGCCATTTTGCCTATCCTCTGTAAACTCCTCTTTCCCCTTTTCCTCTTATGTATATTCTCTATATTACTCTATTTCTTTTAAAACATTTACTGAATTTTCATAGTATGAGAACTCTTCTATGTAAAAACCAAACATGTGCTAAAAATAGACTCCTTGAGAGATTACAATCTTGCAATTATTTTTATTGGTATTTCTCTCTAACCTAGCAGAATGCCCAGCATCTGGTAGGCAACCAAAATATTTCCTGATACAATGAATAAACACAGAAAAACACTATATGTGTGTGTGTGTGTGTGTGTGTGTGTGTGCTGATTCCAGAAAACTGGCTACCCCAAGAAATCAAACTATTTAACTTACTCTTTGAATCCTATTAAGACTTCTGCAATTTGACCAGATTTCACATGCCAAATGAAGCACTTTGGACAGAGAAAAAGGAAACTAAATGCTTTACATTTCTCCATTATAAACTTTGTTTTAGCCACAGGATAAGGATAAAATCCCTCATCATCTAGAAATGACGGCAAAGGTATGTTAAAAAGCATAATATGCTAAGTTTCCACTTTCCTTTCCAATTCCCAAGCATCTCACATCCTATAACAGACTTTATTCATCTCAATCTCTTTTTCTTCAATAAAATGTCAGTGCTAAAAGGCTATAACAACCAGGAAATAATTTTAGGCAATTTTGACTTTCTTGTTGAGAATTATTCTGGCCCACTGGTCAAAAGGACAAGAAACAGGGGAAACTTCATAAAATCCTTCTCTTTACAATGCCAGCTTGGAATTGTTGCAAAAGTGTGCCTTTTGGGGTTCATGTGTGTGGTATAAAAATTAGGGGAAGGCAAAATGCATGATAGTAAATGGAAAATATTTATTTTCAGTGTCTCTATACTGACTTGTTCAAGTATGGCCTAAACTTTACCAAACACATTGACATATACTAACAGGTAAGAATGAAAAGAATGAGTGGTGCATTTGCAATGGAAACAAGGCTCTTTGGATATTGGAAATGAGATACCAGGTAGTTTAGGGGTTGAAACAAAAAGGGAAGTAAGAAAAAAGCTGGCTTTTACCTATAATCAAGCATGATAAATATAAAAGATATAAAATGAAACAGATGTTTACTGAACAGAAAAAGTTGTTATACCATAATTGCATATATAAATTTTAAAAAGTATATATAGATCAACACAGATTCATTTCATACTTTTAATTTTTCATAGTCTTTGCAGTGAGAGACCTAGAATGGATGTATTATAAAAATGTAGCCAAAGCACAAGAAGATGACTATTCCTCTATTTCCCTTTCATTCTTTTATAGAGTGCATTTGACTGGCTATCAGGATAATTCCTAGAAAGAAATCCCCATTAAAATATTTAAGTTAACCACATTATCAAAAATCTCCTATGATGTAATCATTCTTTATGTTGACCCTTCCCAATATGATCAATGGTTGGACCTCATAGGATGGTATTGCTTATAAGCTAGAGAGAGCCATCCAAATTCTAGCAATTTAAAAAGAATCATCAGTTTACATTGTTTCCACCCATGTCATCCTTTCCTTTAGATTCCAAATGAATACTACAAATTTAGACTGGGCTTACCTAATCTTTTAACTTCTTCAGCAAAGTACGGGTCATTCAAATCAACATCAGGGGGAAGTTCATCATCACTGGTTTCTTCAGCAAGAGTCTTAAAATTGAATGTAAAAATACACAATTACCTTTTTATAAGAACTATGTATACGGAGAAAAATTATATATATTTCTTTTGTATCAAGTAGTTTAATCTAAAATTAAGCTTTTAGCTGGGTGTGGTGGCACATGCTTGAATTTCAGCTACTCCAGAAGCTTAAGTAGGAGGATTGTAACACATATCTAGCAATATATATACTCATATATTTCTTTACTTATAGATCTAAACTATAGCTAGATCAAAATGCTGAATACCATGGCACATAGCCATGTATTGGTTTCTTCAGAAATAATTTTTCAATATCAAAACTGAAGTCACTGATGGAAAAATATTTTTAACTTTGAAATGATTCCAGACTTAGTCCAATAAAGGGAAAAAGGAAAAGTACAAGATAACCTGAAAGTTTGCACTACATGGAATCAAACAGAATGACTGCTTAAAGTCTTGAGTGACTACTTCATTGACCACTGAAAGATCTACTTGAAAATCTTCCCATAAACTAAGAGCTTAATCACTTGGAGAGTTAATCCATTTAAAAGAAATTTTAATGCCTAACTAATTTTAAAGGAAGTTTTAGAAAAGAGGAGAGGTACCATATCAATGCGGGCAGGGCTTTTACCCCATAGCTTCATTTTACTATCCATTTCTACAAACACTGACCAGGCGGTAGGAGGAGAAAAGGGAATGGGGTGAGAAAAGGGAAAGGAGAGATATATTGTTATGTTGAGTACTTGTGTGAATATGTAACAATAAATATGTGACAACAAATACAATCGTGATATATAACTACAATGCACCAATACAAAAAGGTGGAAGAGAAAAAAATTTTTTTTCAAACAATACAAACTAAATTTTAAACAATGTGCTGGAGATATAGCTTAATGGTAAAGCACCCTGGGTTCAATTGCTAGTTGGTCTGATTCAGACCAAACCAAACAAACAAACAAAACAGACCCACAGAATGGAATCTTTCTGTTTTATATCTAGATATTAACTAAACAATGTATTTGATGTTCACATTCATATGCTACCTAAATCAAATACATTGTTTAGTTAGAGTGCAGTATTTGCAGTGGCTCTGTACTGTACAACATTATGAGGCCTGGTGCAATCTTAACCTGGTGCAATTGTGCCTCTTCTTTCTTAAAATTGGAGTGACAACATGGTCTACTCCAGTGGGAAGCTAGTTTGAGATAATGGATACCAAGAACTGGTGCCTTCTGGTACAGAGTTGGTATTCAATAAATATTTGATCATGATTATCACTGATACCTTCTGTTTCTTTTTCAGTCTTTTCTTCTCTTTCTTCTTCTCTAAAAATTGTTCCCAAGGGGTCAGTTTATCCTTTCCTTCCAATTTGTTTTTGACCATTTCTTCTGCACTTTCTTTAAGGCCTAAGGAAAATTCCAAATAAGTTAGTTTAAAATTATTTAAAAGAATATAAAAACAAAGCAAATATAAGTTATGCATATTTAACAGAGTAACAAGATAATATGCAACAATGAACATATATAGAACCTGAAGATCACAAAATGACAGGGAGCCAACAAACTTTCCTAATAACCTTAATAAATCTAATGATAGAATCAAAAGAAATCAACAAACTCAACAAAAAGTCAAACCACTAAGGAAACCCCCCCCTTTTTAGGTTCAACCTTTATTTCGCTAAGTTGTTTTGAGCAGCCCTACCCCCATTAATATGGTACCTCTTTTCTTTTCTAAAACTTCCTTTAAAATTAGTTAGGCATTAAAATGTCTTCTAAATGTAATAACTCTCCAAGTGATTAAGCTCTCAGTGTATGGGAAGATTTTTTCAAGTAGATCTTTAAGTGGTCAATGAAGTAGTCACTCCAGACTTTAAGCAGTCATTCTGTTTGATTCCATGTAGTGCAAACTTTCAGGTTATCTTGTACTTTTCCTTTTTCCCTTTATTGGACTAAGTCTGGACTCATTTCATCCACAAATTCAAAATACATTTATTGTGTATCCAGTGTGTTCTATACTTGGTGCTCTGTACAGAACTTGATGACTGCAACAGATCCTTTCCAACTCGGCAAGTTCTCTGTATATAGAAGAGTCTATCAAATTTCTTAAAGTTAAAAATATTTTTCCATCAGTGACTTCAGTTTTGATATTGAAAATTATTTCTGAAGAAACCAATACATGGCTATGTGCCATGGTATTTAGTATTTTGATCTAGCTATAGTTTAGATCTATAAGTGAAGAAATATATATATATATATATATATATATATATATATATATATTATATATATGTACTGAATCTGTTATAATAGTTTGGCAATAAATAAAAAATTTGAAGCAAAATCTCAGGAAATGACTATTAATTAATTGAACAAAATTATCTTTTCTTGCTTCTGTTACTCAAATGTGAGCCTGTATTCCTGGAAACTACATGTGACTAACTAAAATTGATTAGAAAACCAATCCCCACTATACCCCGGAAGCAAAGAATTTTGACAATTTCCCTTCAAGTACTCTGGAAAGCCACATGGTTAAGATAAAAAGGACCATCAATTCCATATTCTATTTTGTATGATTTAGTTCTTTCAATGCTATAATTTGTTCTTGTATTTTATAACAATCTCGTTCCTATATTCTGCTGTTCTTGGTTCATGTTTCTAGATGTTTCATACATTTCTTTATTTTGTAGACCAATCATATGGAGGATAATCAGGAGATGAATTTCCAGCTATGCAGTTTCCTAGCTGTGTATTGGTAGGTAAGTTATTAAATGTTTTTAGGCTCTTTATACATATCAGCAAAAAAAGAGAATTATATAATATTCTTTGGATTTCACAGGATTTAGAATGTATCTAGAAGATGATGTGGATTGACCATATCTCTCTTGAAAGGAACATTTCAAATTATTTTATTTATTTTAAAAAATGGATCCTGTCATTTAAATATTTGAAGTCCCACCCTACGCCACCCATATCCTCCAAAAATTCTACCCCTCCCCCCAAAAAAAATCTATTATCAAAGGGGACAGCAGAGGAGTTATATTTATTTTATTCTGGCAATATTGAGGTCTTCCAGGATTGGTCAGTCCTGAGGCTGCCCCAACCCTTCTCACCCCACTCTAGTTTGGGCCTCAGGTTCCCTGTATGTAAAATGAGGATGGTATATATCAGAAGTATGCAATCCCTCCCTCCCAATGCACTTTTTTTCTCCCTCAAAATATCTCGTAAGGGGGCCGGGGTTGTGGCTCAGTGGTAGAGCACTTGCCTAGCATGCATGAGGCACTGGGCTCGATTCCTGGCACCACATAAACCTAAAAACAAATAAAATAAAAAGAAGTCTGAAACAGCTGGAATGGATGCTCTCTAAGGTCCCTTCCTTGGCTTTTAAGCCAAGACTTAATCTCTAAATTTCTATGACTTAGAAAAGTATTAAGTTATATGCATACTCAAGGTTATGAAGATTTGTTTGTATGACACACTGTTGGTAGAATCTCTGATTTATTGGATGCCAAATCAGAAACATAACTTTCATTCAAAAATATCTCTTATGAGAAAAAAAGCTCATGTTACTAAATAGTTTTCAGGAGAAATGTGAAAGATACAAAACCAATGTTCACATCTATGGATGATGCAATAAACAGCACATAGGAAATGTAAATTGAGAGCCTCATTTTGGAGAAAGCAGCAAATTTTTTTGATAAAACAAGATGATTTTTGATAAAATGATTTCAAATAACAAGATAAAATAATTTACATAAATCACATGTGAACCAGCATATAATCAACCTGATCTCAAATTTAAATGCATAGTACTGTGTTAATATATGATGTTTAAATAATAATCTATTATATTTTATTATTTCCTCATACATTTGGATTTTATTACTTCAAAATATTAAGAAAGAGATTTTTCTCTTTAAAAAAAATTGTTCTTTTTAGATATACATGACAGTAGACCATATTTTGACCAGACTTTTTTTCAACAAGAAAACATTTCTTGGGCTGGGACTAAACTCAATGGTAAAGTGCTTGTCTCACAGGTGTGAAGCACTGAGTTCAATCCTCGGCACCACATAAAAATAAATACATAAAAAGACATTGTGTCCATTTAAAACTAAAAAATATTTTTTTTAAAAAAGAGGAAGCATTTCTTAATTAATTTTGATAAACAAAACTTAAACTAGTTTAGCACAATGGTAGTTCTGTATTATCTATTTTAGGTAATTACATCAATGAAGCTATGGATACCTTCAGAATTTGATGAAAGCAACAGATCATGTCCCTAGAAGACTATGCTGAAAAAACTTGCATACTAAGTTCAACTTGTTTGTGGTTATTCAGTGATCATCTTGGTTTAATGATCCAAGGGCCTCTGCAAAAAATATTTACAGGGGCTAAAAAAGGGTCTAGAGAAAAATGAAAAAGTCCTTCAATTTCTATACTAACTAGCAATGACTTTTGTAAGTTCTGCATCAGAGTTTGTCAATTTTAGCCCTACTGACATTTTAGACCAGATAATTTTGATGTGAAGGGCTATCCTGTCCACTCTAAGATATTAAGCAGTATATCTGGTGATTCGAGTAGCCCTATCTATGACAATTAAAAATGTCTCCAGACACACAGAGGGACAAAAATCACCCATGGTTGAGAACCACTATTCTAGACAATGATTAGAGACAATTCTACACAATATTTAAGCATAATAAATACTTAACTAACAAACAGGTCAATTAAGATCTGTCAGGAAGGAAGGATTCTTATTTCAAGCCAAGTGTTTGATCTTTCATGTTCAACAAATATTCACCCTGGTTAAAAATGAATCTCAAAAAACTTTAGGGTCAATACAAATGGTCTTTATCTTGAAGTGGTTTGTTTGGAAAATATTTACTCCAACAAAAAAATGAATCTCAAAACTAGAGGGTCAAAATAAATGGTCTTTATCTTTAAGTGGTTTATGTCATTCTTTTTCTCTTTTTAACTGCTAGGTCTAGAATTCATGAAATATTTATTCTTAAGAAATAATATTTTCTGGTACTTAAGTTTTCTTTTAATAACAATAAATAAATAGTATCTTAAGTTAAATACAATCTTAATTTTTTTGCCTGGCTCTCACTTAACATACCAAAATATAGGAGAACAACAAACACATTGCAATGAATTAACACACCATGATAACTTAAAAATGCTTTGTTCTCATTGTCATCAGTAGGTCATTTAAATCTTTTGCCACAGATCACAGTTGTTTATGTTCAAAGTCTTAAAAATATGCCTACCCCAGAAGCCTGCTGGCAAATGCACAAGAACATTCTTCAGAGTTTTAGTTGCATTTGAGGGAAGCCATTTTGTGACCGAAAAACAACTTCATTTTTTTATAACTGTTTTTATCTTTGCACACATTTGTTCTAAAAAATTTAAAGTGGGGCTGGGGATGTGGCTCAAGCGGTAGCGCGCTTGCCTGGCATGCGTGCGGCCTGGGTTCGATCCTCAGCACCACATACCAACAAAGATGTTGTGTCCGCCGAGAACTAAAAAATAAATATTAAAAAAAAAAAATAAAAAAATAAAAAAATTAAAGTGTATATCCAAGGACTGCCAAATTAGTTAAAAATAACAGCAATAATCTTACAAATAAACTGTAAAACCCCCTTTCAAAGCCAACCATGAAAGTAGCTGACTCAATTATGAAAATAATAATTTCAGCATAATCCATTTTGAATTTGTTTGGCATTTTGCATACATATAAAAAAATACTTGTAAGTATTCTTACAAATTCCACTAAAACAAGAATATACCCTTTTACTGACCTTACTTATACAAATGTTTCAAAAGTCTTCAAAGGACAAGGCATGAATAACTTAAAATATAGGTACTGCAACTGGCTTTGTTTATAAACACAAAGCTGAGGAAAGAAAAAATAGTGAAAGCAAGGTAGACAGCATGTCTACATCTTCTCATAAAATATAAAGAAAGCAGTGAAGAAAAGCAGAATTGAGAGGCAGGTGACAAAACAAATGCTCTAAGACTTGATATTACATAGTCTGAGAACTAGAGTGACTGGAAGACAAGTTACCAGAGAAGAAAACAAACTCAAGAGTGCCCTAGTTGGGCGCAGTGGTGCATGCCTGTAATCCAGCAGCTCCAGAGGCTGAAGCAGGAAGATCTCCAGTTCAAAACCAGCATCAGCAAAAGAGAGGTGCTAAGCAACTCAGTGAGACCCTGTCTCTAAATAAAATACAAAATAGGGCTGGGATGTGGCTCAGTGGCCAAGTACCTCTGAGTTCAATCCCTGGTACCAAAAAAAAAAAAAAAAAAAAGATTGGCCTACCCCTAAACCCAGACCTGTAGATGAGAAGCCAGGATGGGCAACAGAGAGAGGGTAGTGGGCATTTTCTTAAGCTCACCCACTTAAAAAACAGTTGAGAAGACTGACAAAATTTAAAGTACAACAGTAACAGAAGGGTTCTTAAAATAGCGCAAACAGCTTGAAACCAAATCATGAAAAGAAAGCTGACCCAGGGTCTATAGCCATCATGTGGAACCCTGAGCCGACCAGTCATTCCCTTAAATCAGCAAGGTGTCTTCCCCTGTTCAGATAGCTATAAATTAAACCAGAGGGCATTCCCCTGCAGTGGGACCTCTTAAGAATCTGGCCAGAAAGAACTTCTAAAAGGACTACTAGTACCCCAAAATTGCTGAAACCCCTTCTCCCAATCCCTCATTGAGAACAGGGGGAAGAGATTGGTGGTGACCTGGCACAGGTGTGCCTAACCCTGCTCAACCTTACATAAGTGAGGGAAGAAAGGTCTGCACAGCATCTGATCGCCAGACTCAGACAGAGACAGCAACAAAGCAGCTTTGTCCTAGAACAAGGAACAAAGTGGATTCACCATGCTCTGATCACCGATACTGGAGCGGGGAGGGGAGCCACAAAGGGAAGTCTAGGGTCTGGTCCCCAGAATCATGTGCCATACCAGAAGAAAGCTGCCCAAATGTGCAGGGACACAGAGACCTGGCAGAAGAATTCCCAGAATCTATGAAGTAGGAACAAGCTGATCCTAACCTTAACTGTCTTACAGCCTAACCCAGGATCACAACTGGCCAAGTAACAGTGCATTGTTTAGATGCTTGCAGGAACTTGTATCAGACTTAGTAAACAGAGGGAATCAATGCCTGCCATTCACAATCTGAGACAGTGGAAACTAGAGTCCAGGAGATCCTGCACTACAATACCTCAGAGAGCAGTGTCAGTCAGGGGACTACTTCTGCACCACAGAAGTGGAAAACCTACAACCAGACAGAGTTCCTGTACTCAGATAGGCACCAGGATCTTCACTACCATGAAAAAGATCCACTAGAGGGGAGAAGGTATATGGAAACCCACAGTCATCACATGGGCACCTCAGAGCATGCATTACTGTATACAATAGAAATTACTGAATTACTATGTACGATAAAAACAGCCAAGCCACATGTCCAACTCCAATGAAATCCAAACCAAGATTCAACAAGACTTTTCTTCTTTTATACTAAACCATGACCAAGACATGGTTTACTATAAACAACTCTAATGCCAACTTTGATCACATAAATAATTCTTTAACTTGAAAGATAATTGTTAACCCAATTAACAGCATTGAACCTTCAACCCATTTGAATGTATCTAATGATATCTACTACTACCTCAAACACTCACCATTCATCTATTTCTCTTTTCTAGCTTAGTGTAAATTATTCTTGTATACCTTTTCTCTCTCTCTCACTCACAATTATTTTTCCCTTCTTTTGCCCTCACTTAAGGTTATAAGTATTAAAATTTACAGCTGATCTTTTTGACCTGTTTTAGAACCTTATTATAGCTTTATACCTGAATTTGAGGAGTCATAGAGAACAAATGCTATAAGTTTTTGTTTCTTTTAAGGCTGAATAGAAAAAGGATTGGCTCAGAAGTCATTAAAATAAATAAGGACCAATGGCATCTCTTAAAGTAGTTCTGGGATCAGCAGAGGCCACACATTGAATTAAAATATCATTATTTGGATATTTACCCAACTCTTAAGAAAGGTAAGTTCACAAAGTAGTTTTTCACTTAAAAGAAGTGAGAACTATACTAATAGATGGGTGGACATACAAACGATATGAAAAAGCAAGGAAATGAACCATCCAAAGCAGCCCATAATGCTTCAACAATGGACTTCATAGACACCATAGTGAAGAGAAGGAATTTAGAAAGTTCCATAGTTTAACTGTTGTATGAGCTAAAAGATGAAGAAAAGAGTAAAATCAGAAAATGCAGGAAGTGAAAAATCACTTTAATAAGGAGATAGCATTTCTGAAAAATAACGAAACAGAAATCCTGGAAATGAAAGACTCAAGAAACCAAATTAGAAATTCAGTGGAAAGCATCACCAATAGATTAGATGACTTTGAAGATAGATTTTCAGGCCTTGAAAACAAAGCATATAATCTTGAAAATAAAGTCAACCACAAAGACTTAGAAAGAGACCATGAACACAATATTCAAGAAATCTGGGATAATATTAAAGGGACAAATTTAAGATTCATTGGGATAGAGGAAGGCTCTGAAATATAACCTAAAGGAATGCACAATCTTTTCAATAAAATAATATCAGAAAAATTTCCAAATCTTAAGAATGAGATGGAAATTCAAATACAAGAGGCAAATACGACTTCAAACACACAAAATTATAATAGATCCACTCTAAGACACATTATAATGAAAATACCTAACCTATAGAATAAAGACACAACTTCTGAAGCTGCAAGAGAAAAACAACTTGTAAGCCAATCCAGATTTCAACTGATTTCTCAACACAGACCCTAAAAGCTAGCAGGTCTTGGAATAATACATACCAAACTCTGAAAGAAGATGGATGCCACCCAAGAACACTATACCCAACAAAATTAAGCTTCAAATTGATAATGAAATAAAACTTCCATGATAAACAAAAGCTAAAAGAATTAATAACTAGAAAGACTGCACTACAAAACAAACTCAATAAAATATTTCATGAAGAAATGAAAAATAAAAATGAAAACTAGCATAGGGAGGAATTACACTAGAATAGTCAATTAAAGGAGAATCAAGTTCAATTTAAAATTAAGAAGTAAATTAGAGTGGTAGGAATTAAAATAATCTCAATAACAACACTGAATATAACAGTCTAAATTTCTCAATCACAAAATATAGTCTGGCAGATTGGATTAAAACACAAGACACAACAATATGCTGTCTGCAAGAGACTCACGTCATAGGCAAAGACATCCACAGACTGGAGAAAGGATGGGAAAAAAACATACCATTCACATGGGTCACAGGAACAAGCAGGGATAGCTATTCTCATATCAGGTAAGTGACTTCAAGCCAAGATTAATTAGAAGAGACAAAGAAGGTCACTTCATAATGCTTAAGGAAATTATACATCAACAACCTATAACAATTGTAAATAATTATGCCCCAACCATGGAGTATCTACGTACATAAAATTATTCTCAATATTAAGAATCAAAGAGACTAGCCAGGGATGGTGGCTCACACCTGTAATACCAGCAGCTCAGGAGGCTGATGCAGGAGGATCTTGAGTTCAAAGCCAACCTCAGTACTGGCAAGGTGCTAAGCAACTCAGTGAGACCTTGTCTCTAACTAAAATACAAAATAGGGCTAGAGGATGTGGCTCAGTAGTTGAGTGCCCCTGAGTTTAAACCCCAGTATCCTCTCCACAAAAAAAAAAAAAAAAAAAAAAAAAAAATCAAAGAGACCACCATACAATAATACTGGTGACTTTAACAGGCCTCTCTCACCACTAGATGATAAAAACTAAGCAAAGATTCCACAGAACTAAAAATACAAACCATATTTTAGGTCACAAAGCAAATCTTAGAAAATGCAAAAAAAAAAAATAGAGATAATATAACTTGTATTCTATCAGATCATAATGGAATGAAATTAGAAATCAATGATAAGATAAAAACACAAACCACATTAACACCTGGAGATTAAACAGTACACTTCTGAATGATGAATGGATAGCAGAAAACATCAGGGGAGAAATAAAAAAAACCTTAGAAGTAAATGAGAATAGTGATACAACATATCAAAATATCTGGGATAGTATGAAGGCAGTTCTAAGGAAAGCTCATATAGTAAAAGAATAGAAAGATATCAAATAAATAATCTAACATTACATCTCAAGTTCCTAGAAAAAGAAAAAAAATAACCAATATCAAAATAAGTAGAAAATAGGGAGTAATTAAAATCAGAGCTGAAATTGAGATTTAAAAAAATGATCTATGAAACAGAGTTGTTTTTTTTAAATGGATAAACAAAATAGATAAACCCTTAGCAAGACTAAGAAAAAAGGGAAAACTCAAATTTTCAAAATCCAAGATGAAAAAGGAAATATTACCACAGACACTACTGAAATCCCAAGAATCATTAGTAACTATTTTGAAAATTTATACTCCAATAAGCTAGAACATCTAGAAGACATGGACAAATTCCTAGAGACATAGGACCTACCCAAATTGAACCAGAAGGATATAGAAAACTTCAATCAATTTCAAGTAATGAAACTGAAGCAGCCATCAAAAGCCTTTCAACAAAGAAAAGCCCAGGATTAGATGGGATTCTCATCTGAGTTCTACCAGACCTTTAAAGAATTAAAACCAATTCTCCTCAAATGATTCCATGAAATAGAAGAGGAGGAAACACTGCCAAACTTATTCTACGAACCTAGTATAATCCTGATACCAAAACCAGACAGACACATCAAGGAAAGAAAACTTCAGACCAGTATCCTTGATGAATTTAGATTTAAAAATTCTTTTTTTTCCCCCAGAAACTTTTGTTGTTGTTCTTTTTAGAAAAAATTCTTACATCGGTAAACTGCATATAAGCACATTAAAAAGATACTGCACTATGATCAAGTGTATTTCATCCCAGGAATGAAAGGTTAGTTCAACATACAGAAATCAATAAAAATAATTCACCATATAGGATGAGATCCAAGATGGCAGGTCATCCCTCTCAAGGCAGCATTCTGTGTGGCTCCGTGACCTGAGACTCAAGTGAGAATACTGCTTTTCTGCAAGTGATATTCCTGCTTCCACATAGGAATCACAGCCACTGTACCCACACAGGGCTCCAGATCTCAGCGTCAAAGTAGGTCTCCCAACTACTTTCCCACGCAGGACTAGCGGGTACCCAAGTGAGACTACTGGAATCAGCACCCACACAAAACTTTCAACCACCCACCCCAGCAGAAATCCCAGATGCAGCTCCCACATAGGACACCTGGTAGCTACCCATGCACAGGATCTCCACTCCTGTATGGATCGCCACTCCTGTATGGACACCCATCAACCTATGCGGGGCTACCCTGGTTGTCTCCATTTTGGGACTCTGCAGCAACAAAGATAATCCCCTATGACCGTAGCCCACCTGTACTGGGGAACTACACACAGGCTCTGAAGACAGCCACAGCCAAACACTGCATGCCACAGATCCAGTCTCTGAACTCATCATCCAATGCCATTGCCCAACTCATGCCTCCATCTTGGGTCACCTTCATCACCATCTTTAGTGGGGGCAACTCCCAGTTTGGAACTATGGCTGGAAGGTACCCAGTTTCTAGCAGCTGCTTCTCCCCATCAGCCGATAACTGGCACAGTGACTGCCCAACAAAAACAGCTCTCAGGGCAGGTGCACAGCGTGCCCAAAGCACCACACACAAGAGACCCAGAGAGAAATGTCCTTATTAGGAAGCAGTAAGGGAGAGAGTGAGAGGGATACAGTTTAGAGACTAACAGACACCAGGAAGTAGGAGGTCTTCAGGTGAGATAAGGAGATTAAGACCAGGTGCTCATACCACAGGAACAGGCCCAAAAAGAGACCCCTGAGGTGCTATCTCTTTTCAGGGACTGGTGGGTGCCACACACCACTTCCAGTTGCCTTCTACCCAGGAACAACCAAACCTTCCTGGTTACCTTCACCATCTTGAGGGCGGAGATGCCAGCTAACAACACATATCTCCACCTATTGGATGAGAAGGAAAGCAAGAAAGATACTGATCTCCAACTAAACAATCCTTGTTTCTTCTTTTGAGATATTTTCTTTCTTTTTTTCTTTCTTCTCCCTCTCTATACTCCTGCCCTCACATCCCCAACATACATGACACCAAGTACGTGGCACAAATTAGGATATTGAAGTTTGAGTCAACTGAATAATATATTCCAGTTATGCTATATATATATTTTTTGTTTTTTCTCTTCATTCTCCAGTTTTTACTATTTTGACATTTTTTATTTTTCTTAATATGTATTTGTTTTATGTACTCTACTGTCTTCCCTCTTATTTGTCTACCCAAAATTACTTACTCTCTATTCTCCTGCTACTAACCTACTTCTTTAGATTTCTATTTCACACTTACTAAGATATAATAACTTTTATCCTCACCTCCAACCTCCTCAGCATATCTTCCTACACCTCACCTCCAGTTCTTTATCCACCATCAGAAACTGTAAACCCATTTACAAACCTACTGATTATATTGTAGATAATAATTGAATTCATCATTTCTGAACATTGTGACCATGTAAATGTCTATTAGCAACTATTTGTTTTTAGGTGGTATACTGTTTATACTGGGATCTGTAAACATTGTCAATAACCTCCAAAGGAAGGTACTGGAATCCTACAGGGGCACTATAAGCCTACAACAGGGTAAACACGGTAATATCTTGGATCCACAGAACTAGAAGGGAAGACACACAATTAACATGAAAAGACAAGGGAAGAAAGTACCCCAAACAATTCAAGATACCACACTATTAGAATCCATAGCCAGCACAGCAGATGAAATTACAGAGGAGGAATTCAGGATGTACATAATTAAAATGCTCTGTGAATTAAACCATGATGTAAGAAAGCAAATATAGGCAGCAAAATATTTCAAAAAAGAGTTACATAAACAAATACAGGAGGCAAAAGATTACTTCAATGGGGACATAGAGGTTATAAAGAAAAACCAAACAGAAATCCTTGAAATGAAAGAAACAATAAGCCAAATTAAAAGTACCATTGAAAGCATCACCAACAGATTAGACCACTTCGAAGATAGGACCTCAGACAAAGAAGACAAAATATATAATCTTGAAAAGAATGTAGACCACAGAGAGAAAATGGTAAGAAACCCCGAGCAGAATATTCAAGAAATATGGATAGCATAAAAAGATCAATTTTAAGAGTTATTGGGACAAAGTAAGGCATAGAGTTCCAAAGGGGGGGGGGGAGAACAATCTATCAATGAAATAATATCAGAAAATTTTCCAAACAAGAAGAACAAATTGGAAAACCAAATTCAAGAGACTAGGAATAAAACCAAAGACTTTGCATCCATTAGAAGAAAAAATAGGCCCAAATCTCCATCATGTCAGATTAGGCCCCTACTTCCTTAATAAGACTCTTACAGCACAAGAATTAATATCAAGAATCAATAAATGGGATGGATTAAAACTATTCAAACTAAAAAGCTTCTTCTCAGCAAAAGAAACAATCTGTGAGATGAATAGATAGCCTACATCTTGGGAGCAAATTTTTACCACTCGCACAACAGATAGAGCACTAATCTCTAGGGTATATAAATAACTCATAAAACTAAGCACCAAAAGAAACAAATAGCCCAATCAATAAATGGGCCAAGGAACTGAACAGACAGTTCTCAGAAGATGATATACCATCAATCAACAAATATATGAAAAAATGTTCATCATCTCTAGCAATCAGAGAAATGCAAATCAAAACTGCTCTAAGACTTCAGAATCTCACTCCAGTCAGAATGGCAGCTATTAAGAATACAAAAAACAATAAGTGTTGGCGAGGATGTAGGGGAAAAGGCATACTCATACACTGCTGGTGGGACTGCAAGCAGGTGCAGCCAATATGGAAAGCAGTATGGAGATTCCTTGGAAAACTGGAAATGGAACCATTTGACCCAGCTATCCCACTCCTTGGGATTTAAGTCCCAAAGGACTTAAAATCAACATACTACAGGGACACAGCCACTTCAATGTCTATAGCAGCACAATTCACAATAGCTAAACTGTGGAACCAACCTTGATGCCCTTCAATAAATGAATGGATAAAAAAAAAGCGGCATATATACACAATGGAATATTACTCAGCGATAAAAGAGAATAAAATCATGGCATTTGTAGGTAAATGCATAGAGTTAGAGAAGATAATGCTAAGTGGAGTTAGCCAATCCCAAATAATGAAATGCTGAATGTTTTCTATGATATAAGGAGGCTGATTCATAGTGGTATCGATAGGGAACAGGAGCATGGGAGGAATAGACGAATTCTAGATAGGGCAGAGGGGTTGGTGGAGAAAGGAAGGAGCATGGGGTTAGAAATGATGGTGGAATGTGATGATCATTATTATCAAAAGTACATGTATGAAGACACGAATTGGTATGAATATACTTTGTATGCAACTAGAAATATGAAAAATTGTGCTCTATATGTGTAATAAGAGTTGTAATGCATTCTGCTGTCATATATAAATAAAAAATAAATAAACACACAACATATCCATATTTATAGAAAAGAATATAATAAAAATATTAGAAGACATAAAAAAAAAAAAGAAGGCAACCCTAGTGGCTAGAGGAAGGCTGTGTCATATAGCACATGTAGGCCGAGAGGTAAATTTTTTTTTTTTTTTTTTTTTTAAGAGAGAGAATTTTTTTTTAATATTTATTTTTTAGTTCTCGGCGGACACAACATCTTTGTTGGTATGTGGTGCCGAGGATCGAACCCGGGCCGCACGCATGCCAGGCGAGCGCGCTACCGCTTGAGCCACATCCCCAGCCCCGAGAGGTAAAATTTTAAAGTAAAATGAAAACTAACCTTAGGAGCAATAATAATAAACAACAAAAATCACCACTCAGCTACAGCCAACAAATGCTCTTTGGTTGTACTTACTGTCATAAGAATACTTTATATCTACTATATGGAAACAACACAAACAGCTAAAATGAGGACAAGAAGTTGTTTTAGGTAGGATGTTCAGATTGGAAATTGCTTTCCATATAACTGTAAATTCTTTATCTCCCAAAACATCCAATGAATATCCACAGAAGACATCCCCAAAGTGCTTGCTGGAAATATACATATTAATACTTCTTGTTGACTGTCTAAGAGCTATTTCATTGGGTAGGAACTGTTTTGCATTTGTCTTGAATTTGAGCTTATCTTTTCTCTAACCTCTTCCAAACCTCCTTTTACTCTTCCTTTAAAATGATACCTTCCTGACTAAAGATATAGCTCAGTGGTAGTGTACTTATCTAACATGTGTGAGGCCCTCAATTTAATCCCTATTGGTAGGGGTGGGGGGGGGTCCTACTTATAAATATATTCAGTTTTCTGTAAATCAAACTTTCCCTGCTTCTTAGAATCAAATATTCCTAAAAAGTTGACTTCAAATACAAGACAACATTTGGGTCTCATTAAGTAGCTATTTTTTCCTGCACTGGCCTGCAGTTTATCTGTATGTTTTCTTTGCCTTTCAAGCAGTTTGTAATTTAACAATGTATTTAAGTTTTCCTACTAACAAACTAAAATTCTGGCCTCATTTGTCTGATGAAGCCATTCTGCTCATTAATTTGTGGCAAGGAGAAATGAAGAATTACTTGCTTGTTCTACTGTTATTTTCACACATGCTTATGAATAAGGTTGAAAACTTCTAAACGAATGGCTAAGGTATAATGAAACAAATGGATTTTCTTAGACCCTACTCAAAACAAGAAGCTCAGATGCAACTACTAAACTCACTCAGAAGCAGGGAGTTTTCATTGGGGACCCACACATTACTCCACTATGGTCTAGTATGGATCTTGAATTGTTATGGGCTGCTGGCCAAGGAAGCAGACAAAGTTTGTAGTATGATCACGGTGGGAGATAGCATCAAAGTCCACTAGAGCCAGGATCCTTAAGTTTGCCCTCAGTGAATGATGTACCTCTTCCCCCTACAATTCAGATGGGATAGATGCTTGTTTGGGATCTGAATTCAGGCAGTTCAAGGGAAGTAAAAATGTATTTCCCTCCCAGAGATTTTATAACCACAAGCCCACAAATCCATGGGTTTGGAATTCACACTACTCATTTGGGGCCCAAAATATTCAATCTAATTCAGTTTGAATAGTTTTTGGATGAGAAATGCCCTCAGGCACCTGGCAAATATTCTCTAAAAGAAGCACTTTTGACCCAGCCCCTGAAATTCCTACAAGAAAGATCCAAGACAAAGAGATACAATCAAAATTCACTGTGAACCAGAGTAAGGAAAAACAAAAAACTACAAGGCAAAACAATAAAGGCTATGAATTTGGAATTATAGACACACAATAAAAAATCAGCACTTAAAAAACACAAGAGGAAATTAAAAGATTATATCATGAAAAGCATGAATCAGGTTTTGGGGAAAAACACAGTTGAAATGATACAAAGTCAATGGCTAAGTTCAACAGCACACTAGACAGCAGAAAAAGAGAATTAATGAAGAGAAAACTGAAGAAATTACACAGCATGCTACATAGATTTAAAGGGAAAATATGAGTTTTCAGAAACAGAGTGAGAAAATACCACACATATCAAACAGAAGTTCCAGAAAACAAGTAAGATGAAGAAAATGCAATACTTAAAGAGAAAATGCTGGAGAAGTTTTCAGAATTGTTGAAAGATTCTAAATTCAGGATTCTGGGTATCCAACTAATGACAAGCAAGCGTTAAAGCAAAAGAAACAAAACAAACAATCAATCAAAAAGATTTAGGTGAACTGTCCTTTAATTCAAAATCTCAAAGATAATAGATTTTAAGAGTTAGGGACCTAAGACTACTATTGAATAAGGTCATGCCTCTTTTGACATGATTCAAAAGTGTACACTGGGGGATTAAGATAATCTATTCAAGTTGGGGGTGGTGGTATATTCCCATAATTCCAGTGACTTAGAAGGCTGAGGCAGGAGGATCACAAGTTCAAGGTCACCCTCAGCCATGTAGTGAGACCCTAAGCAACTTAATGAAACTCTGTCTCAAAAAAAAAAAAAAAAAAAAAAAAAAAAAAGGCAGGGAGTAGGGGAGTGGGAAGCTGAGGATATGGCTCAGTGGTTCCCCTGGCTTCAATCTCTAGTACAAAAAAAAAGATAGTATGTTCATTAGTCACACTGGCTTCCTTACTTGCATCTCTTGTGAACTCAGAGTAAATGTGTCCCAACCCAAAAAGAGATTATCAGGGGGAATGGCTCAGAGGATCCACACAGAAGATACTTTTCCCTCTCTAATCTTCAACATTTTCAGCCTCACCACCATCTAACTCCAGAAATAATTCCACAAGAAATAATCTCTTATCTTTTATTCCTATTCATTTATTCTACCATAAAAAGCCTCTAATCATCAGTTTTCCCAAAACAATCCATGTTTGAATTCCTTTAAGGTTAACTATACATCTACACTATTGTCCCTGTTTGCCCCTCCAGCTCTCTACCACTAAATTCTATGGAATTCACAGTACATCAGCAGCAGGAGTGCATTACATTTCCAAACAATGTCATCATCTTGCTCTAATTAAAACCTAGAACTAGGGGCTGAAAGAGGAGAGTGGTAGGTATGAGGACATGTTGATCCAATAGTACAAACTTTCAGTTATGTTGAACAAGTTCTGAGGATTTTATGTACAGCATGAATGGTGATGGATGTGTTAATTAGCTTGTGGTAATCATTATATAATAATACATATATCAGATCCATATGCTATATATCTTGAACATATTCAATCCTTAAATTTCAATTAAATATTTTAAAAAATTATACACAATGGAAAGCAAAGGAATGAACAGTGAATGTGGATAACAGGTACCTTCAGAATGGAGAAAAGGGGAAGGACCAAACAGGTAATTCTGTAAATCATTGCAAAGTTCTACCTTTTGCGATGGGCTCATTTATTGATTATTAGAATAAATAAATAAAAGAGGGCCACAATGAGCCAATGGCAAGAGTCTTAATCCAAGGATTGTGAACCTAAGAATAAAAGGACAAGTTTAACAAATTTCCCATATCATTCATTTCTGTTCTTCAAAAGACATTATACACAGTAAAAAAGAAAAATCACCAACTAGCAAAAGATTATCTGCAAAATATGACTGATAAAATATCAGCTCAGAATATATAAAGAACACCTGTGTATCATGAAGACAAACATAAGACAACGATAAAAGTAGCCAAAATACATAAAGTCATTTTACAGAAACCACAAAGTGATGACCATCTTCATTTAGTAGTTTAATAAAATGCCTGAATAATTCTTTAAATACTAAAGGCAAATCATGTCACTTCCATTTCCCATCTCACATAAGAGTAAAAGCCTAAATCATTTAGGGGTCTATAAAACCCTTCACGATTTGAATACCTCTCTGACCTCATCTTCCATTCTCCATACCAGGGCTCATTTTGCTATAGCCATATTTGTCTCTCCATTATTCCAGGACATATCAAAAATGTTTCCTCCTGGAGATGCTTTAAATTTGTTGCTTCTTTGGCCTGAAATATTCTTTCCCAGGATAACTCCTGGTGGTCACATTTATTTATTTACTTCAATTAGGTCTGTGTTCAAATGTTACTTTCTCAGTGAAGAGTTCCCGGACTATCCTGTTTAAACTGTTAGCCATTCCTAACCCTGAACTCTCTATTGCCCTTTTGGGCTTCATGTTTTTGTTTTCATAGTCCTTGATCACCACTTGAGATAATACATATTTTACTTATTCAATTTGTTTAGTAAATCCTTTGTTTCCTCCCACAACCCATTCACACTAGAGTGTAGTGCCCACCAAAGGTTAGGACCTTTATTTTAATTGGCAATATATCTCCAATAATAAGACTGGAGTCTGGTACATAATAGGAACTCAAAAAATATTTGAGAATATACAAATTAAACCATAATAAAACACCATTGATTATATGTCTAACTAGCAAAATTGAGAAAGTTGGGCAATATCAATTAATGGTAAGAATGAAGAGCTATGGGAACTCACATTACTGATAAGAGTAAAGATGGTACAAGCATTTGGGAAAACAATTAGACATGACCTAGTAAATACAATTATGAGGATGCTCCACAATCAAGAAATTCTACATATATCCAAGAAATTCTAATATATACCTATATGACAAGCTGAAAAATATTAACAAATATAATATTCTAAAAGGCACTATTAGTAATAGCAATAAACTATAATAACTGGCAGTAGACTAGAAACATTGTGATAGTCAACAAATGGAATTCCATGTATTGGTGAAAATGAATAAACCACATATACAAGACAACATAGACAACAAACCAGAATGTTTAAATGGCAAAGCACAAATGACATGAGAGTACAGAAGATGCTTTTATAAAGTTCAGAATTAACAAAAAACAACAGATTGTTGGGAAAACATGCATCTGTCGTAAAATATGTAGAAAAGGAAGGGAATGATTAACACAAAATGTAGGGGGATGGAATTGGGGCATCACCTATAGGACTAGAGAGCGAATATCAGAAATTTCAGAATTATTTTTCTTCAAATTACACACACACACACATATACACATATATGTATACATGCATATATTATCATTTAAGTATATGATTGTTTCTAAATGAAAATTGAAAAATTAAAAAGGTAATGAATGAATGTATGCTTTTTTGGCACACATTTTGAAAACTGTGTGCTAAACTAGATTTTACCTTCCTATTATGATTTAATCTTCACCAAAATGATAAGTATTTAAACCCAGATTTTCTGACTTCAAGTCCTCTAGGCCTTTTCCATCATCACATCAAACTGTCAATCCTATATCAAATTTCATTATAAGTAGGTCTCACTTTATACACTGTATTTGAAAAACTCATCTGTAAGTTATTGACCTGAAATTCACAGGTACGTAATTATTTTTCTATCTGGGAAAGTTTCTGACCTCAGAAGCTATGAATATATGATATATTGAGGCTAGGGTACAGTTAAAATGACATTTCTAAATCAATTTCAAATTTTTTTTATTATAAAAGAAAAAATTACTTAATTCTCTCTAGCATTCTAATATTTTAAAATCTTCATAACAGCTAGTTACATCTAAATTCAAGAGTGTTTTTCTTGCTACAGTCTAAGTACGTTCTTCCACATTTCTGCAGATGAGTTTATATATGTTACCCATACTTTATGACCACAGTGGTTCCCCCTTATCCATGGACAATACTCCGAGACCCTGGTGCATGCCTGAAACTTGTCTAGCACTGAACTTTATATTACAACCAGTATGTTACTAAAACAATAAATCTGGTAACTGATCTGGCTACTAAATGACTAAAGGACTGGTGGTGTATGTAGTGTGAATATGCTAGACAAAGGGATGACACATGCCATGTGCCAGATTGCACAAAATTCATCACAATACTCAGAATATGATACGCAATTTAAAACTTAGGAATTGTTTATTTCTGGAATTTTCCATTTAATATTTTTGGTCTCTATGAGTAAGTGAAACTGCAGAAAGCAAAATTACAGATAAGAACTTCTGCACTTCTTTCTGGAAAAAAAAAAAAAAAAGGACTTTCCAAATAACTACTTAAAAAGTAGTGTCTTCCCGTCCTTTTTCCTATTACGGTAGATCTATAAAATGACAATGTTTGTATAGCACACTAAAAAGCAATCAGATAAGGAAATAGTCTGGGGGCTCTGGCTGGACTAAGGGTTAAAGGATCAATATTTTGGCAAATTTGGCATCCACTAATGGTAAGATAGCTGGAACTCTTTAAAACAAAGTAATCACTTAAGGTGATTACTCTTTCAACTTTGTATATTTAATTAACTGAGTATATTGTGTTGGCAATCTCCTACATACAACATAAAAAAAGTTAAACTAATGCAGAATCAAAATAATATTAAAATTTGGGGCTTCAATATTTCCATGGCTTGTTTTATAAGCAAGCACTGTTTCTATTTTGATGAATTATCTGGTGACATTACCCACTAAGGAAATCTATGACAGATTAAATATTCTATGGATCCAAAAAGACATCAGAATCTTGAAATACCAACTAGTAATATACATACCTAGAAGTCTGAGTCTCCAACAGTAAATATGTTAAAAGTTTCCCTTTGCCTTTTTTTTTAAACCTTCAGAACAGCTTATTAATCAGAAGCCTTTCTCAGATATTGTCAGATGTGATCCTAGTTGTGAACTAAAACGTTCTCACACTTAAGAGGTTTTAATAGCACAAAGTGGGTTGTTTCAGGTAAATTATTACTATTTTTTTTAAAAAAAAACCCCAAATTCTCAAGTAAGATTCTCTGAGGGTCTTATTTATCTTTGTGCACACAATGGTAACCACATTCAGACTGGCAAGAACATTAAACTAAGAGATTAGGCCCCAGATTTAATTAGCATCCCAGAGAAGTATCCCTTAAATATTTTTAATGAGTTCTGCAGATAGATGAAGATTTGAACTAGTTCTCGCTCCCAGCTTTTTACCTTAAGCAAGTAGGTATCTCCATTTTTTTCTTCTGCAAAGTAAGGTATTAACCACTTTTATGAATTTAATGTAAAATTGTTCTTGCTTCCGAGATCCATGTGAGTGGTATGATTTTTATGAACCTTTCACCTTCAGCTTGTGTATGTCTTTTCCTATCAGATGAGTCTCCTGTAGGCTACATATTGTTGGATCTGTTTTTTAAATCCAGTCTACTATCCTATGTCTTGGTTGGTGAGTTTAAGCCATTAACATTTAGGGTTACTATTGAGATATGGTTTATACTTCCAGCCATGTTTGTTTATTTTTGTTATTTAACTTGATTTGTTTTCCCTCCTTGATTAATTTTTCCCTTTATTGTGCTACCTCCCACTGTTGATATTCGTTATTGTTTTTCATTTTCTCTTCGTTTAGTATTTTGCCCAAAATGCTTTGAAGTGCTGGTTTTCTAGCTACAAATTCTTTTAACTTTTATTTATCGAAATGTGGCATTTATACACAATGGAATATTACTCAGCATTAAAAAAAATAACAAGATCATGGCATTTGCAGGAAAATGAATGGCATTAGAGCAGATTATGCTAACTGAAGTTAGCCAATCCCTAAAAAACAAAGGCCAAATATCTTTTCTGATATAAGGGGGGTGACTCAAAATGGGATAGGGAGGAAGAGCATGAAAAGAAGATTGCCACTAAGTAGGGAAGAAAGGTGGGCGGGAAAGGGAGGGAGAAGGGGAATTGCATGGAAGAAGGAAGGAGACCCTCATCGTTATACAGATCACATGTATGATGATGTGAGGGGGAAAAAAAAGAAGTGTGTCACATTAGATTGGGTAAAGAGAAATGATGGGAGGGGAGGGGAAGAGGGGATAGGAAGGACAGCAGAATAAAATAGACACTAGTATTGCTGTATGTATATACGTGACTGTGTGACCTATGTGATTCTGCAACCTGTACACTCAGAATGAGAAATTATGCCCCATTTGATTCAAATGTATGATATGTCAAGATCATTGTACTGTCAAGTGTAACTAATTTAAAAAAAATAAATTTTTATAACAAGGACCTTCAAGAAAAAAATAAATAAAATTGTTTTTAAAACACCTAGTAACTTCAGTTAGCATAATCTTCTCCAATGCTAAGTGAAGATTATGCTATGTGAATTAGCCAATCCCAAAAAAACAAATGCCGAATGTTTTCTCTGATATAAGGGGGGTGACTCAAAGTGGGATAGGGAGGGAGAGCATGGGTGGAAAATTACCTCTAGATATGGAATAGGGGTAGGAGGGAAAAGGAGGGAGAAGGGGAATAGCAAGGATAGTGGAAGGAGACGGTCATTATTATACAAAATTCATGTATGAAGATGTGAATTTGGTGTCGACATACCTTAGATACAAACAGATATGATAAATTGTGGTATAAAGGTGTATTAAAAATTGTAATAAAAAAAGAGAGCTCATATATAATGGCATAATTTGGCGTGAACATACTTTATATACAGAGTTACGAAAAACTGTGCTGTGAATGGATAAAAATTATGAATGTAATGCACTCCACTATTGTCATGTATATAAGAAATAATTTTAAAAATTACCAAGAAAAAAATTAAATAAATAAAACACCTAATAGTTCCTGATATATCACAGGCATCCAATAAGTGCAAATTTCTTCTATCTTCACTCAAGTATATTTTAAAATATAATTCTTCTAAATTAAAATAATGCATCCAAATAACTTGAAAGGCATTTTAATCTCCTTGTATTCCCAGAAAAAAATGAGCAATGGGAACCTAAAATGAAATGTTTTATGACAACAGAAGCTGACAATGCACAAAAAAAGTTTGGTTAAGTCTTAAACAGACTTCCCTAATCAATGCAAGTCAATTCTTGGGAACGCATATGCCTTCAAAGTACATGCTTCAATTTACTCGTAAGGCATATCATTCCAAATACCAAAGGAAACTCATCCAAGTTAAACTAGTGGCACTTATCTTTAGGCATATATAAGATCAAATTTTCAAATTCATGCCAAATAACTTCAAAGATAAAAGTTTTCCATGTTGCTGAGTGGGCAGACTTAATTATATGTCTTTCGATAACTCATTTAATGAGTTATTCCACACACCCTCAAAGATTAAAGCAAGGAAGGTAATGTTGTAAATGTATAAGAAATAACACAGGGTTCCTCCCACAAGAAACCAGCAAATCAGCAGTCCTAGGCACATTTCAAGCTACAGAAGTTTTTACCAGCTTCACCTTCGACCTCAAAGCTTAAAATTATTATTGCACTATCGTCAATGAAGAAAGGTCTGTAAGGGCCTAGCCAAAAAACACTGAAAAATACTGGCAAATCTTTGAGAGCATAGGAATGCAGCATATGCTCCCAGAGTAGGGTTAAGTTTTGTATCAAACCAAACATCTATAAAAAATACTTATGCCTAATCCTTTACATGGCTTCAAAATCTGAAGAACCTACTATAGAAACTAGATTTAGCTTTATGTATAATTTTATCAGCATTTCTGAGTCTTCAAAAACTAAAAAATAATTTGTTCCTCGGCCAGCACCCAAATTAACAGAACTCTTTCAAAAAGCAATACATGATAAGAGACACAAGATGTTCTACTCTTAGGAATTTCTTTATCAAGAAAATTCAGTAAAAGGTTATTATGTTATCCAAAACAGCAAGACATTACAAAGAGCCTAAAATCTTACCACCAGGAGGGTGATTTATAGTTTATCAACCAGAAATGCAATGGAATGTGAGACAAACATGAAATTATTTTAAAACACATAAAAATAAATGATAAATGAAACAAAAAAGGGAAATATAAACTGGGGCCTTATATAATCAAGTAGTTGTAGAAAATGTATAAAACTGAATGTGTTAAGGTAGTACATTTATGGGTTATATGAATCTTCTATTTTAGGAAAAAGACAGCAATAATGGAACTGTTGAAAGCAAGTAGTTTGAATGAATTCTCTCAAAATAACATATGGAACATGTGCAAAGAAAAATGACAATTTGTTAGCCAGACAGTTGGTAAATAGATAGGATGATGATGTGGGAAAACCAGAAATAGAATAGGCAACAGTCCTGCTTTAAAGACTAAAGAACTTAAAACTTCAAAAAGCATAGCTGTGGGCTCTGGGAAAATAATATATGCAGCAAGTTATAAGTTCTCTCTTTTTGAGCAGACTTCCAAAAGATCACAACTTATTTTTCTAAAAAGTACTATGGTCTGGAAATAGTGGCACAAGGCAAACAGTACAATTGGTGTGATACATGTGTAAATAAGAATGGACTTCATTAAAAGACTCATTCTAGACACTTGCAAGTAGAGTCCCTTATTGATGGATATATTTAACTGGGATTCTATGGAGGCAAAAAGAATAGAGAGACCAATTAACCTGAAACTTTTTAAGGTATGAGATTTTAGCATCTTGAGAAACTACTAATGTAAAAATGCCCTTAGTTTTTAAATAGTCTTGGAAGACTTAAAACAAACAAACAAACAACAACAAAAAAAACACACCTAAATCTTAATGTTACTGAGGAAAAAAAAAGATCTTTCAATAATTGAGGAAACACTGAGAAATTCCCCAGCAATTCCACAGAGAAAATGTGCTAGCAACATTTTTACATAACTTTAGCTGCTTCTCATTTTTATTACACATTCCACACATGATTCAAATGTTTTTGCACAGTATGAAGTTTCAGCTTATACCTTACAAAGCCTTTATAGGTAACCTGTTAACTGGATGATTCAAGGAAGGAGCACACATTTAAGTTTTAAAATTCTAGCCACTTACCAGCTGTAAGACTTTGTGCAAGTTACAACAGTGCATTGTGACTTGGTACCCTCTCCATCACAAAAATAGGAGGCAAACTGCAAATTCTTTTTTTTTTTGGGGGGGGGGAGAGGAGGTACCAGGGATTGTATATTCAGGGGCACTCACCACTGAGCCACATCCCAACCCTATTCTGTATTTTATTTAGAGACAGGGTCTTGCTGCATTGCTTAGAGTCTTGCTAAGTTGCTGAGGCTGTGAACTTATGATCCTCCTGTCTCAGCCTCCCAAGCCAAAGGGATTACAGACGTGCGCCACTGTGCCCAGATTAAACTGCAAATTCTTTCAACTTATTTTTAAGTTCAGGTTTTCCATTTAATGTTCTCCTCTAAACTCAACTCAAAAATTTAAACATCTGGTTATTTTAAACTTCTAACTAAAAACAAAAAAATTTTTTTTGTAAATAAATATATTTCAAAGAATGAATACATTGGCAATAAATGGAAATAGAGATAGCCAAAAGTAAATAGTGAACAGGTTTTGAGATGTCTGAAAATGTTTGGAATAGGGCTGCCTAACAAAAGGAATGTGCAACTGATTCA
Source organism: Urocitellus parryii (assembly GCF_045843805.1). NCBI lineage: Eukaryota > Metazoa > Chordata > Mammalia > Rodentia > Sciuridae > Urocitellus > Urocitellus parryii. The sequence continues at coordinate 161,509,438 of NC_135536.1, read as the reverse complement.
AAACATTTTATTTCTGAATAAAGAATGAATAACACAATAGCCATATATTCATGTCCTTAATGCTTGTGTATTTAAACTTCCCAATGGAAGAAAAAATATATATTTGGGGTAGGGAGAGACAAAGGATAGGGAGAACATACCAGAAAATGCAATTACAATGTGAAGTGGAAGAAAGAATAAGTAGAATAAAAAAAGAGCTGCACCCCTGCTCTGTGCCACAAGGAGTGGGAATCAAGAAACAAACACTTCTTTCACTCCTTTTGGTAGGTAAGATAGAGAAGTCCTTCTTTCCTTCCCTCTGGATTTGCCACCTCCTTCCCAAGAATACTCTGGGAGTTCTTGACAAGATACCCTTCATGATGTTCACAGTCTCACCATTATTAAAGCTTTAAGACCATTAGAACTAACTTTATATGCCCTTTTTTCATACTTAAGCCCGTCCCATAAGAAGTCTCCAACTTTCAAATTATCTCTTCTAAAAAACAGTATTCCCATTCTTTCTATACGACTGAATCCCCCTCCTCATTAGCAGTCATAGTCAGCCATGAATAGTCATTAACAAAACCCCTTTAATCCATTTGCCTATTAATTTAGGGTTAACCAAAAACTTGTTCTCCTTTTAGGACACAACCTTTAAGGAGACAAACTCTCCTGTGACAAAGTCTAGCCTCCATGCTACTCAATACCAATTCTAGTCTACTAGCTGATCCAATCCTTAAGCCCCAACTTTGAATATCATGTTATCAGAGCATACCAGCTACTACACGTTTTTATTGTAGGTATCTAAGTACTATAGTTACTACCCCTCATTTCTTGAAGCTTTTAGTTGCTGGCTCACTACCACTTTCTCCAATACTTCTGTCACTATCCTTGATGATTTCGATATCAACACAGATGATCTTTCCAATACCCTGGACCTCACAATTCACTGATCCCCTTTCTTATTTGGTTCTATATACCAACCTATCTCAGAAACCCACTTGAAGGATTGTAACTAGATCATGTCATTACCACAGATTACAAACTCACCATAATCCTATCTCAATCACCCTACTCTTCAAGAGTCAGTTCCAATTTTTCCATTTTACTCTCTCTAGTACCTGAAGACAAATAATTTTTCTGTCTTATACAGGAATACAATCCATTAATTCTCTCACCTTTTTACTATCCTTCACTCTCTACATAACTTCATTTAATTTATGACCCAAAATACACCATGATCATCATTACAGTTGTCCTTTGTGTGTAATCTAAATCCCCTTGCCCCTCTCTAGCTTTGTAATACTTGGTTGACAAAACTAGTCTGGTTTAATCTAACACTTTCCTTACTCCATGTATGCACTACACTATTAAATATGGTTAAAGACCAGACCTCAAAAGTCAAAGGTTGAATATGGAAGCTAGTCCAAACTAAGAGGGGTAAAAAGAGAGACAGAGAGGGAGGGATTGGGGGGGAGAGAAAAAAAAGGGAGGGGAGGGTGTCCATTAAAAATAGAAGAAAGATTGGTGGACTAGGTGAAGGGGACTGAGGGGCAGGGCGGAGGGACGGGATAAGGGATAAACAGTGGAATGAATCTGACCCAACTTTTCCTTTGTATATATATGAATTGTGAATCTCACCATCACAAATATAAGACATTAACTGGAAAAAAAAAAAAACTGTAAATAGCAGAAAGATCAGTTGAGTTGAGGGAAGAGAATGGGAGAGGGAGGAGGGGACAGAAAGGGGATGTACCGGGGACTGAATTAAAGCAAATTATATTCCATGCTTTTATAATTATGTCAAAATGAACTCTAATATTATATGTAACTAAATAAAAACATGCAATCATGACAACTCATCTTCTTTAAATGACAAGGGGATTCTTATTACTGCTTAGCAATCCTATTTACATACATTTCCTTCTGCATTCTCTCTCTTTTTTCTTTCTTTTTTTTGCAGTACCAGGAATCGAACCTGGGGCACTCTACATGGAGCTACATTCCTAGCTCTTCTAATTTTTTTGATTTAAGACAGGGTCTAAATTTCCATGGCTGGCCCTATACTTATGATCCTCCTGCCTCAGCCTCCAGAATATCTGGGATTATTGGCATGTGCCACCATGTCTGACTTCCTGCACTCTCTTTAACAACTTTTTTCTCTTGTTAAAATGGATGAACTAACTATATGCACATCTACCAGAAGCCATTTTCTCCACTTGTACAAAAATATCCCAACTCTTGTTACTGACTTTAGAACACAGTTCTCTGAATTATCTTTTTTTTTTTCTATCTCTAACTCATTCCCAGAGGCATAAAGCATGTAATTACTTTTCTCACTTTAAAGAAAATTATTTCTTGCTTTCACTTTCCTTTCTGGTTTCTTATCCATTTTTCTGTGATCCATTATAGGAACCTATTTAAGAACTGGCAAACCATGAGTACATAGTAACTTGGAAAATGGTTGGAGAAGGATCTCTACTACTTAGAGTGCTAATTAACAAATATAGAAGGAATGAAAGAAACAGAAAATTAGTATTTTGCAACCAACAATATACTCAAGTATAGATTATCAATAAATACTAAAACCACCAGGTAAAATGCTGGAAGACAAGATATTCACACAGTTATTTCCCCCAAACTACTTACTAATTACAAAGGAAAAAATGTGCCCTTACAATGGAGAAATCAGCCAGATGTCACTTGCTGTGAGTAAAGTTAATAGTACAAATAACAAGACAAACTAACATTATATATCTTTATGTGGAGCAATGGGACGTATATAATCTCATTTAGAGGACTCTTGCAAAAATTATTAAATGAATTGTAAGCAAACAGACAAAACCAGATAGTGGGATTCTATTAGTCAACTGGATATTGGATCAGGGAAGAACTATAGATTATTGAAATAAAAAACTTTACTATTATACTTCCCCTGGTATGACTATGGTATTATACTTGCTGTAGAAGAATGTCTTTGTATTAACAAGTTATGCAGTGAAGTGTTTTTTGAGATGAAGTGTCATGGTGCTTGCAACTTTCTATCAAATATTTTAGAATAAGGACTTGGCTATACTTTCTGTCTCCAATTCTTCTACTCCTAGTCTTGATTTAGTCACTTTCATCCCTCACCATTTCACCAGAACCATTGATATCACCAATGATCATTACTTTGCCAAATCCAATGGTCATCCTTAGTCTTTATTTTATTGATCTCTATTCTCATTAAAATTCTCTTTACTGTATGTCCCACAACCCTGAATTTCCTTCTGCATAGCTCTGCCAGTTTCTTCTCAGATGCTTTGGATGGTCCCTCCTCATTCCCTCTGCCTCTAAATGCTGGAGGGCATGAATATCTGTTCTTGAGCCTCTTTTCTTTTCTACCTGTATTCACTACCCTGATTCTTTCACTTTCAGAGGTTTATACAATGAAGAAGTCAGTGTCCCTGACTTCTTCCCGGAATTTTTATTTGATTCCTTACAATGTCTAGTTGGTATCTGACAGGAATCATCAAATTAACATTTGGGGAAAAAAAAGAATTTTGATGTTCTCTTGCAAACATGTTCTAATCATAATCTTCATTATTTCACCATTAATGCAACAACTCCCCATTTTTTTTCTTGTTTTCTGGCTTTAATCTACTAGCCAGAGCAGCCAAAAGTGATCCCATTAAAAATAAAAGTCATATCCTCCTCCTTAGCTCAAAACCTACAATGTTCTTCATCTCACAGGAGAGGTTCATACTCTTTTAATGGCCTACAAGACCTTCAAATCTGATTCCAAATTACCCTTTTGCCCTCTATTTTTTGCTTCTCCACCCTCTCCACTCCAGTTACAATGTTATTTCTACTAATCCTCAAACACAACAGATAAACTATAGTTTCAAAGCAACTCATGTTATTTTCTCTGCTTTCAGTCTTCCTATGCATGGCTCATTCTCTACTTTCTTAAGTCTCTGCTCAAATGTTTTTCTTGTTTGATTATCATCTGTCTCCTCTCACCAGAATATAAGATCCACAAGATCAGGTGTTTGTGTATGTCTTTCACACATATGTCTAGAATAATTTCTTGTATACAACTGGTGCTCAGTAAGTATTTGATGGGTTAAACTATGAAAGCTGGGGCACTGACGAATGTTGAGTAGAATAAAAGACCAGATATCCTTTTCTCATTAGTGTCTATTAAATTAGACTCAGCTAAAAAAAAAAAAAAAAAAAGAGGCCTTTTTTTGTGATGCTGGGGATTGAACCCAGGGCCTTGTGCATGTGAGGCAAGCACTCTACCAACTGAGCTATATCCCCAGCTCCTTTTTAGTAACACATTGTTTGTTCATGTTCTAAATAAAATTCCATAGGTATTATTATTATTCAGCTTGCATTAATTATCTACAAAAAAGTATTGCCATGCATATTAATTGAACTATTAATACAGATAAGGTTATGTAAGAAATAAAACTGATATAAACTTCATTTATAGGTATATCACAAACTCACTGAGGCAAATGCATTGATGAAAACCTAATATGTTAATTACATGCATAACTTTATCCACTAATTAAAGTGAGTCAAGAAGGATAACTTCAGCAGCACATGGAGATATTACTTTGCATACATCAAATTAACAACTTATAATTAACATTTTTATAATTTATAATTCTAATTAATAAGGTATTATTACAATTCCATAGGAAAATATATCAATAGAAAGAGTAGTTCATTTCAGTTGTTATAACCATGAACCTGTTACCTCCCCTAATAAGTTATACTTCAGGAATTAAACTCTTGTTACAAGTTTGTATAACCCAATGTAAAAAGAGAAAGTTTAAGTAGTTTGAACTAAAATTTCTTTTAAAAATCAAACCAAACAATGATTAAAGGTACTTATTTTTCTGAAGAATTAAGTATATTGGAGACTCAAGCAACAGAAGGACCAAGGAATGACATAATCTCATACTGACCCTCTGTGGTTTACTAAAGTATAACAGCAGAAAATCAAACACACAAATCCACCAAAACACAAATGCCATAAACCATACTTTGAGGTTTATAAGGTGCCTTATAAATATCTTAAATTGAACAAGAAAGGAATTATTAGTCCCACTTTCCAAATGAGTAAACTAATGTTCAGAAAGATTAGCTCAATGATCTCATATGATGTAGAGTATGTAAAAGACCCTTTATATTTTTATACTCACATGTACACATATGCATGTATATAATATAATAAGCGTTCAGGTAATCCAGGGGCTTTCAAAAATATTACAGTGTAGAATGTTTAAAACATTTATTGTAATTGTCTATTTGAGAAAGTTAATTTTTCTCCACTCAATTAAAAGAAAAAGAATATATATACACCCAAGAGTGATGATAATTCCATGAAACTGGCACTTGTGCTGATTGCTAAAGGCATTGTAAGCTGGTATAACACTTTTGGAAAGAAATTTGGCAATAACCTCAAGGTACAAAAAATATTCATGCCCTTTACTTCTATTTCTGGGAAGCTATCCTAAGAAAATAATTCAGGATATGGAAAAGCTATAGATTATTTATAACATCCTAGACACTTGGCATGTGAGACTTAACATTTGAGGTTTTGACACTGGTAGTTTTAACAGCTTGTGAGAGAACCACAGGTTGATCCACAGCATATGTGCAGTTACTATGTGAGGGAGGAAGTCACATAACTAACTATAAGTTAGCTTGACTGCCAGCATCTGCTTCTCACTGTGGCCTGGTTGCTCTCTACTAGTCTTCACATACATAAAAGTAGTTCTACTGCAAGGGAAAAAGAAAAAACATCTGTGCAAAAAAATCAGTCTTTCAAATTAAAAGGCCAAAAAAAAAAAAAAAAAAAAAAAGCAGCAAGCCAATTACTTGGCTAGGGATGAAAGTGAAGAGATTTAAGAAAGGACTGATATTTGTGGGTTTAGAATCAACCTGTCATTTTTCTTTTCAATTCCACAGATCTATTGTAGTGAAAGATTACAAATATGGCTAAACAGAAATAGTAAATTCAACAGCAATCTGTCTAAGCAGTGGTTGAATACCAGTAGTGGAATTATAGATGATAATTCATTTTACATTTTCATTTTATTAATATTACATCCACAAATGAAAAAGTTCAGATAAAAAGGTACTACTAAATGGAAGAGGGAACAGTTCCCATTTTACTTCATGAGGTCAGCATTATCCTGATAGCAAGGACTTTTCAAGACAACTACAGACCAAAAGTTCTCATTAACATGGGCAAAAATTTGTATTCATGAATTCTGCATGCATGGATTCAACCAACTCTGGATCAAAAATATTTTCTTTAAAACACTGTGTCTGTATTAAACATGAACAGACTTTGTTTCTTGTCATTATTCCTTAAACAATACAGTAAGACAGCTATTACAGAGCATTTACATTGTATAAGGTATTATAAGTAATCTGAAGGTCAAAGTGTGCACGAGGATTTGCGTAGGTCACTTGCAAATAACAGACCATTTTATTCTATAAGAGACTTCAGCATCTGTAGATATGGGTATTAATGGGGGATTCTGGAACCAATTCCCCAAGGATACTGAGGGAACAACTGAATGTAAACAGCAGAAATCTGCAAAAATGGTATCAGTTGCAAAAGCACATGATGACTTGCCCCAAGACTATTGGAAAAAAATATAATGTGAGTGCTACAGAACAATTCCAGTTTATCCTAGCTTTGACATTATTTTAATTAGCATTATTCTAGTGTTGTACTACTCTACTACACCATATTTCTTTATTTACATAAAAAATTGTGATAAAAGACTATATATATATAATACATGTTATATGTTAGTGAAACCTCATGAATAGGATAGGAGGGATTATGGGAGAAAAGACCACTTGAGAAGTACATATTTTGAAAAGAAGTATATGAAGTAATTTCAGATCACATTGTCACTAGATTCAAGTTTCTATATTCTAAGAGTACAAGAGTCAGGCCTAGGGAAAGTCTCCTTTCATAAATGGGTAGTAATAATTTATAGTTAATAGATCAAAGAAACTAATTAAGAGTATGTTCGTAAGACTCTAAAATGCTAGTCCTGAAGTAATAAATGCCACATTAATTTCCTCACCAAAACAGTTCTGAAAAATAAGATTTCTAAGTTTGTATTTCCAAAGAAGAGTTGGGTTCTTTACCTTTGTATCTAAAATGCAGTCAAAACCCTAAATAAAGAAAAACCAGAACACATTTAGTATCTAATTCTTACCTGGAACCCACTTAATCTCCATTTCCATATCATTTTCTTTGCCTTTCTTTTCTTTTTCTTGAATAACTTGTAAGAGCTGTCTATATTTAGCAATTTGTTCTTCATCATCCTTCTGAGTTTTCTTCTGAGTTTTTCCATCTTCCACATTGACTCCATCATCACCTAACAGAAAAATCAATATAATTTGATACACAGAAACAATTCATTTCTAATTCCAGTGTTTAGATCTCACAGTTACTCCAGCAATTTTCTAAAACAATGTTATCAGACATACACAGAATATATTTTTAGGTTTTTTTTTTTATCTTTTTAGTTGTAGATGGACACAATATCTTCATTTTTATTTATTTTTATGTGGTGCTGAGGATTGAACTCAGTGTTTCACATATGCTAGGCAAGTGCTCTACTACTGAGCTACAATCCCAGCCCCGCAAGCACAGAATATTGAAATCAGACTTCAACTCTGACAAGCAAATGAATTAAATGAAAGACTTAGGTCTTATGTATAATAAAACTCAGCTGCAATATAAGGTAGCAGTGTTATAGTAGTTTACATGGGAATTGCCCTTTTTTTTAATCATATTTTAAAATAATTCTCTAATTATACAACACCCATAGATTTCTCTTCCTTTTAAGCTGCAAGTTAATAAGAACTACAGACAGCGGACTTTCTGTGCCTTGCCATCCAGTACCTTAAAAAATATTCTAATCAAATGTTCTGAATATTTTGGAGTGAATTTGGTAGATGGATTTAGCTTCTTAGGCTGAAGAAAAGAGATAAAAGAAGTTATAAAATCCAAACCTAAGAACACTAATTTCTTTCCATTTGACTATAAGCAATCACACTTACTCTAAGGATCTTGTTAATTTAATTTACTAATGATGAAAACAAATAAATTAGGAGTTAATTCAATTAATTTCACTGTGTGGGAAAACACTCAAATTCCATTTCCTACTTTCATAAAAATAATTTGAATACAAAGAAACAGTACAAAATTCATGGGCAACAAATATCAAAGAAAACTAATACATGAAGTTTGTTTGTTCTACATTTCCACTGTAATTCTCCAAGTCAAAAACATAAATTAAGAACTTGGGTTTTAATGCAAAACATACAGACATACTGAACTGACTAAATGTCCCTAGTAAAGGAAAATTTAGAAGCAGAATAATGAAATCCCTTCCTTTTAAAACCTATGGCTTACTGTTCACCAAAAACGTTTGACATTACTAAGTAGATACCTGTGAAACATCAGTGAGCATTATCCTTATGTATTAAAAACAAAAGTGATAAGGAAAAATTGAATAATTTTATATGTGAGTGTGTGTGTATTTTTCCCTTCCCTCTAAAAGAATAAAAAAATGGCAAAATGGACATTCTTTCCATCCTATCACACATTTTCACTCGAACAGCTGAAGTTCATTTTTTTCCTGTTTGTGCCACAATAATAATGTTGGATGGAATTCTGTCATGAATCCTGTAATTCAATGGATAAAACATCAGGAACACATTAACAAAATGGCAATGTATTTCTTTCTATTAAAAGCTTACTTCTGAAAACATAATTAGAAGCAACCTCCTTCCAGGTTGAAATTTTAGTGGTAAGACTCTGATGGCTTACTTTAAATTGATTTTTTCCAGCTCTAAAATGTGGAATAACTCATGTAGGTCTGGTTTTCCCCCCAATTCAAGGACAATACTTTGTGAAAGTCTTAGTACTATATAAGTAGTTTTTTAAAAAAATTTAAGAGTAAACTACTCTCATAAACAATAATCAGGAGCATCTAGTAACTCGAAAGCATTCAAGTATACTAATGTAGCTATCAGAGGAAATAAAGATAAAAGTAATTTTACTCTCAGTTGAAATACTGACGAAAAAGGCACACCTTAAAAAAATTTAATAAGTAGTATATCTCAAATGAACAGGTATTAATCTTTAAAGTTTTAAGAAATAAAAATATATAAGGCAAGGTAGTATACTGATTAATTTATGTACATTATTTCAATCTTTCCAACCTTGAGCCCAGTATTATTCTGATCTTTCTTTCATAGATACAGAAAGAAAGAAATAGGGAAGACAGTTAGAAAACTTAATCTATGTTATTTCACTATGTGGTGAAGTCAGGTATTGAAACCCATAAAACCCAAGTTCTTAACGAGAATGTACTGACAAATTAATCTTTTTTTATTCATAATATTATGTATCCTAATGTCAATCATATCATTTAAAAATTTAACTCAGTTTTCCCATACCAAAGAAACCTACTTGAAAAACTTGGATCAAAACTTCACAAATATTCATGGAATATTATCTTTTCCCTGTATTTTAGAGCTGAGATAAGAAAAACTATCCAGAATTTTCAGAAAAGTGCTAAATGTCTAAAAGACATACAAATAAAAAGAAAACATAATATATGTCTCTCCACATTTATCAGGGAAAAGGACATAAAGGTTATTTGTAAAAAGCACAGCACTAAGAAATGAAATGTTCACTTAGTTCTTCAGAATGCCAAAAAAATAAATAAGCAACGGCCACCGAGGCCTTAAAAATATGTGAAGTCTTTTGTGCCCAACATAACTACCATTGCAAATTATATATTTTCAAAGACTATTAAATACTTAAGCAATTATGTGGTTTTATTACATGATGTCTCAACAAATAAACTAGAATGATTAAACATGATTTTTCCATTCCATGTATGGAATACTATTCAAGACTAGTATTTTATGAAAAACTTTTAAAAATGAAGCATTATATTCAAAAGTCTAAAAGAAATAGTAATAGACCAATCACAGGATCTAAGAAAGTCAAGGCTTAATGGCCCCATGTTAAAACTAAAGAAGCATTTTTGCATTTATTTATCAATAGTCTATAAAAATAATATATTTTGCAAAAGGAAAACCAAAAAGCAAACTATAAATTATTAAGTTAAAAGATACTAATTTTTGCTAATTTAAAATACTTATCTACATGTTTAACATTTATGGTTCTTCACTTTCTATCAGTGATAATCCTCTTACTCATAATTTTTCATAGTTGGGAATTCTTCTATTAGATAAAAAGAATGAATATGTGAAGGGATCTGGCATATGTTATCAAGCAAAAAATGACATGAAATTACAACCAAGCAATCAAATTTTCAAGACAGATCTAATACAGGAAACATTTATTTGGGGCTTTGGTTATTTAAAGCATACAGCACTTATGATTTAAAAGTAACCATTAACCATGTCAATCATCAAAAGAAAAATCTTAAATGAATCAAAATAATCTGAGAATTTTTCTGTTTCTATAAGGCAAAGTAGGTAATTGAGATCAATTCTTTCACTGAAAACATAAAGTTGGATGAAATATTTTTAAAATCTTTTAAAAAGCTCTAGAAACTTAAAAAAGAAAGAAATGTTTCAAGCAACTGACAAGTTAGTGAAGAATTACCACGTCAAAATTAAGAAAGGAACACTGGAGAGATGATCTCAGTGTTAAAGACTCAGTTTACTCTGAAAGCATTTCCTACTTTTTGATCCATAGAAGCCTTAAAACTTGGAGAAATGTGGTCGTAGTCTGAAAAAAGTAAATGAAAGTTCACTCTCTTAAGAAAGATAACCTCATGTCAGATATTAAACCAGCACACAAAGACAACAAGGCCCACAAGTAAATAAAGATAAACATCTTGTTAAAGAAATAGTAGCCAATGTAAAATATATGAAATATTGAAACTGTCAGACTATAAAAACATGCTTACTACTTATAGAAATAAAAGAATATGTTAAAACTATCTGCAGTGAGTATAAAACTTATAATAATGATGTTGTTGACAGGAAAAATAAGGGAAAAGGACTTCTAGAAGTTGAAATATATAATAACAAAAATTAAGAACTCAATGGATAGATCTATTAGCAGATTCAACACTGCTGAAAAGACAAGCAGTAAATTGGTTAAAAAAAAAATCCAAAATGCAACAGAAACAATGGATAAAAAATTTATTTTTATGTGGTGCTGAGTATGGAACCCAGTGCCTCACACATGCAAACACTCTAGCACTGAGCTGCAACCCCAGCCCCCAAAATTTACTAGATAGAGAAGACATAGCGAAAAGCTCTAACACATATTTAACAGTACCAAAAGGGTAAGAGAAAAATCACCTGAAAACACAATGGCTGAGAATTTTCCAATACTGATGAAAGATACCCAATCATAGATTTAGGAAACCCTACAAACCCCAAGTTCAATAAACAAAAATTAGTCAGCTTTAAGAAACATCATAGTGAAACTGGAGAAATAAATAAATAAAAATTAAAAGCGACTAGACACTTTTTTTTTTTAAATTTTTTTTTTCATTGTAGGCAGACACAAGACCTTTATTTTATTTTTATGTGGTGCTGAGGATCGAACCCAGTGCCTACCATGCCCTAGGCAAGCACTCTACCACTAAGCCACAACCCCAGCCCCTAGACAAACTTTTAAAAAGTCTAAAAAGGTAGCTGATTTCTAAAAACAAGTCAGAAGATAACAGAATGTAGTTATCAATGTGGCAGTGGAAAGGAATGCCAACTTGGAATTCTTTATAAATGAAAGCAAAATAAAGCTGTTTTGAAAGACAAACTAACCTCAACAGTTTGACACCAGCACACACTACAGGAAATTGTGAAGGCATATTCAAGAAGAATGAAAATGATCCCAGATTTAGAAAGAAAAAAAGAGCACAGGAAGAGGTGAAACTTAAAGGTAGTACAAAATGGCAATATTACAACCTGTGGCATTTAAAAATAAGTAGCATTACAACACATGATGATAATATGAAACTTGTTTAAAGATTACTACATTATTCAGGAAGGCTGGGATTGTGGATCAGTGATGAGCTCTTGCCTAGCATGTGAGGCACTGGGTTCGATTCTCAACACTATGTATAAATAAATTAATAAAAACAAAGGTTTAAAGAAATATTGCCTTTATTTATTTATTTGTTTTTTTCAGTACTAGGGATTAAACCCAGGATGCTCTACTACTGAGCTACATCTCAAGTCCTCTTAATTTTTTCTTGTTTTGAGACAAAGTTTCATTGAGTCACTGAGGCTGGCCTGGAACTTGCAATCCTAGTCAGCCTCTCAAGTTGCTCAGAGTACAGTTGTGCACCACCATGCCTGGCTTATTTTTGCTTTCAGACTTCAATAAGTTAAGGCTGCAAGTCTTAATTTCAGAAGTGAATGTTCTAAACTTACTGAAAAAAACGTTATGTAAAATATATTCAATTAATCCCCAATCTCTTTGTTTAAAAAGGAGGATTAACATAGCATTTTACAAGTTCATTGAGAGATTATATAAATATACAAATCGCAACAAGTCTAAAAGGCCAGGTCTCTTTTTAAGTCTAGGGTTTTAAATAAAATGCTTATGGCTAAAGAAATTCAGGCTAAAAAAACACTTAAAAAATTTTTTTTCAAACACTATCTAAAGACGTATCTAATACTATGAATATGAATATGCTTTGCAGATGGCTTAAGAATTAAGACTCTCCCCTTTAAATTACTGCTAAGGATATATTTCCATGACAGTTACTAAAAGATCAGCAAGTACCTTGTATCTCCTCCTCTAACTCATCCTCATCTTCACTAGAGGAAGCTAAATAGGCTTGAAAATCCATGTCCAAAAGTTCTTCCTTTTTAAATTTTCTGTTGAGTGTTGTGATCCTTTCATGATCAGTCTCATCCCAAGTTATCTCCACCTTTACCAATGAAAACAAAATAAACAAATATGGAAATGTCAACAACTCACACTTGTTAAAGAATAAGAATACTGTTATTTTGGATGTTTAACAGTTGTAAGTTAAACAAGTAAAGATATGCTAAAACAAATATATGAATGACATGATTAATAAACAGTGTTCTATCTGTGGCAAGGGAATTAGTTTTAATGAACTTATATCATTTCTTTCCTATTTCTCTGCTATAGGCAGGATACTCCATTATTTGAAGTAAAAATCAATGTTGCACAGTAAGTTTGATGGAGAAAACCAAAAGCTGAATGTTTTCCCTGATAATGATCCCAGTGGGGGTGGGACGTAGGGGGTGGGATAGGGATGAATGATGGAACTTTGGTTTGTGCAGAGGGGGTGGAAGAGGGGTGGGGTTGTGGGGATGGGAAGGAGAGTAGAATGAAACAAGACATTATTACCCTATATACATGTATAATTACACCACTGGAGTGACTCTGCACCACGTATAGCCAGAGCAACAAGAAGTTGTGCTCAATTTGTGTACAATGTCAAAATGCATTCTACTGTCATGTATAACTAGTTAGAACAAATAAATTTTTTTAAAAAAAGATTTAGAATTATCCCCACTCTGATAATTAAGTCTATTGCTGGAACTAAGATAAATGGTAATGTTACAGTAAGGACTAAAAAAAAAAAAAAAAAAATCAAGACTTGATGGCTAGCTCAGGCCACTAGTTCATTTTGAAAATAACATGACCTTACATTTTATGTGACTGAATTTTTCAGACTTTACTTTCCACACTATAGTAGGGTTTTACTATACTAGGTAACTAAATCAATACCATATAGTTCCCACTGCAGGTGGCAGATATAGATCTCCTTCTGCCACTAGCCCCTTCTTGGAGAGTACATGAAAGGCAAAGGGAAGCCAGTATGGCTGCTGCAAAGTATAGCTGTGGGTAGAGGTTTAGAGTATGGAACAGAAGAAATCAGTCCACTAAGCAACAAACTATTTCAACACACAGAAATCCTTTGGCTGTTTCTTATTAAGTATTAATGTGACAACTAATAGTCCTGAATTATTCTGCTTCTGTTTTTTTTTTTTTTTGTTTTGTTTTGTTTTAAATTTTCAATTATGCTAGGTGCAGTGGCACCTGCCTATACTCCCAGTTACTCTGGTGGCTGGGCAGAAGAACTCCAAGTTTAAGACCAGCCAGCACAATGTAGCATGACCCTATCTCAAAGTAATATTTTAAAAGGCTTGATGGTACAGTCTTTGGCTAGCATGTATGAGGCCCTGGGTTTAATCTCCAGTACTGGGGGGTGAAGGAGGGTGGTTTGACAATATCAGTAGAAAATGAGCTCCTGTTGTAGACTTTCACTAGCTTTGCTTAACTGTCATTTGAGGAAATCTGTTACTTTCTTTCTCCTATTCACTAGGCTATTAATAGCTAATATATTACTTATTAAAAAATTTAGCTGTTTGGGGGAGTATTTTTAAGTGGTGCTAGAGATTAAACCCAGGGCCATGCTAGGCAAGTGCTCTACCACTGAGCTATATTCCAATCCTAAAGAAACTGTTTGACTAAGAGTGTGGGAAAGACAGAAGAAAAGAAATATTAGCAGGTGACTGACTCAGGCCTAAAGGTATAACTAGAATCCGAAAACAGGTTCAAACAGATGTAGTAGATAATATAAGCCTACTTATTTCTCATTTCTATTTGTACTCGAGCATTGAAACGTTGATACTTTCCATTTTTTTTTTTTAAGAATTTTTTTTAATATTTATTTCTTAGTTCTCGGCGGACACAACATCTTTGTTGGTATGTGGTGCTGAGGATCGAACCCGGGCCGCACGCACACCAGGCGAGCGCTCTACCGCTTGAGCCACATCCCCAGCCCGATACTTTCCATTTTTAAAGATGCTGTAAGTAAATAATACACAAATCTCTTCTTAAAAATCTAAGAAATACCGTTGATGTTCCCATTGCAGCAGATGTGAAATACTTTGGTTTATATGCTGTTAAATCCACTTCTGAGGCTACATCCTTGGGCTCATCATCAAAAGTAATATCATCTGGTATAAACCTAAGAAGCAAAAATAAATAAATAAATTTATTTAAACATATGTTTCAGTGATAAACAAGCAGCATTCAGATTCTCAACTAATTAGTTGTAGTTTATACATATAAACAATATTAAAGTTTCCTTAGAACATCCATGCAGAAAAGGCAAACAGTGTTAAAAATAACCTAGGTATAAAATTTCTAAAATTCATAAATGAGTGAATACTTATATAGATAGAAACCTTATATTTAGGAGCCAGTTAATACAAGTGCAAACACACATGGATCGATCATGTTTCACAAAGACCAGTCTACTAATAGCAGTCAGTAGCTTGCTTTATGATACTCTTGAAGATCAAACAGAATTATTAATGAAAAATGTTCTAAATATAAAGTATCATGCCCATTAGGTATCACTAAAAATAAGGAAATGTTTAAGGTTGATTCAAGACCAAAAACCTTAACAAAATTATATTACAATTTCATTTCACAAATAAGCAGCTTTTAAAAGTAAATTAGCTGGTGTAATTTGACAATTTTTAGGCTTAGGCTAAGGAATGGGGAAAAAATGTACAGAGCTAAGAAATCCATTATATATAGGTTTCACAATTTATATAGGTGAGTGTTTACACATACATATAAAAAGCATGTGCTATACATTTTATTAAAAATTATTTGGGGGGGTAAACGGATAATTAAGATTTATTAGGTTTATATAATAAAGTGTACCTTTCTTGACAAACACTTTAGTATGTAATACCATTCATTTACTGAAACAGCATTTACAGCAGTTCTGTCCAACAGAATATTTCTGTGAAGATGGCAGATGGTATCTGCTCTGTCCAAAATTAGTCCAGTTGCCTGAGCAAGTTTAATTTTAAATTTTTATATTAAATTAAAATAACCAGATTTGACTAATGGCTACTACATTGGACAGTGCAGATCTAGAAATAACAGTCTATTAGCAAGTTCCTTTGCTCCTTTGTAAATGCATTTTTTTTTTTTTTAGTTACTTCATCTGCTCCCAAGCTCTAAAAGAGTTGCAAAGATATACCATCACACAAATACACCATCTTAAAACAGACATTTAATGTGTTTAAAAGCGCATAAATGTGGGAATGATTTCACTTACTTTGGGGTGAGGTTCTATATGACAATTCAACCACAAAAAGCAAATAATTCTTCTAGAACAAAAAACAACAAAAAGTACCACCAGCTCAAGTATTTTACTTCTTATAATCATGCTGTGCTGTAAGATGTAGTTGGTATGACACACACTCAATTACCTTAGATCTATGAAAGAACAGCTACTTTCAAATTCCAGGCCATCACAATCCTCATAAATTTTACTTGCAGTTTCAGGAGAATCACAATCTACTACTGCATAATAGTACTTCAGTCGTTTGAACTGATAATCCCTTAATTTTTCTCTAGAGGTCCTAAAGGGAGAAAAAAAAAATCATTAAACTTACTTATATAGAAACACAGAAATCTATCTGCCTTTAAAAAATAAAAATAACTATTTTAAGAAAAATATATTACAGGTTGGTGATGGCTCAGCGGTAGAGTGCTTGCCTAGCATGTATAATGCCCTGGGTTTGATCCTCAGCACCACATATAAAATAATTAAACACACTCTTTTCAAATAAATCCACTGGACCAAACCACCACATTATAAAATATGCTTGGAAAGCATTAGCTCTATTACAAAGAAATTCCTGATCTTGCAAAATGTTTGCTCCAGATTCATCTGTCTTCAAGTCTAAATACCTTTAAGTTTAATTTCACATAATAGCATATTCTTTGAAGGTTTTCATATGCCTCTCTTCCCACCAATCTATTTAATCACCATTTTAATTAAGTGTACATATAGCTCCACCTAGTGACTTTTTGAAGTTATCTTAATTTTTTTCTATAGTACCCACTGTATACTTTTAAATTTTTCTATTTAATTTCAAGTAAGAAAACCTCTTAAAAAATATTTATTTACTATTATTTTTTTTTTAGTTGTACACAATATCTTTATTTTATTTATTTTTTTATGTGATGCTGAGGATGGAACCCAGGGCCTCGCACATGCCAGGCGGGCACTCTACCACTGAGCCACAATCCCAGCCCCTCAAGTAAGAAAACTTAAATAATTTAAAGGTAAATAGTTTCAGTACAACTTACATAGAAAGTAACATCTCAGAAAAAAACGCAAAACTTACTAATTCAGAGTCATGAGGGTGGGAAAAACTTTAACTCAGTTTAATCATGAAATGTTTTTCAAGAATTGCAATATTTCACTGGGCTAAGTGGCACTCTCCTGTAATCCCAACCACCTGGGAGGCTGAGGCAGGAGAACTGTGAGTTCAAAGTTAGCCTCAGCAACAGCGAGGCACTAAGCAACTCAGTGAGACCCTGGGTCTAAATAAAAGACAAAATATGGCTGGGATGTGGCTCAGTGGCCGAGTGCCTCTGAGTTTAATCCTGGTACCACCCCCCCAAAAAAAAGAATTGCAATATTTCCAAGAATATATAAATATATGCACAAAATGTTGTTTGAATAGTGTGCCACTTCTGACAGATTATAATCTGTTTTATAAGACCTGTTTGAATCATATATGGTTCAAATGTAAACTTTAGTCCTATGAAAGTAACCAGAATTTTAAAATAATGACATGAATTTATAAGGCTTATGTTCTATAGCAACTTAGTACCAGTCTTTTTCAGGGGCATCTTCAGGAATACTTAGTAACTCTACTGGTCCTTGAACTTGTTCTTCTTTCATCCTTTCTTTTCCAAACTCTGAAGGATATATCTAAACACAAAAAATAAGATGGATGTAATTTATACATTTCTTCCCATACAATATGTAGACCCCTCAAGGTCAAGAACTTTCAGAGTCCCAGCTTTACTCAATGAAAACAGCAATTCACTTTCAAACTCATTACAGGAAAGTAAAGCATCCCAAGGACTTTCCTTTAAATAAATCACCTTGGCTAAAAAGTAACAGACCTGGGGCTTGAACAAAAATTGAAAAAAAAAAAAAAAAAAATAGTATTTCTTCCACACACCACCTTGAGCAAGATGACTCTAGGATCCAACAGAAAAATTAAGACATGCAAAATAAGGTTCTAAGCTCAAGGAATTCTGAATAAAACATAAGAAAATGGACTGGTTAAACGGTTTAAATAAAATAGAAAGACATAAAACATAACAAAATCAACTTTATAATATCCAACTTACTTCTGTCATACTGTTTATCCAATGCGTTCTTTTAAAAAAAATTATTCAAGGGCTGGGACTGTCGCTCAGTGGTAGAGCACTTGCCTAGCATGCGTGAAGCACTGGGTTCGATCCTCAGCACCACATAAAAATAAACAAATAAAATAAAGGCATTCTGTCCACCTACAACTACAAAAAATAAAAATAAAAAAATAAAAAACCTTTCAAATACTAAAGAAAAGAACTGCTGACACTCTTACCATATAAATTAAATATAGTTTGGGTATAAGAAAAAGAATTTACTCTCACTGGTATTTTTTTTTAATCTTGGCTACTTTCAGAGTCAAGAAATATAATTATATTAATTTACATTGTTTGATATTACTGAGCTTAATATACATTTGTTACCTAATGTTTTCTAAGCTGTCTGAAATACACAATTTACCAACAAGATAATTTGAATTTTTCTTACTACTTTTGAGTTTTACATAGTAGGTTGACCTAGAATGCATATATGTAGGTACATCTGATTTTTTTTCTTTTATAGATTTAAAAACTCCTATTTACCCACCTCCTAGAACCCCAGAATTCACAAAATATAATTCTTTTTTGTCTTGTTTCTTTGGTTTGATTTTTAATTTTTTCCCATTTGCTTAATGCTGGAGTTTAGCTTGGGTTATTGTAAGGTGAAGATATGAACTAAGTTTTTTATCCAATGACTTGTCCATTTATCTCAACAACAGGTATTCAAGCAGAATGACAATCTCAGCCCCATTCTTGTTTATTCTTTTGGATAACTACTGGCATCCTTTTCTTAACTTGAACTGAGATTTTGATTGAAACTACAATAAAACTGTAGAAGTGACATTTAAAAATATTTAAATAAGAGATAGACACATTGGCATACACCTATAATCCTAGCAACTCTGGAGGCTGAGGCACGAGGATTGCAAGCTCAAAGCCAGCCTCAGCAACTTAGTGAGGTCCTAAGCAATTTAGGGAGACTTTGTCTTAAAAATAAAAAATAAATAAATGTTCCAGTAGATGGGGTAGAGAGAGGTGATGGGAGGGGAAGGAAGGAAGTGTAGCAGAATACAACAGATACTAGTATGGTTGTATGTATAAACGTGGCTGTATAACCAATGTGATCCTGCAATCTGTACACATGGAAAAATAAGAATTCATACCCCATTTGAATCAAATGTATGATATGTCAAGATCATTGTAATGTTCTGAGCAACTAATAAAAAAATAAATAAATGTGAACTACTTCAGAAACTGTATTAAAGACTTAAGTGTGAGCTCCTAATCCTTATAACCACCACAGAAAGTACTATTGTTATATCCATTTGCTAAATGAATAGAGCATTAATTAAGTACCCAAGATCACATAGCATTTATGAGAATGAACCTTTGACATACGTCTATCATGAAGCAAAATCTGGATACTTAATCATTACACTGGCTTACCACATTTATCATGTTTTAGCTTACATCATATAGGTCTTAAAGTACTTATTAAGGTAATTCCCAAAAACTTTACCTTTGTTGCCAATGCAATTTGAATTTCTTCCCTAAATTGGTTAATGCCAGTAATGAGGAATGCAAATTATTTCTTAATATTTATCTTATACCATACTGCTTTACCAAACCTGAATTTATTTGGGCTTTTAAAGTGTACACAATCACATAATCCATCAAGAAAATTTTACCTCTTCCTAACACTTACAACCTATTTACATTAGTTTCATGCCCAGTTGTAATGGGCATGAAACTAGATAAATTATTTTCTATAAAAGAAAAAACAGCCACAACATTTTAAGTCACTGGAGGAAAAAAAAAAAGTCAAATCTAACTTTAAATATCTAGAAGTTTTACTTTAAAATGAAATTAATTCTTACCTTTACAGAAAATATAACACCTCCTTTAGGTTTAAAAGAATTAAACAGAGCCAGCAAATCTTTTGCCTTTAATCTATCCCAGTCCATGTTGCAAACCGCTAACCGATGTGTGATCTGGGAAAGGAAAAGAATTAAGTATTATATAATTTATATTATTTTTAATGATTGAAAATTAAAATTCAAAAATATGCTTTCTTTTCCCCAAGTTATGAAATTATCAGTAGTTATTTAAGCTGTTTCAACATGTAAAAGAGAACTTCCAGAGAGTTAAACAATAGTAAAACCTAAAAAGAAAAAAACCTATTTACTTGCTTCTCAGTTCTTAAATTAGAACATGGATATGAAATGATTTTTTTTTAACTCTAAATTTGTCAAACTATCCGTCACCCATGCATGGGAGGGGAGGGGCCTTATGTGACCCCATGACATTTCCCTAAGGTGCAGTAGGTACAGAAGGTAAATTACTAGCTAAAACAAGTATTTTGTAAAAATTTCAAGTGAATTTTAATTAGTTATGTAGAACTTTTTCTTTATCTGCTTGGACAGACATCTTCTAATTTATATAAACATATTCCATATCGAGAAGTTTAAATCAGAATCATGAAAAATATTACTATGTGGTTAGGGGAGGGGGACAAGGGTGGCTTAGCGGTAGAGCACTTGTCTGGGTATGATTCCCAGCATGACAAAATACAAACAAAACAAAACAAAAACTCCAAAACACACAAAGAATACTATTACCAAAAGAGGTTTTTCAACTTATTTTATTTTTTGTGATGTCGGGGATCAAACCCAGGGTTTCATGCATGTTAGGCAAGTGTTCTACTACTGAGGTACACTGACAGTTTCCTTTCCATTTAATTTCATGATATTGATTTTACTATTCATACAAGTTAATTGTAACAAGTTATTCATAAATAATCTTATTCAAAATGTTACCTCATCAGCCCGAGGAGCATCTTTATCTAATTCTCTCCAAGCATGCTCAAAACCAGGCTCTTCTGGAAATAAATCTGCCAAATCATCATCATCTTCAGAACTAGTTTCTACATTTCCTTTACCCCTTGCAAGATCAGGGCCACTGTCACTTTCGGTATCCTCTTCACTATCTTCATCTTCCTTTTGATCATCTTCATTTTCATCATCATCAGCTGAAGAGCCACCACCACCTGTGATTTCATCTTCAGATTCCTCATCACTTCCTATTTCACTAACACTGTCTGAATCTTCCTCCAGAGTGTCTTTGTCAAACATTTTACCATCATTGTCACTTGCCACTATGAATGGAACTGTTGCAAAATGTTAAGGGAGGAGAAAAGTACACGGTGAATTAAATTGAATCCAAGTTATTGTGACATTTTATACAGTAAAAATAAAACTTCTATGAAAAAATTCAGCCTTACCTAAGTTATTTAATAGAAATTTAAAAATATATCCAGCTCATGCAAATAGACTTTGATATTTATGGCGGGCCTATCTTAGACAATCACTGGCAAAAATGAAGTAATTAATGTCCTCACTGTACTTTGAATGAAGAAGATCAATAAACAGGTATCAAATAAAACCAATCAAACCTATACACACAACAAAAGAAATTATAACTTGGATAAATTCTAAAAAGGAAAGTTATATCATGCTTTCTGAAAACATATAATAGTGGTTTCTAAATGAGATATAATTAAGCTACTATCTGAAAAATAAATAATCAAATTACATTAATAGATAAAGGAATTTTGTTATAAACAGCAAAGAAAGCATCTAAAGATCTGCCAGTTGGAAAAAGTCAATAATCCTGTCTGGATTGTAGATAGCAATCAGTTAAGAAACAGATGGAACTAAAGATTCACATAGGAGTCATAATATCCAAAAACCATGCAGATCAGGTTGGATGGACTTTTTCCTAAAATAAATGGGAAACCATTGCTATGTTTTCAAAAGGACACTGTCAGATTTGCAAATTGAAGTCACCTTGACTTTAATGTGGAAAACTGGCTGGAGAGAGTAAAAAGTAGATGTGAATGGAACTTTCTGAAGGACAGTAGAATACTCTAGACAAGAAATGAAGATAGCATTAGATTGGTGGCAGTAGAATTGTAGAGAAGTGAAGACTTCCGAGTCTTTAAGGAGGTAAAAGTAATGATCAGTGACAGGGGTTTTTGATATTTCAGAAGTGTCAAAGATGAGTTCTGGCTTCTTGGCTTACAGAACCAGGAAGCTAACTAGCTAGCTAGCTAGATGAATAGAAAACAATGGAAAATAATTAGTTTTTTTCTGAAGGGAGATTATGAATTCAGTTTTGAATATATTAAATTTGAAGTGCCTTTCTAAGAGAAAACATCAATAAATAAGGCTGCTAGTTATTAAGAGATACAGCTCAGAGTTGTGAGATAAAATTGACTCATTCATATGTGGTTGACAACAGAAATTGTGATTTCGATGAGATTACCTATAAAGAGAAAAAAGATAACTTTTTTGCTTTTGAACTTTGTAACTAACTGTTATTTAGAGTCATTGATATATCAAGATATTTTGTTTAGGATTCCTTTTTAGCCCTCAGCACTAAAAAACCAGCCCGTTCAGGCTTGTTTCTTACCTCTATAAGCAATCACTACTGTGTGTGTGTGTGTCTCCCCATATCCTACATAGTTTATTATGTTTAAGTTGATGCTTACATTTCTGCTTACTCATAGACTCAAACCTTGGAGAATTAAAAGCAAATTTAAAAGTTTAAGACTTGGGGCTGGGGCTATAGCTCATTGGTAGAGCACTTGCCTAGCATGTGTAAGGCACTGGGTTTGATCCTTAGCACCACATATAAATAAATAAAATAAAAAATACAACAAAAAATTTTTTAAAAACTTTTTTTTAAAAAAACTGAAACTTGGTTTCTCTTAGTCCTACACTCTTAACAGTATTTATTCATTATCTACTATATACAGAGCATTGAAACAGGTGAAGGGAAATAAGATGCTATGTAACATAATTCCCATCCTTGATAGTTCATAAATAAAGGAAAAATTTTATTGATTTATGAATCCATGTTTTAAGCCCCAGAGACATTTAAGTTTGTCTGCAAAGAATATTTATGAAAAGGAAGACTTTGCACAGATATCATTTGACTTAAGATTAACTGAATGAAAGGCATTTTGTTAGGAGGGAAGGAAATGGGCTTTGATTTCTGGCTTCACAAAGTACACAGTAATAAAAATAACTGGCTAGCAATTTGAAAAAGAAGGTATTATCATGAGTTCTGTGTAAGGGCATCAGAAGAACATAAAAGTGAAAGTAAGATATTATGAGTTAAGCATAATTCACTTTTAAGCAACACTGAGAAATAAGATAACTAAATTAACTTTTAAAAGTTAGCTTTATTCTAAATACTCCTAATGTCACAGACGTGATGCAGTGGTTGTTTTCAAAGATGTTGAAATAATACATAATTACATATGAGCCCACAACATACAAATCTTCATTTTATTTTTATTTATTTATTGAAAAGAATTTTTTTAGTTGTTGATGGACTCTATTTTCATGTGGTACTGAGAATTGAACCCAGGACCTCATACATCTAGGAGAATGCTCTACCACTGAGCCATAACCCAAGCCCCAAAGCTTCATTTTAGATTAAGTGGGGTTACAAAATAAGTGACTGTCCCTATTCTTCAATGATAACTGGTCTAGTAGTTATTATAAACACTACTACTTATTATCTACTTTTTAAAAAGCTGTTTTACCATTTTCTCCCTAATTATATGAATGTACACTACAAAAAAAATTAAGAAAATATGGCTTAATGAAGAAAATTAAGATGATTAAGTAGCTTCTCCTTCAGGGTTATTTTGGTATATAACCCTCAAAATTTTTCTCAAAGTAGCTGGTGATATTAAACAATCTATTTTTAAAACTCTACACATCATAGATGTTTGTATTACTATAATTTTTTAATCATTTAATGATTTAGGTTAACATTTTTAATTTAAAAATAATGCTGCAGTCATATTCTTTGCACACACTTCCAATTATTTACTTAAAATAAATTCTTAGGCCTACAAGTGCTGGTCATGAACATTTTATTTATTTTTGCAGTTGTAGATGGACACTATCTTTATTTATTTTTATGTGGTGCTGGGAATTGACCCCAGTGCCTCACACATTTGAGGCAGGCTCTCTACCACTCAGCTACAGCTCGAAACCCCTCGTGAACATTATATAATGACAAATGTGAAACTGTAACTCCTTATATTATTTTTTTCCTTATTGACCTTTAAAAGTCCCTTGCATGTAGTACTTACTGCAATGATACTTGGTGATTAATCAATGAATAAAAGAGGGTTGTATATTCAATCATTTAATTCCAGATTGTGGAACCAATATAAATAACGCCAGCAACATGGTGGGGTAAAAAGAGTCAGAAGACATGAATTATAGTTCCAGTTCCATGTGTTTCTTACATAAATCACTTTAACTTGGCTTCTTGATATATCTTTCATTTCTCAAGGTTATTGATAAAATTAAATAAGAATTTTAAGAATATTCTGTTAAAACCAATTGAAAGGATTAAAATGATGTTATATTAATCCAGTACCCTAAACTAACTGGAACCTCAAGGATGCTAGACTAGCTTACTTCACAAACTCAGCATCACATCAACCTTGCTGGTCTCAGTCCAATTTTACTCAATTTCAGTAATTAGATTAGTATCTCTTTTCTATTTTGCATGAGGAATGCTGTCTGGTTCTGCTACAAGTGAAATGGGACCCCGTCCCAGAAACCCTCATCTCTACTATTTAGAATTCTGCCCACTGCCTAATACTTCCTACTTTCCCAATATGATTCCTGTCTCAAGACCTTCCTGTCTTTTCCTAATGCCTATCCTCCTTGGGTACTATAATTGTAGCCAATCTGGCTCATCGGTACCACCAATTTTCAGTTACAACATCAACTATGAGCAACATCAATATTTAAAATTTCCTGCTATCAGAGGCAACACAAAATTTTATTAAACAGTTAACATGTAAATACAAACTAGATGCCAGGTGTTTTCTTACCTAGTTCCAAATAGTCATTTCTATATCTATTACCCTTTTACCTCTTCAAGATTTTATCTAATCACAAATGGTTCTCTTTTTCAACATGAATAATCATAACTTTGCTCAAATAGTTCTCTATATGTAGAACACTTTGATTCTCAAACTTAAATCCTTTCCAAACCTCAATCAAAACAATGCATCTTCTAGCACTTTTTATCTGATTATCACATCTTGAGTAGCCCCTTCTTATGCACTTCCATAGCTCTCTGCTAAACATCTTTTATGGCACTGTTATTTTATTTTGTTTTCTGGTTCTGATTTTCTTCCACTTTAGATTTATGCTGTCCAATATAGTGGCAAGGAGCCATAAATGGCAATTTTGCACTTGAAATATGGCTCATTCAACTTGAGATTAGTGTAAAAATAGGATGTAAATGTCATTAATTTATAAAATATTGATTACAAACTAAAATAAATTTTTATATATAACTGGTTAATATGTTATTAAAATTAACTTCATCTGCTTCTTCTCAATTTTTAAAAAATATTTTTTAGTTGTCAATGAACCTTTATTTTATTTATTTATAGGTGGTGCTGAGAATGGAACACAGTGCCTCACACATTAGCAACAAGCACTCTACCACTGAGCTACAACCCCAGCCCCTTCCTCTCACTTTTTAACATGGCTATTAAAAATTCAAAAATTATGCACTTCTGTTGGATAGTGCTACTTTAGACTAGGACCACTTCACAGAGTTTAGAGGGCTGTTATCTGCACATGGGCATCTACAAAGGAGAAAGGGCTAAAATCAAAGCCATCTTTACTCATCAAACCATGTATCCTGCAGAGTGGCTTAGTTCAGGGGAAAACAACCTGTCGCTTCTCTCAAAAGTGTTATCCCCCACCAAACTGTGAGCTCTGGAGAGCTATGTGTTCAGAGTATACCTTTTTCTAGTTTGCTCGAAGGCATCAAATAAGCTAGCAAAAGCCTTAAGATGGGGAACCATACCCCATGTTCTAGCTACCACAAATTAGTCACAAATATTTAAAGTAATTAATTAATACATGAATATACAATTCTCCTTACCTTCAGACACATCTCTTATGAAGTGATTACATATTAACACTTTATCTGGTTAGCACATATAGCCTTTACTAATGCCCAACAGAAATCAAAATCATTAAGAATGGAATTTCTACATCTGCCTTCTAGCACTAAATAAAAAATAAATCTTGTTATTTTTTCTTTCATAGTTTTAGATTTACATATAAGCATTTAAACATTCCCAACTTACCATAACTGTTTACTGTTTTAAAAGATCAATATAAAAATAAACATGATTAACATCAAAGAATCCCTAATTCTTTCCAACCAACCTGATTGTTTTTCTCTTTTTGTCTTCGAACAAATGATTTTGGTAGATTTCCCAATTTCAGAGGTGCTTGAGTCTACTGTCCTTAGTTTTCCTTTGGGAAAAGAGTCTGCACTACATTCAATGTTTTTTTTCACTTGTGTACTTTTATGTGTAAATTCTTCACTATCTTTTTTGGGACTTATTTCTAAATCTATCTTCTTAAATCTACATATGTTTTTCTTTTGCTGAATTCTTTCAGAATTATCTACATCATTTTTATTTTCAGAATCCTTTTGACTAACTTTTTCAGTTTCTTTTTTTTTCTTCTCAGTCAAATTTTTGGACTTTATTTCATTTTTGGTCTGGGTTTTTTTCTTCATTTTCTTTTGGTTCAGTGCTTTGTTATCTTCATCAGAGAGGTCGGAATCAGAATCTGAAAGGTCATAGAAACGTTTCAAGTCCTCTGTAGTACTATGGTTGATGGGGCGGCCTCTTTTATCAACAGCATAGTTCAATTTAAACTTTTTGTCATGAAACATGGCTCGAAATCTCTTGTCAATTTTGACTTTTCGATCCTTTTCTGGCATTTCCCAAAATCTGGGATCCTTTGAAACTCGTTTAAACCGCTGGTCACTCATTATTTCTTGTTTGGATGACATTTTAAAATCTCTCACTGAACAAATGTTTGAAGAAACCAAATACTAAAAAACAAATAAAACACGTTACATACATCAATAAAATGTAAATAATATTTAGATATTACTTAATATTTAAATATCAATATCAAATACTTATTTAACATTAAATATTAGTTTAATATTAAGTATCAAATAATATTTAAATACTTAATATAAATGTTTTTAAAACATTAATTCATAACATACTCTAAGTTAAATGTACATAAAATAAAAGTAAAAAGTCTTATTTAATCTCTCCAAATTATTCGGGGTCATGCAAGAAAATCAAAAACATAAAAATATCCTCTTAGCTATTACAAATCATTTGAAGAAACAAATTTAAGGCAAACCAAGCAGAATCTCAAGGTTTTATGGAAGAGGGCAAATGTTTATTAGCCCATTACACTCACTTAGAATTTCCATATTTTTAGCTGTATACCTATATGTATTATAATTATAGGCTGAAAGCTGAGGTAATGAAAAGATTCCCCAGCCTTAATTGGTCTCACTTGTTTCTTCAAACGGTCCCATTTTCTCTATTATTCTTTACCTCCTGCTACTCCCAACAGCATTTAGTACTATAAGGTTAGCTTCGCAACTAACCAGACCAATCAAATCAGGATAGCTTACCAAAAGTTCCCTCTTTAAATTCAACTATCCTCCAAGAACCAGGTAAAGTCTCACTTTAGTTAGTGGATACCACTTCCTTCTATAATTAATTTTGTGTAGAAGCGACTATGGCCCACATGAGCTGATCCCCCAAAACGAGAGAGAGAGAGAGAGAGAGAGAGAGAGAGAGAGAGAGAGAGAGAGAGAGAATGTGTGAGTGAGAGAGAGAGAAAATGAACTAGCATTGGTCCCTTGTAAAGTCTCTGATGATTCGGCTTACCCAGTTTTGAGTTTTGCAAACCGTCTGAAGTCATTGATTGTTAAGAGCAAAAACGGACTGATCAAATTGTAAGGTACTGCTTTCTTTCAAAAACGAAGGCCGGTTCTAAAGCTATGGTTTTTCTTAAACTTGAAAAAAAAAAACTTATATATCCCGAGAAAAAAATAAATGTTTCGCTGATGCATTTATGAATTTTAGATACATTATAGCACTTAATCCTCTGAACAGCCTTACGAAGTTGGTACCGTCTCATCCAACTAGTAGAGGTAATGTAATAAAGCACACTACAAACATCAAATATTCAGAGACCGGAAATCGACTTGATCGCACCTCTGGATGCGTGCCCTCATCCAGATAGTCCACCCCACCCTCTAACGCAGGTATACCAGACTGGACCCAGAACCAACGCCTCCTCCCATCTCCCAATCCTCAGGCGGAACCTACTGGACTGAGGTTCCAAAGAAGCAGCCTTGAAGAGGACTGAGAAGGCCTCAACAGCGAGGACGGAGAAGGAAGAAGCGGAGCTCCCCTCACAAATCCGAAGGGGATCCTGTCAGAGACTGGTGCAGCCGCTCCACAGCCCTTCTTCTCAAGTCCATTCCTACTCACCTTGTTGTAACTCTCCACAAGCCTCACATGGGACCCACAATCCTCCGCGTGACGCTCCGCCGTAACGGCACGCGAACTGGGCCAAACTACTTCTACATTCGCCTCTTTCCGTTTAGCATTCTATGCGCGGGCGCAGGCGCAAGACAAACACGCTGGCCAGTTGCGTCGCAGCTGAAGATGCTGAGACAGGCTAGGCTCTGGCGCCTGTGGCGACGGCCTCTGGCGGCACGGGTCCTAGCAGCGAACCTTGGCGGCAGAGAAGTCGCTTCCGGTGTGTTTCCCGTTGGTAATACCTCGCCCGGAGCCCTGAATATCTTTGACCGGAATTTGAAGAGAAAACAGAAGAACTGGGCGGCCCAGCAGCCCGAGCCAATGAAGTTTGACTACCTGAGAGAGGAGGTAGGTTTGGGGGACACCGCGGGCCGGCAGTCCGTAGCCTGTGATGTTCGGATCCGGGCCTGGATCGACTGGATCTAGTCATGTGACCTTGACCCGCAGCGTGTTCTTCCCGGCCTCTACTGTCACCAAAGAAAGGCTGGACTTGGATATTTTTTTTAACGTGCTTTTTCATTCATTCATTCAGCAAAATGTTGCTTGAGTTACCTCCATGGTTTCATTTTAAGGGGAAAAGGCGAGACAGGCAGGCGTAGACAACAAGAATTGTAATTTCAGTTAAAGAAGTAAGGTGAGGGAAACAAGTGGTAGAGCGCTTGCGTTGTTCTGGCCCGGCTGCTCAGGCAAACTACTTGCCCCTGCAGCGATGGGCCTGGGGAGTGGGGTAAGGTGGGATGAGCCTCAGAGGTAAAAGGAAAGACTAGTGTGAAGCCCCTGAGTCCGAAAGGACCTTATAGAAGCTTTCAATGAAGTTCCAGTGGCGGAGGTAATGGGAAAAAGAGGTCAGGGTGGCCCACGTTATTAGGGACTTTGGATTTTAATCTCTTTTTGTTCCATCCAGTATGGTAAACTCCTGGCCATTGGTGGCTACTAAGACTTGGAAATGCAGCTAGTCCAATTGAGATGTTTTATAAGTGTAAAATAAACACCTGATTTCAATGGCCGAATACAAAAAAAGGACATAAATTATCTCAATTTTTTTTGTTGAGTACGTTAGTATGATTTTTTTAACATATTGGGTTAAATAAAATATATTAATTTCTCTTATTTCTTGTTACTTTTTTAACATGGCCACTAAAAATTTTTACATTACTTGCTTGGTACTCATGATTTTTTTGTAGCACTGCCCTAGAGGAGAGTAAGGCCCGTAAGTGGTTTTAAGCAGTGGAGTAATGTGATCTTATTTATATTTTAGGAAAATTAAGTTTAGATCTCCTGATTTGTCTGTTCTAGTCTGAGGGACCTCTTTCCCTTGCTGCCTAGGAAGTCTGTGGACTGAGAGTTTATACTGAAACGGCACTGAACTCAGGGATCAGAATATATTCCTTCAGGGGTAGAGCAAAATTGGAGTCAAGTTCAGTGAGCTTTTTGAAGCTAATGCACCACACGTTAATCAGGCCCCTACTTTGAACACAACTCTGTGTAGTCACTGGCTTGATCAGGTGATTGACAGTGTGTCACTTTTTAGGAAGCCTTACATGAGACAATGCTTAGAGATTGATAGAGTTTATTAGAGAGAAAAGTCAACTGTCAATAAATTTCATCTCTCTCAATTTGTAAGGAACAGTGCAACACTATACTGATTTTACCAGTTACTGGTTTCCTCCTGAAGAGTTCATGGTGGCATGTACTTAATGTACTTGAAGATGTGTGTTCCTAATCCCTATTTCCTTCCAAGAAAAGCACCTGGATTACATTTTGAAGCCTTGTCAGTGTGCAGATTTATAATAAATGAGATATGAGAGTTATTTTATAATAAACAAATGCACTGATATTAGGAATGATCTACAAAGTGAATTCCTCTGGGAAAAGACTTGTGCTATACCTCCTTCTTTGCCACTCTTCCTGTTAACAAAGCACATATTGCAACTCTGGGATGTTTATGAGGGAGTAAAATGTAGGGAATATTAGACCCCTACATCTTTATTCCTGCCAGATGAAGGTAGCCCAGTAAAATGACCTGTTTTAAATTGGAATGAGGAAGGGGGGCGGGTTCATTCAGATTTGACTTTTCCTTTATTTATTTTTATGTGGTGCTGAGGATCGAACCCAGGGCCTCGCACATGCCAGGCAAGCGCTCTACCGCTGAGCCACAACCCCAGCCCCAGTTTTGACTTTTTCTAATTTGCAAATATCTCCCAAAAAATTATTAACTCATTTAAGAGTTCCATAAGATTTGTTAGTTTTCATTGTATCTACTCTTTTCTGTAATAAATCTTAGCTAACTAATTTTTTCACTTTTACATGTACTCATGCTAATATATCTGGGCATTAATTTGCCTTTTGTGTCCTGTTACTTTTCATTTTTGTGATTTTTTTTTTAAATATTTATTTATTTGTAGATGAACACACAATATCTTTATTTATTTTTATGTGGTACTGAGGATCAAACCCAGTGCCTCATACATGTGAGGCAAGCACTTTACCACTGAGCTACAGCCCCAGCCCGGCATTTTTGTGATCTTATGGAATGTAAAACTGTAAACACACATACACACACATTCTTAAGAAAGTTTCATCTCGATTTCATTAAATTAACTTCCAAAGAATAATTTGCCTGTTTCTTGGAATATTTTGTGTTCCTATTCAGGATTTGAAATTTTCTTGTTAAAATAGGAAAAGGATAAAGGGAATTACTTATCATTATGCTAAAACATAAGTAACCTATTGATTGTGGAATACTGGGGAAAGAATGTTACTTCTCTGTTTAACCTACTTGACATATGTACTTCATTGCTTCTTGTAATTTTTCAGGTTGGAAATCGGATTGCAGACCGTATATATGACATATCCAGGTAAATGATGGTTATTTTAAAATATAATCAACTTTAATTTATTTTACCTTTGATTTGGGTCTCACTGTATTATCCAAGCTGGCTTCAAACTCCTAGGCTCAAATGATCCTCCTGCCTTAGCCTTCTGAATAGCTGGGACTACAGGCACTTTTGGTTAAAAGCCATCCATTAAAGTAAACCAAGGTTGGGTGAATTTATTATATTTGTCTATAAAAAAGGGAATTTTATAAAATCACAAATTCCAACTGTATTTTAGATATATTTTTGCAAAGTAAGTGCCTTGGGATGAATTAATTTTTAAGGTTAAAAAAATGCTTCATTGTTTCAAATAGGTCCCCCATTTCATTTATTTCTTTAGTTCCATTATTTTAAAGAGCCAAAAGAAAAACAAAACAAAAAACTACTGTAATCATTTTTACTGGATTATAGGTCATTTGTGGTATAATAAAGGAAACATTAAGTTTTCTACATCCATTTGAATTTACAAACTTATGTCATGGCTGAACAAAGCTCAGTTAAGTCTATCAAGAGACCTGTGATTATGCCTAATAGCAAGTCTTAAACATAAGTATTTGGAATTAAATTGTTAAATATACTTTTCTAACTATCCTTGCATTAATATTTTATTTTTACAAAGAGTAGTTTATATTCTCAATATTGATCTTCTGTTGACTTTTAAAAACTTAACTCTTAAATGTCTTTATTTGTGGGATCTGAGACTCTCTTAATAAGTTTATATAATCAGTAATATAACTAATTTAGCTAATTTTTGTTGAATGTTTGTACTGTCCTAATATTTTAAATGCACTATTTCATGTGACACACCAACTCTGATGGAAAGTTGTAATGTTTTCATTTTTAGATGAAGAAAGTGAAATATAGCAAAGTTAAATCAGTGGTGACAGGGCTAGTAAATTGCAGACACAAAATCTGAACTTTTGTCTTTCTAATTCTAAAACCTGTGTATGTAACTATACCACATTGCCTATGTTCATAATCAAGATATAGAACATTAGGTTAAAAATACAGAAAATGACTGACTGTCACCACAGGTTCTTTAACTACTGGTGTTCTATAATTTTGACATATATTTTTAAGAAAAATTGAACAGGGACTCTTCTAGTTTTTTAGGGAAGAAATGTTACTAGTAGATAAAGTTTTAACTTTTTGTCATAAATTATCTTAAACATATGGCTTATAATTAGATGTCTATACTGATATAGTATGATATGATGTTTTTTAAAGGGGACAACATGGTATGAAGGATACTGCTTTTGCCTTAAGATTCAAACTGACCGAATTAAAATGTTGATTGCTCCTTATTAGTTAAAAGTACCCATGTTGACCTACTTAACTTAGGACACCTAGAACTTTTAATACTTTGAGCCTGATAAATTTTTAGCAAAAGTTACCTATTATTAAATGTTTTTATTTAATTTAGCATATTAATACTCAACAAATTTGAGAAATGGGATAATTACTAAGTCAATAGTATTTCATTGTTAATTTACATTTAATCTCTTCATTCTTTATCTGGATGTATTGTTAAATTAAAACACTGTCATTAAATCTGTTCTTTTAATTCACATCATGGAGCCACCTTGTGGTAAAACTGGTTCTTCATGAGGTCCTGTGAGTGAATGACTGGATTAGATAGACTTTCTCTATATAGTATCCTCTCTGGTGGATATAGTTGCAAGGCAAGGCAGAAAAGACAGACCATATAATTTTCTAAGAATTGCCTTCAATAAAATGTTTCTACTGAAGAAAAAATTGGTTCTTAATTATTTTATGGACTGTATTATAAAACATAACTCCTGTGTCTTATATTTTAGAGATTTCACCCTTGCTTTGGATGTTGGTTGTGGAAGAGGTTACATAGCACAGCATTTGAATAAGGTATATTTATTCAACTATTTACTTTTACAAATGAATTGGCTAGGGCTTGGTGTTGTAGCTCAGTGATAGAGTTCTTGCCTCATATGGGTGAGGCAATGGGTTCAATTCCTAGCACCATATATAAATAAGCAAATAAAATAAAGGTCCATCAACAACTAAAAAATATTTAAAAAAAGAATTGGCCAATCAATTCACTTGAATCATATTAAGATTTAAATTTTGTTTATATCAGAATTGCTAATTCATTTTATCCAGTGTTTCTACTTATTATATATATTTTTTGAAAAGCCTATATATATATTTCTCTTTGTTCTTAGTTTGTTCAAACATTGTGTAAATTCACAATAAAAATCGGGTGCTGGAGGCATAGATCAGTGGTAGAACACCTTCCTAGAATGCATGAGTCCCTGAGTTCAATCCCTGGCACTGTTTAGAAAAATTAGATTGACATTTTTTATAGAAAAATATGACTAAGCTAAGTTTTTTACGTAGAAAAATGTTAATGTCATCAGTTAAAAATCTTTCTTTGTATCTTAATATAAAGAGACTATTAATATTCATGCCATTTTATTTTGTATTTCTAATTCAAAGCATAAAGACATTCATTTATTGTTTTAGCTGCTATGTATAGGACATTGTGCTGGACACAAAGGTTAAGGTAGGAATTCTATGTAAAATTTTCTTTGTAAATAAAAACACACACTTGGGCCAGTGTGGGATGGGAGGGGGTGTTTATGAGGCTTCTAAAACACTGTTATTGATAATAGTACATGCCATAGAATCAGTACAGTCATTCAAATGTGGCAGGAGTTAAAGGAAAGGAAAAAATTCGCAGGGATCTTGGCTTTTCAGAGGCACAGAACCTGACATGTTATTTTAAAGAATTTCATATCATTAGAAGTCAGAGCAGAGCAGAAGGGAAGTTAAAATGCTATGGGATGTGATACAGTAATGTTTAAAGAAGATTAATTTGAGGATGACATGCAGGAAGAAAAAGAAGGGAGAGGATAAAGAAATAGATCAATTAGGAGGCTGTGTTAAAGGTGGTACAGGTATGGGAGATAAAGACCTGCCACCTATTCGGAGGCAGCAGATACACAAGATGGGATATATGAGACCTAGTAAACCTAACAGAACTTGATGACTCACTATTAGTGAGTCTTACTTGGATTTCCATGTATATCTGTAGCCCTACTACTTTTTAACCACCCTCACCATTACTTATCAGTCTTAGCTACCATCACATCTTGCCTAGATATTTGTTTTTAATGAATTTAACTTTTATTTTATTTATTTATTTATTTTTACGTGGTGCTGAGGATCGAACCCAGGGCTTCACCCATGCTAAGCATGTGTCACAGCCCCAACTCCATTCCCTAGATTTTTGCAGTAGCTTCCTTATTGGAAGCTTAATCTATTCGAACAGCAAAGTAATCCTTTTAAAATGTAGGTTATGTCATTTTTAGTCCATTGCTCAGAACAGTTGATTTCTCATCTAATTTAGTCATAGTCTAGAGTCCAGTCCATAAAGCCCTCAGTGGTATGGCTTTTTAACATGGCCCTGACATTTCCTTCCATGAGAGGAAATCTTATTTTTAGCAATCTTAGCAACCTTCATTTATCATGTAACAGGCCAAAGCTTTGTGCTGCACTTGTTCTCTATGTTCTTCCCCAAGATACTCGTGTAACTTACTTATTTCTGTTAAGTCTTTGCTCAAATGACCCCTCATCACAGATCCTTTCCCTGACTACTTTCTAAAGTAGTGCACTCTACTCACTTGTTTCCATAGCATTTATTAACCCTGATGTATGTTTGTTTATTTAGTGTCTGTCTTTTCATATTAGATTTGTTCATTTTTGTTCATTATTAATTCTCAGTACCTATAACCTACAACGAAGATATGTTAAATGATAAATGCATGAAAAAAAATGTGAGATAATCTTAAAGTTAAGACTTTAGAGATTGGGAAAAATCAGAATGAAATGCAGCAAGGAGCAAGGGATGATTCCTATCTTGAATATGTTGAGTTTAAAGTATCAGAGGAATATATTATTGTTGAGATCTGGCAAGTAGATGGAAATGGGGGGCTAGAATTGGAGTGTTGAGGTTAAAAGCACTGACTTGGAAGTTGGGCAGATAGGGTTTCGAAATCTCAGCTCTGCTACTTGCTGTTCATGTGGTCTTAGAGCAGTTATCCAGTCTTTCTAGACCTCAGTTTCTATAAAATGTGAGCAGTAATGCCTATCTTAAAAAGATAGCAAAAGATTTGAGACAAGGTAATTCTGGCAAAGTAGAGGATATGGTACTTATTTAGATGTCTCTTTCAGAGATTACAAGCAAAGCCATAGAAATAGGTAAGCTCTCTGAGGCAAGGATGTAGAAAACAACCATTCACAATTGGAAGAATGAGGAAGAGCCAGCAAAGATGCCAGGAATAATAAGAAAGATGAGGTTGTGGTTAAGTGATAGAGCACTTACCTAGCATGTGTCAGGCACTGGGTTCTATTGTCAGCACTGCTTATAAATGAATGAATAAAGGTCCAGTGACAACTGGAAAGTATTTTTTTTTAATTCTTAAAAAAAAAAAAAAAGATAAGTATTTCAGGAAGATGTTGGGGGCAGGATAGTAGAGCTGGGGATTGAACCTAGGGCCCCACGCTTCTACGCAAGTGCTCTATCACTGAGTGATATTCCTAGCCCATCTCTTGATGTAAGAAGCAGAAGTCCACCCAAACCACTTGAAATGCAATGACAGTTGTTGCACAGAGTTCTTATTTATTTATTTATTTATTTTAATGTGGTGCTGAGGATTGAACTCAGTGCTTCATGCATTCTAGGCAAGTGCTCTACCACTGAGCCACAACCCAGCCCCTGCACAGAGTTCTTAAAGTAATTTATGGATCTGGCCAGGCCTCACAAGGAATAGGGACTTTGAAATATCAGTATGAAGGCCTTTTTGTTCTTGTGCTTTCTGGGATTACATGGGTGCTACATGGCCAGAGCTTCATCCTTTTTTTTTCCCCTATAGACCATCCCTAGTGTTCATTAGTGTATGTAGCCCCAGTACAAGTACCCTACCTCAGTGGAGTGCTAACGGTGGCTCATACCAGCTCAGAAAAGCCATTTTTCTCTTCCCCAATCCTCTGTTCATTGACATTGGGAAATCAGCCATGGCAGAAGTATTTACACTATGGAAATTGACAAATGCTTCAAATAAGTTTCCTGCTAAGAGTCGGGTATTAAGTGTATATCAGAACCCTGAGGTCTTCATGGTCTTCCAACTCAGGGACCTCTGCCCTTCTTTCTAAGACTCTTAGTTCGATTTTCAAGTGAAACAGATAAGTTGATTGGTCTCATTCTTCACCCCTCACAGAGTTGTGCTGGAGCTGGCTCATGAAAGTCAGTTGTGTCCATCTCAGCTCTACATCTAGCAATACCATATTGTTAGAATGAAATCCATCATTGTTGGAGTAGTTACAACATGGAAATCAGCAAACAGTATCAGAGTGCCTTTTTTTCTTTTTCTTCTTTCTCAAGAGTCTGTCCTTAAGCATTTATCTGCACACTGTTTATCCTCAGGTAATCAGCAGTGATCAGGTAATGATAGGGGTTTGTGGTACAGTATACCATTGCTACATTATGAGCAGGAAAAAGCAGGTGTGGAAGAATTGAAAGGGGCCTGCTTTTCTAATAGAGGAGGGGATCCTGAAGAAAAAGCACTTAAGTTTCTAGGAGATGCCTAACAGTGTTGGGCTTCAAAGAGGTCAAGTGAAACAGGACTGAGAGCAGCAACAACAAAGTGCTGTGTTGGTGCTTGGGCCATTACTTACCTCCAGAAATAGGTTTACTGGAGCAGTGAAAGGGAAGATAGAGTCCCAAAAATTATAAAGAAAAACCTCAGTAATAGAGTCTGGGTTATAAACCAAATAACTAGAAGATGCTTAGAATTGAGTTTGTTTGTTTGTTTGTTTTTAAGAATGGTGGCTTCTGCCAGTTGTAAGGTGAAGGAAAAGACTAGAAGACAGAGATTGAAGATTGGTAGAGGAGAAAATGGAAGGAACAGGATCCTGGAGAAAAGAGCTGTGTGGAAAGTTTTAATGTGGAACAGATATAGTGTAGTACCCTTTCCTTTTGAAAGGAAGAGAAGTTAGGTGAAATGGAGAAAATGAAACCCTTTAAGCCCTAATACTAAGTCTTTATGTGTAAGCTCCTCTATCCTTTGTAAATTCTTTGAGTAACTATAAGCAGGAAGCTCATCTTGATGTCTGGCACAAGATTATGGAAATTTGCATATTAAACCATGAAAAAATTAATACAGAACCCTAACACAGTGGAGTAAAGTAGGGATGTAGGTATTTGCACTTGTGTTCTTTATTTTATTAAATAAAGTTAAATGTACTTAATATAGTAAGCTGCTTATGTTTAAATGTGTTTTTTAATATGTTATTAAAGGCATTTGTGTACCATATTGTTGTTAGGCAGAAAAATACCCTTATAAAGCTGAAAAATTAATCTTTTCAACAATTGTTTTATTTGTTACTGCATTTATATATTTGCTCGTTTTTGATCATCTGATCAGCTTTAATTTTTCCATTGCAGGAAACTGTTGGAAAATTTTTCCAAACAGACATTGCAGAAAATGCTTTGGTAGGTAGCTTTTAACACTGTTGGTTTCTGATCTCCTGGTAATAGTTTCAGTTCTTTATTTCCTTCAAAATGAAAATAGCTAGCTTTTTTTTTTCCCTCTTCCTTTGATCATAAATGTGGTACACATGAAGAAGAATTAAACAGTATAGAAAATAAAAATTTTTAAAAATCACCCCTAGTTCTCCCACTCAGAGGCAACATCTGGTGACATTTAGTCTGTATGTTTGCAGACATATTACTGTCCCCCTCCACTAATTTTATATGCACTATATTATAACATTCTACATTTTTCACAGAATGTCGTTTTTGTTAATAATAATTGTGTCTGTACTATCTTTTTAAATGGCTACATAGTGTTTCAATATATGAATATCCTATGGCTTATTTAGCTTAATTGCTATTGAAAAGCAGTTATATTTCTAGTTTCTCAATAACTAGCAGTGCAGTAAATATCTTTATGTGAAATAACCGTGTGTGCTCAAATTATTTTTCTGTCTGGGAATGAATTTCTGGTAGAGGAATTTATGGATTCATTGATATTAAGTTTTTGGTAATACTTCTCCAGGCTGCCCTTTAGAAAGATTGAATGATAATATTATTTGAAAATATGTTTTCCTCCTTCTCTTTCTCAACACTGGGTCAGTTGTTTTGTCAGTCAATCTGATAAGCAAAAATTGAAAATCTCTTTTTTCAAAAAAATTGGGGGGGGGGTGCCTCTCTTTGAGTACTGGTTTAGCCAAACAGCTGTTGGTATCTCTTGGTTATTGGTATTTCTTGTGAATTTCACAACTTGTTTTAGGTGATTGTAAGAGCTTGTTTTTTAGGAATATTAAGCCTTTATCTTGTATATTGTAAGTATTTTCCCCAGTTTGTTTGCATTGTCTATTGCTTTTTAAAAGTTTTAAATTAGCTTATCATCAAATATTTTAGTCATTTCACTTATAGTGACTAGCTTTTGAGTTATATTTAGACTTTTAAAAAATCTAAGTATGAACGTATTCACTCATGTTTTCATGTAATATTCTTTATGGCAATTATTTCACTGGAAGCCTCTACTTTCTGAGGTTGTTTTTTTGCAAGGGACATGGTACGAGATGGGTATCCTGTTTATGTTTTTCTAATCAACTCATCAGTTTTTCTGGCTGATCTTAAATGTCCTTTAATAAATATTTTTTAATACCTTCTATGTGCTACTTTTTTCCTAGAGAAACTACCAGGGAATATAACATTAACTTTATTTAACAATGATTGTGTTAGCAATTGAGCGTATATAAATATGTTTTTGGTTTTTTGTTTTTATCTTAAACTTTAGAAAAATTCCTTAGAAACAGAAATTCCTACTGTCAGTGTTTTAGCTGATGAAGAATTTCTTCCCTTCCGAGAAAATACATTTGACCTGGTGGTAAGCAGTTTAAGGTTAGTAATCCATTTGTACTTTTAAAAAATATGTTACAAATAGATCATTTATGCCATAATTTTACTCTTATGAGGTAGAAAAAATAGATAATGGAGTAAATTCTTAATCACTTATTTTTAAAATTACAAACCAGGTAGTTTAATGTATAAATTTAAGATTTCTCTGGTAAAGGATTATGGATACAGTGCTTTCTGATAGAGATAATATGAGCTAGTTTTTCAGCTTCCTCTTTATCCTCAACTTTCTACAAATGGCTAAAACTTATCTGTGATACAGGGGATTCCTTCCCAATTTAACTTAGTATTCTGGAATTGGTATTGATGGGGGCAGGAGTTTGAAAGAGTATACTGGCCATAGTATTCAAGTATTAGAGCACTCTTATAGTCATTTGGCAAATAAGGGAAAACTGATGTTTCCTCAAACTTTAACTCTTTCTTATAGAAAGATAATCTACAAGGTTATTTTTTTTTCCTTTGTGTTCTCTACCATGTACCTTTACACTTACTATAAAAAAAAAAAACTACTATAAATGTTTTTTGAACAGATTACATGAGACACTAATCTAGATGCTTTGGGGAAAATACAAATATGAAATCAGACCAGATCCTATCCTCAAAGAACTCTGAGTTCAATAAAGAAAAGAAAATATTTTCAGTGGCATCTTATTTCTCCTGTGTTTTTAAAATGCCGCAGTCTGGCTGGGCACAATTCAGGAGCTACTTGTCAAAAGAAACAAACTTTATTTTTAAAACTACAAACGCCAAACAAAACAGCTCCTCAGGAAAAACCCTCAGAGCCCAACTGCCACCACCAGCTTCCACAAGCCTCTCCACACACCAACCACCACCTCCCCCCATCCTCCTGCTCTTGAGGCCGATTGGCTAGGTCGCGTGGGCGGAGCCAAAGAAGTCCCCCAATGAGCAGTTCCGTAGTCTGAAGGGCAGGGAAACAGCCCAATGAACATGACCGCAGAGGAGCCAATCAGCTAGATGTTGCTGGGGCCACTGTGAGCCAATCATCAGCTGGCAGCTTGAAGGGCAGGGAAACAGCCCAATGAACATGACCGCAGAGGAGCCAATCAGCTAGATGTTGCTGGGGCCACTGTGAGCCAATCATCAGCCGGCAGCTGGAAGTTTGCTGGCAGCTGGAAGTTTGCTGGGGCCCCTTTGGCTGTGGCTCTCAACATCTCCCCCTCTCTGTTTAAACAACAAGCATGTGGCTTAGGGACCGTGCCTGCCTTAGGTTGTCCAATACTACATATGGTCCTTACCCGTCTTCGGATGAGCTGACCTCAGGGCGTCAGCCTCCTGTCTTAGGTTGGTACCATTGTAATTGGATCTTACCCGTCATTGACTACCGGTCCAGTATACAGCCACACCTGTGGAGAGGTACCAGCGGGGGGGTGAGGTTCTTTGCCTCACCTCTGTTGGCCCCCAAATAGCTGAACAATCATTACAAGCAGAAGGGAGGAAGATATACCAAATCAATACTCCAACACTACCACAAGTCGCTGCACCAACAGATAGTTCACAATGCATACAAGTGAGTTTACAATGCATACAAGTGACACATAGTTTAGGCAAGTTCTGTAAGCGGTTCAGTGATGGCTATTGCAGAAACTGTAGATTAGTTTTATCTTTGTCTTCACCGGCACAGGGATGAAGATAGGAATTCTGGCAATAATGGCTAAAGAAAACATTGTGTAACATTCCAGAAGGCACTAAAAGAAAACAATTTTCTTAACAATTTACATTATCTTCACTGGCACTGGGATGAAGATAGGAATTTTGGCAATAATGGTTAATATTAATAATTGTGTAACATTCTAGAAGGCACTAAAAGAAAACAATTTTCTTAACAATTTACATTATTTTGAAAAGAATTATTAAATATAATGAAAAGAATAGGTGAAAGTAAACAAACAGATCTGTTAACCTTCTTAACAGTTATTTACCCAATTTAAATTAAACCATTTAAATCACGTGAATAAAAAAAAATTTTGGATCCATTTTTTTTTTTTTATGAGCGCTCAATCATATATGATATATGGACATATGTACATTCAAACATATAACACAAAACACAAGTGTGCACACATAATATAATACATACAACACATAACATAATAGTAAAGGCCTTATAACTTTTTACAGGTGAAATCTCCATTGCAATGTTTAAAAACTCAATAGTCAAAAAAGAAAACAAATAGAACTGATCAGCAAAACATTAACCTAGGTCTGTATGAGCTCAAAAAACAAAATAGAACTTCATGATATGGGAAAGGGCAATAATAAAACAGATATTGAAAAAAGCATCCTGGTTCTGTCGCAGATGTAAGGATAGCCAAATTGGAGTTTTGGATATCAGCTATTATTGATTTGAGCCAAATCATCTTCTTTTTGGTCTGTAGAATTCGCTTTAGTTAATCTCTCTGGAATCCAAATTGGCTGCTGTTCTCCCTGTGGAAACACACAAACAGACCCCCGACTCCAGACAATCACTGGGTCAGGATTTTAGTTAATCTCTCCGGAATCCAAATCGGATGCTGTTCTTCCTGTGGAAACATATAAACAGGCCCCCGACTCCAGACAATCACTGGGTCAGGACCTTGGTTAATCTCTCTGGAATCCAAATCGGCTGCTGTTCTTCCTGTGGAAACACACAAACAGACCCCCGACTCCAGACAATTACTGGGTCAGGACCTTTCCATTGTCCTGTTAGAATATCTTTCCAAAGTACCTTGGGCTTATGTACATTTTTTGGACACATATGCCTTTCTGCAGCACTAAGTCCTGATGAATCCAAATTTAAAAAGTTTAGAGTAAAAAGGGTTATTTTAAGTTTATCTTTGGGGAATATATACCCCTTCCCAATTCCGTCTTTTTGCTTTAATAAGTACATTTTAATAGTTTGATGAGCTCTTTCAACTATGCCTTGTCCCTGTGGATTGTATGGGATTCCTGTTATATGAGTAATGCCAAATGATGAACAAAATTGTTTAAAAGAAGTAGACGTATAACCAGGGGCATTATCTGTTTTTAACTGTTTTGGAATGCCCACAGTAGCAAAATTTTGTAAGCAATGAGCTATAACATCTTTAGTTTTTTCTCCGGCATGAAGGGAGCCCATCAAAAATCCAGAAGAAGTATCAACTGTAACATGCAAATATTTTAATTTTCCAAATTCTGGCAAGTGTGTGACGTCCATCAAAAAAATAGATTTTCTTTCAAAGGTTTGTTGTGCTTGTCACATCCAATTTAAACCTTTTGATAACTGTTTTGTGGTGACCAGCCATCATAGTCTGCCCAGGACTTTGCTAGTTTTAGCATTGATAGTCCTGTGTTCTAGAAAACCCCCTCAGTCACAGGCTAACTGGGAGAGTTGATGATC
This sequence comes from Urocitellus parryii, assembly GCF_045843805.1. Lineage (NCBI taxonomy): Eukaryota > Metazoa > Chordata > Mammalia > Rodentia > Sciuridae > Urocitellus > Urocitellus parryii. Next base: position 161,466,505 of record NC_135536.1, on the reverse strand, counting down.
TTTGCTGTTTTCTTGAGTGTGTTGTTGTTTGTTTGTTTGTTTGTTTTTTATACCTACTGAGCAAATTTAGAAACCCATTCTGTTAGGAAATGAAAAACATACAGAGTCTTTATCTATGAAAAGAACCCTGGACAGAGTCAGAACCCAATTTTCATTATTAGCTCATTTGCCTGCTATTTGCAAGTAACTAATTCTGTTGCTTTCAGTTTCCCCATAAAAGATAAACACAAAGGAGTGGGATAGCTGGGTCATATGGTGGTTCCATTCCTAGTTTTTCAAGAAGTCACCATATGGCTTTCCAGAGCGGTTGTACTAATCCAAACATGCAGGAAAGTTAAACACATTTTACAAAGTGAGAGAAGCTAATCTGAAAAGCCTATATACTCTGTGATCCACCTAAATGACATTCCAGAAAAGGAAGAACTATGGAGACAGTAAAAAAGATCAGTGGCTGCTAGGGATTATGGTATAAGAGGTGAGTAGGCAAAGCACAGGATTTTTCGGGGAGTGAAAATATTCTATATAATATGGTAATGGTGATAAACATCATACATTTGTCTAAACCCATAGAGGGTACACCAAGAGTGCATCCTACTGTAAACTATGGACTTTGGGTGATAATGATTTGTCATTGTAGATCTGTCAGTTATAGCAAATGTGTTATACTGATAAGGATGTTGATAAGGGGGGAGATTGCATGTGTCAGCATGGGGGTATATGGGAAATCTCTGTACTATCCTCTCAGTTTTGATATGAATTGAAAACTGCTCTAAAAAATTACAATAAAATCTTAAAATGCAGAAAAGGTAGGATGATGTTTATCAGAAAACTCACTGAGTTAAGCTTTGAATAATTCTGTTTGCCTAGGGAAAGTTTTAGATTCGCTGATAATTCTATTTTATTTAATTTTATTTGCTGATAATTTTATTTTTAGACTAACAGAAAATATCTTGATTGATTTAATTAATGAGCTTCTTTCTTCAAATAAAGCCTCTGAATACTACTATTTGGATGAAATGCCAAATAGAAATTACTTTTACCTTATTAAGTGATGAAGACTAGTTAGATAATCATATCAGATTTTTTATTTAAGTACAGTTATTCACCGGCAGAAAAAAGATTTGCCCTAGAAATGTTTATTATTTAAAGATTGTATGAAAACAGTTTTGCTAATATTTGCTAATATTGATATATAATTTCAGACTTCATAATTAACACCATGTTTTTGGTTTATCATATTAATGATAATTATACTAATGAAGCTAAAATAAGTATGTTTCTACATTTTAGTTTGCATTGGGTGAATGATCTTCCTAGAGCACTTGAACAGGTAAGAAACCTTCCGTTGATTCTACTATTCTGTTATTTACTACTAGAAACTTATAGATGTTTTCATCATGATGTGACAATTGGAGAATGGAATCAAATCAACTACAATCTTCTGTGGGCTGGGTATGTTTCTGGTGGGCTGGTGTTCTTTGGCATGTAAATGTGTACATTGAAAAAAATATAAAGACAAATTTTGAATATATTTATTTATGTTGTATCTTCTCCATGCCTTATATGTAGAAAGTGTTATGGAAATGCTTGTCAACTAACATTTATCAGTGAAAAGAAGAGGAGTAAGTTAAAAAAAAAATTGATTCAAAGGAGAGAAAGAGATCACTGTTGCTTGGAGTTGACTAGGAAAGTTCTTAGAAAGGAATTACTTGAGTACTAGAGGTTAGGTGAGATTTGGATTGAGAGGGCATTTCAGGAAGACAGAATCAGCATAGGTGGGGAGGCATAAGAACCTCAGCAGCGTGAAGGAACAATGAAGAAAGCTGTTGGAGGATTACTTTGTGCTGGGAGATGAGGTATATTGGGACCACATAAAAGAGGAACTTGGTTGCCAGATCAGGAATCTGAAGTTTACTCTTTATGCAATTTAGAGCCACTGGAGAACTTTAAGGAGAAAAGTGACATGTTTGAAAAGCTTGGTGGGCAGGATAATAAATCCTATAGCTGGGCACATACTCTTTGCTAGTTATGCTGTTCTGTTTTATGTGGGAATTAAATAACCCTGCACAATAATATCATTTCTTAGAAACCCAATTCATGGAGAAATTTGATTAAACTGCAGGGAGATTGTTTCAGTGATCCAGACTTGAGGAAACTAAACCTAAGTGACAATGATAAGAGTTAAAAGAAGGGAGAAGTTTCTAGCATTCTGCAAATAGTCTAATGACTTGTTAGCTCTGAAGATCAAAGTGAGGAAAGAGTAAAAGTTCATCTTAATGTTTTGTTTTTGTTTGGTACCAGGGACTGAACCCAGCGCACTTAACCACCGAGCCACATCCCCATCCCTTTTTATGTTTTATTTTGAGACAGGGTCTTGCTCAGTTTCTTAGGCACTGGCTAAGTTGCTAAGGCTATCTTCAAACTTGTGGTCTTCCTGCCTGAGCCTCCCAAGCTGCTTGGATCATCTTAAAGTTTTGGATGAGGATATTAGGAGGAGTAATTAGCAAAAGTAGGGTGATGGTAATGATTATATAAAGGAAATAGAAAATGGGAATTAACCAAAATACGACAATTAGAAAAGGAATTTGGTTTGAGAATAGGTATTTTGCTTGTATGGAGTGGGAGCCGTGGCAGTGATAAGTTTGCTAAGACAAATATCTATGACGATGGCAGTTCAAGATGAGTTTAGAGTTCTGGGAAGATGTCCAGGCTGAAGATAGAAATTGGAAAGTCATCCTTGTGAAATCATAGTTGATGATAAGACCTACAAGGTAGAGAGGGGCTGCAAAGAGCTGAGGAATAAATCGTGTATGTGTATGTAAAATTTAAGAGACAAAGAGAAAGAAGTAATACTGAAGAGGTATAAGGGAAGAAGAAAAAGATTTTTGTTTGTTTACTACTTGTAATTACTTTATGATATATTAAATATAAACTTAAGATAATGCTTAGAAGAGCTTAGTGTGATTAAAATTCCTCCTTGTCAGGCTGGGGACGTGGCTCAGCAGTAGCGCACTTGCCTAGCATGTGTGAGGGAGGCACTGGGTTTGACTCTCAGCACCACATATAAACAAATTTTTTTGAAAAAGTAAGGTCTATCTACAATTAAAAAAATATTTTAAAAAAAGTCCTCCTTGTCTTTGTTGTTGAAAACAGTCAAATCTAGTTACAAGTTATAATCTTAAGAGAATCACTGGGTAAACATTTATGTGTAGAGTTCAGTCTGGCCAGTATTTTGCTCAAGTTAACAATTAAAAATTGCTTTTGCTTGGGGCTGGGGATGTGGCTCAGGTGGTAGCGCGCTCATGTGGCATGCGTGGGGCACTGGGTTCGATCCTCAGCACCACATAAAAATAAAATAAAGATATTGTGTCCACCAAAAACTAAATAATAAATTGCTTTTGCTTTAAAGATAGAAAATAATTATGTTTTAAAGAAAACCAATGTGTTAGTGGGTTAATGCTGTGAATTGTGATTTCTCTATTCATTACCTTTTTCTGCATAATAAACCATCCCAATTTAGTAGCTTAACACGATTATTTATTTAGCTCATGATTTTGTGGGTTGGTAATTTGGGCTGGATATAGTTAGGAAATTCTTTTGGACCTGGTATGGCTCATTCATGTGTCTGTGACCATCTGCCATTGGAAACTATATGGTTTAAGATGGCCTCAGCTGAAACAACTGGCTGATCTCCACTTCATATGTCTCTTATCCTCTACCCAGCTACCTCAGGCTTGTTTGCAATGTGGGACCTGGGCAGGGCTCCAAGAGAAAAGGTGAGGCATGCAAGGCCATTTTAGAACTAGATTTGAAACTAATATACTGTCACTTCTACTACATTCAGCTAAATTGAAGGGAAAAGGAAGTAGACTCCATATGTATTATCACAGAATGTCATTTCAGAGGGCACAGACACAGGAAGGACTGTGATTTTTGCAATCTACCACACTTAATTTTTTTTCTTTCAGTGTTTTTCTGACTATAAAAGTGTGTCTATTATAAAATTTGAAGACATGCACATATTTTTACAGAGATTAATATTTTTAATAAAATACCCCCAAAAGACAAATCAATTCTAATCCATAAAAGTAATACTGGAGGCATCAAAATAGATTTTACTATTACTAGTGAGTGTATTATCTCTCTTTATAACTTCATCATACAGCAGTAACTTTCTGAAATTTCTGATCACGTTAGATGCTATATATCTTATTGTTAATTTGGGAAAATACTGATTTAGACATCATGTATTTATTCTTTTAACATTTCTACATGTACAATTTTAAATAGTTTTGTTATCTTATATTTATTACAGATTCATTATGTTTTAAAACCAAATGGAGTTTTCGTCGGTGCAATGTTTGGAGGTGACACGCTCTATGAGCTTCGGTGTTCATTGCAGTTAGCCGAAACAGAAAGGGAAGGAGGATTTTCTCCACACATTTCTCCTTTTACTGCTGTCAATGACCTAGGACATCTGCTCGGGAGAGCTGGCTTTAATACCCTGACTGTGGTAACTATCAAGAGAATCAAGTAATCCATTAATTGCTTAGTTCAAGGAAAGCTTTTATTGACAATTCTTATTGTGCATAAATACAAAATTGATTGATACAAGGCAGGAATGTAAAATTTTCAGTATTTGTTACCAGAATAAGTAACTCCAAAAAATGTACCCTAGTTAATTGAGGAGACTGTTTTCTAAACATACTGCTCCATTTTTCAATTACAGCATTTTTAATTTACAAAATCTTTAAATCCATAGTTAAATATAATATGGGAGTTAGAGCATTACAGATAATAGAATAAAAGGTATCTACAGGGCATCACCATCTCTTAATTAAAACAGTGCCATATGAGGCAGCAATGAGAAACTGCAGAAACCAGGACTAGACTTATATATTGAATTAGAGAAGGTAGGATGTTCTACTCCATTAGGACTGAAGAGTTTTATTTTTAAATTTTTTTTTAGAGAGAATTTATTTTTTTAATATTTATTTTTTAGTTTTCAGTGGACACAACATCTTTATTTTTATGTGGTGCTGAGGATCGAACCCAGAGCCCCACACATGCCAGGCGAGGGCACTACTGCTTGAGCCACATCCCCAGCCCAACTGAAGGGTTTTAGAAAGAGGACCCAAAGGCAGGCAGTGCAGAAGAAACAAGGAGTGAGCATGGTACAGTGATGGGACATAGCATTGGTGTCGATTGGGTGTAATTTGAATCCTTACTCTTCCCTTTTACCAGTGAGGGAATGTAGGTAATTTTCTTCATTTCTTTGAGCATTCATTTATTTAATCTCTTTTCTTTCTTTCTTTCTTTTTTGATGATTTATAGTTGAACATAATAATGGGATTTATTATTACATATTTGCAAGCACGCAATATAACAATATAATTTGTCCAGTATCACTCCTTGGGCATTCATTTCTTTAAAAATGAAAATGTATTTCTCTAATAGCTAAAGATGATAAACTTTTTTATATATATTTGTTGACCATTCATATTTTTTTTTCTGTGAAGTGCCTGTTCAATTCCCCTTAGGTGGCTGTTAATATTAAATAAGATAAAGGGTGTAAAATGACTGGACCATGACAAATGCTCAATAAATATTAACTTCTTCCTTCTTCTTTCCCCATTTTTGTACTTTTTAGCACTTTCCAGGAATAGGCTTCCAAGAGGGAGTCGTTTAGAAAAACAGTGATTGGCCCCTTATATCTTCCTCCAATAGCACAGTCTTTCTAAAGAACTCATTACTCTTTTCATAAATGAGTTGAATAGCTTTACTGTGATTTTTCAAATCGTTCAGTCTTAGAAAATCTCTAAACCTGATTAGAAAAAATTGGAATTTCTTGAAAAAAGTTTCTCATTGCATAATTAGAGCTGATAGGCTTAAAATTAAAATAGCTATCTGAGATGATTTAGTGTAAATGTATTTCCTAAAATTAACCAACCAAAAAAATAGATTGTAATATCCTTCCTTGTATTGACAGAAAGCAAGCAGTATAAACTAGCAGGTCTCTGATATTACAAAGAGGCTTCCAGGAAAGGAAAGAAATAATAGTCTGGAAGGCTAGGCTAGGAACTAAAGATAAGCTTCAAGACTTCCCAGCTCTGTCTAGTGTTGATTTTTTATAAACTTTTAAATGGCCTGAGTCAGTAGAAATTTTGCTGAGATATTGAACAGCTGGAAATCAGAAAAAAATGCTTTGTGTGAGTTTGTAAACAAAGCCAACATTATTGACACAGGCAAGTGTACATTGAGGGTTCATTGTACTTTTGCATATATTTTTAATCACATATTTTATATATATGTATGTTATATTAAACTATACAGATAAAGTAAAAGTCTATCATTTTTCTTTAATCCCCCAAATCTTGGCTTTCTTCTGAAGGCAGCTTTCTCTTTAGTGTGGGAACGCCTCTACAAACTTTAATATTATTGAAGACCTTAAAGGATTTTTATTTATTTGACTACATATTAGAAATTAAAATTAAGCTTGTTTTGGTATTTATTAATACATATTAGAAATTAAAATTGTTTGTTTTAGTATTTATTAATTCATTTAGAACTAACAATAATATACCAATTACTTGTTAATACAAAAAACTATTTTTTATGGAAAAGGACTATATTTTCTAAAAAGAAAATTGAGAATTAAAGAATTAAGAAATTAAGAATGTTGAGCTGGGGTTGTGGCTCAGTTCAGTGGCAGAGCACTTGCCTACCATGTGTGAGGCACCGGGTTTGTTCCTCAGCACCATATATAAATGAATAAAAAATAAAGGTACATCAATAACTAGAAAATTTTTTTAAAAAAAAAGAATGTCATTACTTCACAGTTTTACAAATTTCTGTAATGTTTACCTTAATAAAAGAGAGCTAGATTCTCATGTCTGCTTCTGCATTTACATTTTTGCTACACTACATGCCATATAGCTTCTGAAAGAATCTACACCTCCATAGAATAAGAAATAAAAAAGGCAAATAATATCTTAATATTATTATTAAATTTTTTTTGACTTTATAGGCTCCCAAAAGGGTTCTGGAGATCCCAGGATTCACCAAGCCACTCTTTGAGAACTACTGCTCCAGAAGTAGCTTACTATTATCGGTTTGGTGTGTAATGTTCCAGATTTTTTTTTTCCATGAACTGCTTTACAGTACTATATATAGCACTTATACATATAAATTTTTCTGAAATGTACTTTTTATTCTTGGTATATTTTAGAGTTTTCTAAATCAATGTAGATATATTTGCCCTCCTATTCAACTTCTACATTTTATTTCCTAGTATGAATGTACCATGGTTTTATTTAATTATTTCCCTCTGAACAATATTTATGTTTTCTACTTTTTAACCAGTAGAAACAATACTACAGTGAGTGTTCTTGTATTCCATTTATTTTATTTATTTATTTAGTCTTCCAATAAACATTGAGTACCTTCTATATACCAGACATTATCTCAGGTTTTGAATATAGCAGTGAAAACAGTAAAGATTCCTGCCTGATGTTTTGGATTTATAGTGGACCTCTCAGTAGACTTTAAAGGGTTAGCAATCCTGGAACATAACATGCAAATTTGTTTTTCATTGTTCAGATTGGGAGGAAAGTACCTGTGGTTTTTGTCCGATCTTGAGAGAGATCTTGACTAAAAATAAATCAGAAACCACTGGTTTAAATCTTTAATCTCTAGTGTATATTTTACTTAAAATATTTAAGAGATTACCTTCACAGTCTGTCCTCTTAAGAATTATCCCCTATATTGCTGTTACAAATCTGTAATTGAAGTGAAAAAACAATCTAGGGTAATGTAAAGCCTCTAAAACATCAGGAGAGAGTGTGGGGATGGGGTGACTGCAGATTAATTTGAATAAGATCTGTTTTTAAAAATATATTTATTTTTTAGGGGTTTTTTTAGGTGAACATAATATCTTTATTTTTATTTGGTGCTGAGGATTGAACCCAGGGCCTCATGCATGGTAGGTGAGCACTCTACCACTGAGCCACAACCCTAGCCCATGAATAAGGCCTTTGAGAAAGCTGTGATGATATTCTTTTGATTGAGATGGAGATAGTATTTTTAGATGGTTTTATTGAAAAGTTGTTTTTAAAGGGTACTGCTTAATAATTAAGTATCAGCCTGGTAGGAATTTTGTTTTTAATCTTAGAACCTCTTACCCCATCTCATGCACCCACCCATAGCCAGAGTCTCTTTTGAAATAGTTTGTTAGTGTAGAAATGTGTATAGATGGAATATTCATAGTCCAACTATCCAAAGGTGGTCTTAATAAAAGCCCTTCACACAACCTGATCCATGCAAATGGTTTTTTTTAATTCGTAAAATATATATATATATAAAGAGAATGAGATAGAACGAGGTCTAAAGTGAAAAGAAAGCTCCACCTAACTACTGATACCTTGACTCTCCCCCCAAAGATTTGTTAACTATATCCTATACTTACCTTTGAAAACAATTTTCCCTATAGATCAGATTTAAACCCACATATGTAGTAATATGCACATTTTTCTTTTTAACATATTCACTCTTTTGTTTTCTTTTTCATAGATATTGGAGACCTTCTCCTGCAGACATATCTACCTCATTGTTTTTAGTTGGTTGGTAGATATTCTTAATTTAGTCAGTCATCTATTAATGACATTTATTTAGAACTAGTTTCCAATAGACACAAACTCCTTCACCTTAGTTCTTAACACAGTAAAATTTTATTACATCACAGCCTTATACTGGTTGGACAGCACATCTTATTTTGGAGCTCTATATATTTCCAGTGTTGGGTAATGAACCTGGGGCGTCACTGCTGAACAGTGATCTACTACTGAGTTACCCTCTAGCCTCCCATCGCCTTTTTGTAGCTATGCCATCTGGCCCTTGTGTCCTTTAAGGTCACCACAGCAAAAGAGACATGACAAGGAAAGGCTCACAAGCCCTTTAGTACCTGGCACCTCTTTTTTTTTTTTTGGCCTGAAAAGAATGTCTGAGGCTGAGAAGTATCAAAGACATCTGGATATTTGGGAAGCATCAGTGGTCTCTGCTACTGTATCAACAATGAACTCTGGTGTCAAACTTCATGAAGAAGGGGGAGACATTATTCAGTAGTTCATTTGAGAAATAAACTGTACATGAACCAGCAATGTGCTCATTTCCCAAATAAGCCAGTATAGTTTGGGCTGAATTATTAGAAGTATAATGAAGGGGCTGGGGTTGTGGCTCAGTGGTAGAGTACTTGTCTGGTATGTGTGAGGCACTGGGTTCGATTCTCAGCACCAAATAAAAATAAATTGTCCACCTACAATTAAAAAAATATTTTAAAAAAAAGTAGTAGTAGTAGAATGAAAACATGTTGGGACATGACTGTATTTGGCTCAATTCTGGTACTGCATTTTAAGAAAGATTGATATTGACCATGTCCTGTGAAATATAGTCAGAACATATAAGGATCTGTAAGTTTTATCTACAAGACTGGCTCCCTTGCCAAAAAGCAAAACTGTTTTGTCCTGGAAGAATTTTCAGAGACTTAAGAGAAAAGGGTCATGGTTTATAGAGTACAGAATTGTGTTATTCCATGTTGTTCCCAAGGAGAGAACTATAACCAGTTGATGGAGTTTTAGGAATAATTCTGTCACAATATAAGAGAATGAGATAGAACGAGGTCTAAAGTGAAAAGTATTTATTCAACATTTTGAGATCTTCTTAAGTCAAGCATAAGCCAGATAATAACTGTAAAGAATATTATAAAGAAAATTTCCTGCTTACCATGAAGACTTTATCTAGGAAATCTCTACAGTCCCTTCTCAACTTTGTATTTTTTTTTTTTAAATGATGAATGTCAAATGGATATTCCTTTTCCTTCTTAAATAGGATACGGATGAAATTCAAGTTAACTATCCTGGGATGTTTGAATTGATGGAAGACTTACAAGGTAATGCATTTTAAACAATTTTTAGACTCCTTTTGAGAGAGATCTTTTGAGAGTCCACTCTGGCAGGCGTTGGGGTAAGCACTAGGGATCCATTGATGAGGAGAAAGCATACTATCTTCATGTAGCTTATGATTTCAAATGGAGAAGGCAGACACTTGACAGTTGTCACAAAGATAAGTGTTAAATTATAATTGCAGTCAGTTCTGTGAAGTAGGGGTATTTAGGGCTCTGGCTGCTTCTAGAAAGATGGCAGGACTTTTCTAGTGATGATAGAACATATCAGTGACTTTCTCCAGCAGAAGTTGGCATCTCAGGTTCAGGTACAAGGAAGCAGGTAGTTGGATAGATTTAGGATCAGGGTTTTATCAAGGATTGATCCTGATCAGAGAGACTCAAAGGAGTCTTGTTTGAGGAAGACTCAATTGGGCTGGGTTTTAAAAAAATAAAGGTGGAAAGGGCAGGAAAGTAAGTCCCAGGTAAGGAAAACAGCATATGCAAAGGCCTTTTGTAAGAAAGAATATGACAAAAACTGAGAGGGTGTTTTGGCTATACCACAGGGAAAAAGGAGGACATATGATGAAACAGTTTATAAATAGGGGTCACAGAACTTAGGACCTTGTTAAGGTTGTTTGTCCTTAAAATGCCCTTTGAGGTGTTTTAATAGGGGGAACACAACATAAGATTTATAGGCTGAAAGCAAGAATTGGCAGGTAAACTAATAGTGAGACTTACTGCTGTAAAGCTTTCCAAGAGGTGATGATGATTTATACTAGAGTGGTAGCAATGGAAATTGGGAAAAGAAAATGCATCCCAGAGATATTTAGGAGGGAAATTTGACAGTTCCTCCTATGAATTTGATGTGTGGATGGATGAAGGACAAAAGTGTTTCAAACATACTTGCTAAGTTTTTAGCTCATAACCAGATGGTTGGTGCCCTTCACAGACAAACAGTAGAAGATGAATATGGGTGAGCAGAGACAGTTCTGACAGTTCTTATATTCATGTTTTATGTTCATATTTGAATATATCAGGTGTGAAGTGCTTTTGGAATATCAGAGATGTCATGTAGGTAGTTGGGTTTATAAGTAGAAGGCCACTGGCATGGTTAAAGTTGTGAGTCATTTGTGAAGCAATTTCCTGGGATAAGAGCATGGAATGAATAGGGAAAGTTCCTTGGTACTGACCCCTAGGAGCCTTATATAACAGCCAGGTAGAAGGATGAGCCTACAGAATGACTGAGAAGGAATAGCCAACAGAAATGCCAGAAAAGTTTTAGAATTCCTTGAACCAAGGGAAAGGGTTGCAAAACAATAGGAGCACTCAACAGCATCAAAAGCAAAATGCAGACTGAAAGAAAAAATCACTAGCTTTAAGAACTAGAAGGTTATTGGTGACTTTGGTGAGAGTTCCTTTTTGGAGTTAGGGTAGTAGAGTAGTAGTGGTATTGGGAGTAGGTTCAGATATAAGTGGAAGGCAAGGAGCAAGAGAAAGCAGATACCTTCTGCTCAAGAGATCTGACTGAAGAAGTGAGGTATGAAAAGGTTACAACTTTTGGAAAAAGAGAAATAGGGGATGAGATGAAGGGTTGTTTTGTTTTGTTTTATTTTGTCCTGAGACTCGAATTTATTTAACTGCTGAGTGTAAGAACCCAGGTTCTTCCATAGGAGAGATGACTCCAGAAGAGAGAAGATGGTAATGGTGATATCAGGTTCAGAGAAGGCAGAATGAGATAAAAAGGATGGAGATGACATTGGATAAGGGGAGGGACAGTTTTATAGAAGGAAGGGAAGTGGGATAGTCCTAATGGATGTAGATGTTTATGTTTGATAATAGGAAGTTCTAATCTCATGGGTTTATCTTTTTCAAACAAAGTGATACCATATGTTGAGAATGAAAGGATCAAAAGTTAGAGAATTGTGTGGAAAAGATTCAAAACAGTCATTGGAAAGAAAGGGGAGGTAAATCAACCAGGACAAGTTACAGAGTTTGAAGGGTGCATTTGAATTTGGTCAGATACATCTATAGTAGTTGGCAACTGAGAATTAGACACAGATAAGCAGATATAAGCAGGGTTAGTTTGGGTTGGGGTTTTGCTTGGTGAGGCAAAGACAAAAGCAAAAGATACAGCAGTAATGTAACTGAAATGATTAGCCAAAGAATCTAGACTGGAGAAAAAAGGAAATGGGGGTAGGGGCAAATGAGCTAACAAATTGGGAGAAAGAAGCCATGCAGTGGAAATTCCAAAAGCAGTTAGAGAATGGTTGTGGTTGAAGTACCTGAAAATCCTGGAGGAATAGAAAGATATGGTCAGAAAATGGGATGTTTGTTTTGGGAAGTAAAATAATGATAGTAAGTGATAACTCTCAGGCTGGGACTTACCCCAGATACAAAGACAGAGGTAGGGTAATAGAAAATTTTACCAAAGATGAGTAAATTAAAAAATCTTAGAGGCCATGGAATTTGATGATTATTAACATTGAAGTCATCCAGGATGGTGGCAGGACTGGAGTTTAGAGAAAAACTGAGCCAAGTGTTTAACCCTTTGATGAAGCTGTTATGTTTGACAGTGAGCAGGAGTGGGAGGTGGTTATGGCCAAATGGTATGGAACTCAGCAGGGTGTTTCAGAGGGTGGAGGAAGTAGCAGCATGAAAGAGGCTCTGGGGAGCAGCAAGGGCACAAACCCTACCTCCCAACTCCTAAAGAGGTGAGGTATGCAAGCCACTTGAGAAGGCTGCTGGAGAAGTGATTTTCTCAAAAGTGACCCTCAGCTGACCTCCTTTGTGAGACTTTGTGAAATGCTTTCTTTTCCACTAAGGGCATAGAAATAGGAGAAGCTAGAGGAATTAAATGTGTATTCAGTGAAACCAGAATTATACTTACATGGGGTAGCCTTTATATGGTCCTAAAAAATTATAAAATAATTTAAAATAGGATGATAAAAATACCTACCTAGTTTTTATTTATAGATTTACAGTTTTGTTTTGCAAGCATTTCTGTGCTTGCTTCCTTCAGTTGTCCTCTTGATAACTACTTTACTCCTGTATTACAAGTGAGAAAAGAGAACACTTGACTGTTAGTGGCAGAGTTGGGACCAAACTCTTGCTTCCAGTTCTTGCTTTGGTGCTGACTTAACTGATCCTGTTGGCTTGTAGTTGTCTATTGGTAATAAGGTCCGTTTCACACATTGTCTGGCTTGAGTATCGTGCTCTGTCAACTTTGCAAGCAGAAATTGAGTAGCTGAAAACATCATTTTAGTCACCTTTTATATATAGTGCAGAATTGGAATCCTATAGGTACATGCTCAAAATGTTAGAAGATCAGTAAAAAAAAAATCACAAAACCCTCTTCCTGATTATCGCCCCCAAGTACTAAAACTCACCCTGACATAATCAGGGAGCCCACTTTATCCAAAGCCTTAGAGATGGTAGTGAGCTGATTATTTCTCATTTAGGCTCCAATGATAAAACTGTTCTTCAAATAATGGTATTTATTTTTGTTCTGTTCTATAATAAATGCTGTACTCATGATTCATTTCAAGAAAGAAACGAGACCAGAAATTAGATCTATCAGTTGGAAAAGGTTACTGCCCACTGATTTTAAAATATAGTTCTTTGTGCTTAGTACAATTTTCAGATATCCTGTTTTTACAGGTGCATAGTTTGAGGCACAGAAATCTTTTGTCTGTGCTCACATTAAATGTTACACTTTGAATCCAAAGTCCTTACTGCATACTTGATATGTGTATTTTTTTAAAAAAAATGAAGTTGGCATATGTGTTCAGTAAAATTCACTAGTCTTATAGGTAGAGCTGCTTGCATTTTTAACCACTTTCCAATTTATAGAACATTTTTAGCTCCCCAGAAGTTTGCCTCAGGTCCCTTCCCAAGTGGTAAAACTTTCCTCTAACCTTTTTAAATGAGTCTGATATTTTGAGAACTATTCCTAATATTTACCTTCAAGAGACTTTGTCAGTTCTTCTCTTTTACTGTAGAACTTTTACAAAAATCATGTACTTGAGTCTTTTTAAAAATTTTTTGGTGGTACTAGGGATTGAACCTAAGACCTCATATGTACTAGATAAGTGCTCTACCACTAAGCTACCTTCTCCAGCCCTTTATTTTTTTTTATTTTGAGACTGTGTCTAGCTGAGTTGCCCAAACTGACCCAGAACTCGAGATCCTCTAGCTTCAGCCTCCTGAGTAGCTGGGATTACAGGTGTGTACCATGACATCTGGCACACTTTGGTCTTTTATATCTATGATCCATAAGAGGATTAAGAGGAATTATCTAAATATAACTTAAAAAAGTGATATGTAACAAATTGGATATAAACATTAACTGATGCATATTATATTCATTAACTTAAATTTATTGAGTGTGTACCATGTGCCAACCACTGAGCCAGTGGTGAAAATACATAGCTCCTGACTTTCAAGTAGCTGATATTCTAGAAGAGAGAGACAGACAGACCCATCCACAGAAATAGACAAGCCTTCAACTGTAAAATGAGAGAAACATAAGGAAAAAGCCCTACATATGTCTAGGGAAACTTTTGCAAAAAAGGCAGCACCTAAATTATAATGAATACACCAGAAGTGGTCTGCTTTTGTTGGGGGGCATGTATTCTACATCTAGGATATAACTAGCTCTAGCTCCTATAAAATTATGGAGTCATAAGAAGATATGCAGATTCTTCACTCTCCCAATGAAAACACTATACAGTAACTCAGTATTGCTTGGGTATGTAGAATGGGGAGATGGTAGGAAACAATAGAGCATCAGAGATTTCTGTGAATTTTCAGTTGAGCCTTGTAGTATCTTGGAAGAATGTTGCCTAAAGATGAATAGTCAGATTAGTGTGTTAGAAAGCTCACCATCCAGCATCATTAATGAAGAAGGTAAGACTATATATAAGGGAACTAAGGCACAAAGAGAAGTTACTGTTCAAGATAATGTAGTTAGTAAGTAGTCAGGAATTATACAGGCAAGCAGCCTAAGTCACGTAACCTTAAATCTCAACCACTCTGCCATGTAAAATCTCAGAAGCAGATAGGATGGGGAAAATGTTTATGGCAGATAGGAGCAGCCTAGGAGACTTCAGATATGCTCCTTTGCTGACTAGAATGTTACCTTCAAATTGGTTTTTGTGTCTTATATTGGTGTTATACTTTTTTCTCAATGGTTGCGCTTATGTCTCATTTAAGCTACCATTATTGTTAATTCACAGAAAAAAAAAAGTCCAGAATGTTGACTAATTTTACAAAACATGTTACCTATCAACTGATGAGTGCATGAGAAATTTTCGAGGCTTTCACAGTGGTTTTAAGGTAAGTTCACTTATTGTTTTTAGGCAATACCAAGTATTGTTCCTGATAAACTATCATAAGGTTTTTTTAATTTTAGTAAGCAGTTGAACTTAATCTTAAAAACACTGTGAGAGTTTTAAACAGTTATTTGCTGGCTTGATTCTTCTGTTATCCCAAAGCCCAGAATACTTCTGAAGTAAGAAATATTTTTCCTAGGTAGTCTTCAGTAAAGCTTCATCATAATGTATTATATGTCATTCCATTTTAAAGATGTCAAAATTGAGCCTAAGAGAGGTTAGATCACTTTGTCCCAGGTTATAAAGCATTATGATCCCAAAATACAGATTCTTTCCACCACTCTACACTGCTTCCACAAAGAAAGTAAGGCAGTATGTTTCTCTTGTGAAGAAGAATGAACTACTATAGCAGCAGTTATCACCAATGCATATGACAGTGCTCTTTGTATTTCTCCATGGCTGATCTGGGCCAGACCTGCAGAGACAGCATATGTCTAGTAAAGTTAACTAGTATATCCAAGTATTGGTTGTTTCAAAGGCATTTTAGAATGTCTGGTGCATCACATGTTTACATTAAAAAATAGTTAATCTGGCTTCCCCTCTTCTTGTCTGTATCTACTCTGTAAGTAAGCCAGGGCAATGGGAAATTAAACAGAAATGAAAATATATTCTTCATCAGCAATAACTCTTCCAATGTAAGTCTCAGTTTATGTTTACTTACTATGTAAGAGAATGTTTTAAAATTAAATTATGTAGAAGCCTTTAGAAGTCATCTAGTTTGGTCACCCTGAAGACCCAGAGTAATAGTTCTAAAATAGTCCAATTGCTTCTTGACAGCAAGAATAAGCTCCACATTTTTCTTAATGATTAATCTACTAGTTTATATCCATTGTTCTTCATGAATTGATGCTACTAAACTCAAAGGATGTAGGATGGACTTAGAATCAGATTCATTATTTTAGAGGATAACAGGAACCTTCTGAGATTGGAAAGAAGAGAAAGGTTTAGTTATTGCAGCTAACTTGTTGATTGTTTTTAATAAAGCTGTTGAAAACTTAGAAGATTATTATTTTTAATCTATTGAATACTGATATTGAGTTCATTCATTTCTCGATTTGCGAAAGTAGAAAAAACAAAAGTAAGAAACTGACATTTGATAGTGTAGTAAAGTTTAATGTAAATAGTAAATAGAGACAGGCACAGTGGTGCATGCCTGTAATCCCAGCAACTTGGAAGGCTGAGATAGGAGGATCACAAGTATTAGACCAGTCTTAGTAACTTAGTGAGAACATAAGCTACTTAGGAGACCCTGTCTCAAAAACTTTTTTAAAAAAGGTATGGGGATGTGGTTAAGTGCCCTGGGCTCAATCCTCAGTACAATAAATAAATAAAAGAATAAATAGAATTTTCCTTTTTTAAAATTCTTTTCATTTTGTAGACTGGATCAAAATGTAGTCTTTTATAGTAATTTTGTTTATATATTTAAAAAAATCAAATATGCAACATTAACTTTTAACAAATAGTAGAGTAAGGGCTGGGGTTGTAGCTCAGTGGTAGAGCACTTGCCTAGCATGTGTGAAGCACTGGGTCCAGTCTCAGCCCTGCATATAAATAAATAAAGATCTATCAAAATCTAAAAAAGTATTTTAAAAAAAGAAATAAAGGACATTTAACAAAACAAACAAATAGGGCTAGGGTTGTGGCTCAGTGTTAGAGTGCTCACCTAGCACGTGTGAGGCCCTGGATTCGATCCTCAGCACCACATAAAAACAAATAAACAAAATTAAAAGATATTAAAAAAATAGTAGAATAATATCCTACTCATAACCATCAACTTTAATGAAAGAAGTCTAAAAATAAATTTTAAGATATTAAGGGAAGTGTCTCTGAAAAGAATGCTTACATTTTTGGCTTAGAAGTAATAAGGCATTGTGGCATTATCCTGTCCTTTTTAAAAGAATACAACTAAAAGGCATAAGATGTGACATTCTTAGAAAGGCACTTATCGATCCTGATGACTCATCTGAGGGGCCAGTCACCTTGCTTTTGTCAAACTAACTTATTTTTAGACTAGTGTTAGTAAGAAAAACACTGTGGGGTTTCCCTCCTAAAAATTGATTTCTTTACCTGTCTTAATATTCAAGAGGCTTCAAATAATTGTGCTTAAGAATCAGGCACCTATAATCTGAAAGTGAAATGAGATTTAGGTTATTGTACTATACATGATAATCAGAGACTGAGGATAGATTCATTTTTGGATAAGATATGTTAAATCAGTGATATTGAGCTGTTCTGAGTATTTGCTGTTTTCTCTCAAATTGCCTTTGGTATATTTTTAGGTATGGGTGAGAGTAACTGTTCTTGGAATAGGAAAGCCTTGCTACACAGAGAAACAATGCTGGCAGCTGCAGCGGTTTACGGAGGTAAAGGATTGGCTGCTTTTTCCACCTGGGCCATGTCATGTTAATTCCCTTAACATTGCCAGTGCTATTTTGTTAACTGTTAAGTACCATCAGACTTCATGTTCTTCCTCTCGGATATATAGATGCAGTAGCTCTGTATCTTTTTCCAAATAACCCTTATCTGCTTATGGTCAGTCTCTCCATGTTAAGAATTTTTTGTGTAAGGCATTCTAAGAACCCTGCAATTGCCATATTTCACTACATAATTGTATCAGATTTTGTGCCAAATTTTTTTTGCAAAAAAAGTGCTAGTATCACTTAAAAATCATTTGTGGGCTGGGGCTGTAACTCAGTGGCAGAGCACTTGCCTCGAATACGTGAGGCACTGGGTTCGCTCCTCAGCACCACATAAAAATTAACAAAGACAACTACAATTTTTTTTTTTTAATTTACTAAAACTGTCTTTGGATGCACAGAGTAGGATGCACAGAATACTTGTGAACATACATTAATGTGGTAGTGATGATTATGCAGTGAAATATGGTACCCATTTATCTTTGCAGGAGGTGAGTTTTATTGAGCAAATTTTTTCCCCACTTGCATTTTTTAAGACTTTAACTATTACTTGTCTTTATAGAAATGTACAGAAATGAAGATGGTTCAGTACCTGCCACATACCAGATCTATTACATGATAGGATGGAAGTATCATGATTCTCAGGTAACATTATTTCTGTTTATTTTTCATTGTTTATTAACTTAGGGTGGGTTTTCTTCTATGAAAAGATTAAGAGAATAAGGACTATATATATGTATTTCTAATATCTTGAATCTTTATCATTATTTTCAGGCAAGACCAGCTGAAAGAGGTTCTGCAACCGTGTCATTTGGAGAGCTAGGAAAATTAAACAATCTTATGTCACAGACGGAAAAGTCACAATAAATATTTTATTCATTGTTACTATAGTCCAGAATTTTCATCAGAAATTGATAGTCTTCACATAGAAAATTAATACATTTTGAAGCAAGGAGCAATCTATAAATCATTTACTGGCTGAAATCAAGTAATTAGAATAACTCAATACCACGTCTATACTTTGTAAGCATTGCAGGGTCATATTGTTTTTATTTTCATAAGGATGCTATTATCTAGGGATTTGGATCTTTTTTGCCTGTTCAACCTAAGAGAAAGAAAATGTTTTCCTTGAAAACCTACAAATTATATATAAATTTTGATTTGATGAGAAAACATTGCTCATGCTGGCATTTTAAGAGCTGCTGTGTAATTTTGAACTTTAGAAGAACATGTATTTTTTTTAATCCCTCCTTGCCCTTTTCCCCCTTTTTAAAAGCATGTGAATTCTAATCTTTCTTTGTTTTCACCTCCATGGTCAGGGTGGAACTACCATGGTTTTATATCCCACCCTACCTTAGGAAAGAAGAAAACATTTTAAAGAGTTAGAGACAAAATCACATGTATAAAAGTCTCTATGCAGTGATTAAATGAGCTGTTATTTTTAGACTTTCCTTTGTAATTTCAGACCTTTAGTAGTACCATGCTAATTCATGTTCACTGACCATTGTCATCTAAGTTTCAGAAGTATTTGGAAACAGTCAAGTTCACATATCTTAGAATCAATGGGAAGAAGATAGTGGTAAAAAGAGGAAGCAAGGAGGAAGCTGGAGAACAAACAAGAGTGAGTGCAAAGTCCATTTTCTTCAGTTAGTGGCAAGCTATTTTGCTTGTCCCAGCCTCCTCTTCAGCCTTAAGTAATTTATTATACTATTTACTTATCTTTTTCCTCTCAGTCTCTCTCCTACATGCTTACCCTTCCTTGACCAAAGAAGTACCAGGCTGTTCATGAGTGGGGGCTGTTTTACCCTACACAAAGCCTACTAATTTGCACATAGTAGTTATTCACTTATATTTTGAATTGAACCAAATTACATGAAAAACATGCCTTTCCAAAGATTAAATTATAGTTAAAAACCAAAGTTTTATAGGAGAAAAATTTGGGGAAAATCTGATATTTGAAATATCATGTTCTTGGTAGCTTTCTTGTTTTATTTTTTGTTTTGTTTTGTGTATATGTATGTGTGTGTGTGTGTGTGTGTGTGTGTATGTGTATGTGTATATGTATTTTTTAAGTTGGACACAATACCTTTATTTTATTTTATTTATTTTTATGTGGTGCTGAGGATCGAACCCAGTGCCTCACATGTAGGCAAGCGCTCTACAACTGAGCCACAATCCCAGCCCCTATTTTTGTTTTTAACACAAAATGAAAGAAAGTACTAATGAAGTAGAATTTGGGAAGTTGGATTTTGTTTTTTGTTTTGGGGTTTTTTTTGTTTTGTTTTTAGCTTAATTTTTGGAATTTGAAGAGAACAACAATAACCTTGGTATTAAAATTAAACTGAAAACTGAAGGATATATAAATTCTAGGTATTTATGTTTCCAAAAGGACACAAGTTGACATGCATTAATTTTTTTAAATATTTTTTTAGATGTTGATGGAATTTTATTTTTATTTATTTATTCATATGTGGTACTGGGAATTGAACCCAGTGCCTCACACATGCTAGGCAAGCACTCCACCACTGAGCCACAATCCCAGCCCACATTAATTTTTGTTTTTAAAGAATACATACAAAACTGTTAAGTGATTATTGCTGAGGAACTAGATGTGTCTGTGTCAGTCATTCTGTTTGAATGTCTGTCAGGGGATGGAAAAACTAGGAGGAACACTTATACCTGTTAGATTTTTACCTTTCTGTAAATTTGGATTTTTTTTTTAAACCAGGAATATTACTTTTGTTTGTTTAATAGCTGTAGGGTATATGTGGACAGTGAGGTGAGACTGGAGAGGAGTCTACTTGGGCTTTCTCAAAAATAAGCTCCATTAGTTTGAAAAAATTAAAAGAATTAACACAATTAAGTGAAGACTCCTATTGTTTAATGTGATTGGCAGTAATGGAATTCTTTTAATGTGACAGAGGTAAAATTAGTTTTTTAGTTAATAGCTACTTGAAGTGTTTTATCAAGCTTTAATTGTATGGAACTTGAGGAAATTCATTTTTCTGAACAGAAATTTTTTTTCCAAATCATTAGATTTCATTCTTTTAAGCAACAAAATGTCTTATTAAAAATCTTTCCAGGGCTGGGGTTGTGGCTCAGTGGTAGAGTGCTCACCTAGAATGCATGAAGCATTAGGTTCATTCCTCAGCACCACATAAAAATAAAATAAAGATATTGTATTCAAGGGGCTGGGATAGTAGCCCAGTGGTAGAGCACTTACTTGCCTAGCATTGGGTTTGATTCTCAGCACTGCATATAAATAAATAATAAAATAAAGGCCCATTGGGGGGGAAAAATTATATCCACTTAAAACTAAAAAATAAATATTTTTTAAAAAATATTTTTCAGGGCTGGGGATGTGGCTCAAGTGGTAGTGCACTCGCCTGGCATGCGCAGGCAGTAGGTTCGACCCTCAGCACCACATAAAAATAAAATAGAGATGTTGTGTCCACCGAAAACTAAAAAAATAAATAAATATTAAAAAATTCTCTCTTTAAGAAAATATTTTTCAAAACTTGTTACATTTTTAATGGCATATAGAAAATAAACATTTCTTAATAACCCCACAGTTATTATCATAAATTCAAGTTGTATTTTATTGTTTTTTCCCAAACTGTCTGGCCCTAATAATGATTTGGTTTATTTTGTGTCTCTGTTCCATACACTTCTTATTTGTTTTCAGTTTTCAGTCTTAACAGTTTAACAAAAATGAACTTAACTGAATCAGGTTTTGCCCCTTCTGATCTGCTTTAAGATTAGAATTCAGGCTGGGCATGGTGACGCACACCTGTAATCCTAATGATTCAAGAGGCTGAGGCAGGAGGATCACAAGTTCAAGACCAGCCTGGGCAACTTAGCAAGACACTTTCCCCCCAGCTTTTTTTTTTTTTTTTTTTTTTTAATTTTAAGGGATGGGGGTATAGTTTGGTGCTAGAGCACCCCTAGGGTTCAATCCCCAGTACCACAAAAAGAAGAAAAAAATATAATTCAGATTGGAATGTTTCTAGGACTTGTGTTTAGGGTTGTCAATCTAATATAGGACTGCAGTGTGTGCTCACTGTGGTATCTGTTGGATGCTGGGAAACTTTCTGGATTGTTTCCTGGAGGTTCTTAGCGATGTTTTAAGTTGTTGGCCTAGAGTATTCCAAAGGTAGCAGTATATATGAAAGTTAGATTCATAAAACAAAGATTGTTTGCTTTACAGAAAGAACATAGTAATTGTTCAGATTGAAGCTACCCTTGTACATCAAGTATGTGACATGATTATAAGAAGTTATAAATGTGTAATTTATAAAGCATCTGTGAAGTTAAGTTTGGTTGTTTTTCAAACCCTTTTAGTACCATCTTTATCCACTAGGTGGAAACAACTACAGTATGGACTACATTGAAGACCTTGTATTATAGTTTTTATACTGATTTATGCAGGACTAGAATGAAAGTATTTTACCATGAATTGGTTTCTGTCTAGGAAAGAAATTAATATTTATACATATTTGTAAAATAGAAAGATATTTTAAGCAGGATTATTATTTTATTCCTTTGTGTACTATTAGTAGCCTCTCTTGCCTAATAAATGTTTGAACTCAGGAGAGGGCAAGGAAGAATTTTCTTGCTGTTGTTAATTAGGTTTAGTTTTAGGAAACTAAAACTAATCATAAATGAACCTGTATTTCCAAAAATTGTATTTTAATTTTCCTCCTAGATACTTTATAAATAATCTTAGTGGTTTAAAAAAAACATTAAATTAAAAATAGAATAAGGTACACTGGGCCCTGGTAAGTTTTATTAACAAATAATAAAATAATGCTTTGCTGTCTCTGGTGGTTTTAAAATCTATCCACAAAATTTTTTATATGCTTCTCTTTAAAAAATGGAGCTTTGTTCCAATCCCTTTGAGTATGGGGATCTAGTGACTTCCTCCCAACAAATAGAATATGGAAGTAAGAGTGTATCACTTCTAAGACTCAGTAATAAAAGGCATTGCTTCCTCCTTACTCTCTCTTGGATCATTCACTCTGAGAAAAGCCAGCTGCCATATTATAGGTCAGTCAAGCAGCTCTCTGGAGAGATCCAGAGGGTAAGAAACAGAGGCCTCCTGTCAAAAGCCATGTGAGGGAGCTGTCGTCAAAACATCCTCCAGTTTGAGGGAAACTTCAGACGATTGTGATCAGAATTGATGTTTTGAATACAACCTCGTGAAAAGACCCTGATCCAGAACCACCCAAGCGAATCTGTCCCCAAATTTCTTACCCAAGAAACTGAGATAAGTGGTGTGTGTGTATGTGTGTATAATTTGTAATATAGTGGTGGATAACTAATACACTCTCTTTGATTGGGTGTGAGGGTATGCTGAATTGTAACTTTAAGTATAAAATACCCTACTTATTTAAAATTAAGTAAAATTAATATAAACTACCTTATTACATTTCTCAGAGAAGACAGGCCTAAGATAGTCTTGCCTAGAGGTTTGATTCCATGGTATCTTGAAATAGTTCTAACCAATGTATGTGTAGTAAGCCTCAAATTTCATTTACTAGGACCATTAGGATCGATTTTCTTGAAGTATGATTGAAGCAATTTTCAAAATAAAAACAGAATTTGGAAATATTCTGACCTTAAGAATACAATAAGCTACACAGCTATACCTGGATTGCTGTCTGTTTTCCTTTTTCCTTAGCTGTTGAGTTGCTGACAGCTTATTATCAGGACGATCTGTTGACACTGCACACTTATCAGGCTCTCAAACAAAACCGTGCTACAGAACTAGTATGGACTTCATTACTGAAACCAGGCAAAGGTTAACTGCCTGTACTTTCAAACAAAACCGTGCTACAGAACTAGTATGGACTTCATTACTGAAACCAGGCAAAGGTTAACTGCCTGTACTTTCAAAGTGATGATCGGTCTCTAGGCTGTTTCTACTGCACATATGTTCAGTATGCCCACTGCTAGTCTGTGAGAGCCAGCCTGGCAGAATAACTATCAGGAGCAATTACCAGGTCTGATTGTGAGGAGGAAAATTCCACAGGAGGATTTGTCAACCTTTGGCATAAAACACTGTAAAAGTAGAAGAAAGGGTAGTTGCCTGGGAGTTGGGTGGCCTGGGTTCAGTCCTGGCCCCACTTCTTAATAAAATTCAGATCTCTTTGACTCATCTCTCAGACCTTCATCTGTAAAATTATAGTTTGGGTACTCAATCCAACAAAAGGCTACCAACCTTCTTCCAAGTTCCTGTGTGATGTTTTCAAACAAAACTTTTAGCTTCCTTTCCTTGGTTGAGAATCATGATTTCAGGTAGCTCTCATCACTGAGGTGGGAAAATGCTTGTGAGCCATTGGACAGGATGATCTGAGAGGAGCTGTCAGCCTGACCCCAAGACAAAATGGGCAGCATTGTCCTCCCATCTTTTTTTGTTTTATATTTTTTTAGTTGCCAATGGATTTTTTACTTTGTTTATTTTTATGTGGTGCTGAGGAGCGAACCCAGGGCCTCACACATACCAGGCAAGCACTCTTTCACTGAGCCACAACCCCAGTCTCTATCCTCCCATCTTTTCAATTTCTCAAACTCCCAGTCAAATTGAAGACTTCTTTTCCCTTTGAAGTTAACTTTGATTTCATCCAAAAACAAGGTTTGAGAAAGAAGTATGATTTACCTTGGATTCTCTAATCTTAAAAGTGGCCAGCATGCATTTTTATTTTAATTTTATGAGCCACAAAGGAGAGCTCCAGATTCTTACATATTCAGCATGGATGGTACATTTTCTAAAGAAAATAATATTTTCTCGCAGTCATCAAGCTTTAAGTGGGGCCAAATGGAAGTTAGATCATTGAGGCCATGACCTTGAAAAGAATATTGAGACTCCAGCCTCTTCTTTTTTTTTCCTCTTTATGTTTTCTGCCCCCCATGAGTTAAATATCTTTCTCTGCCACTCACTCCCTGCCATGTGGTCCTGCCTTGTCACAGGCCCAAAGGCAATGAAGCCATGTGACTATAGACTGAAACACTTGAAACTGAGCTAAAGTGAACCTTTCCTCCTCATAAGTTGATTCTCTCAGGTACTTTTTCACAGCAACAAAGCAAACACACCACCATATTAGCAACATGTTAGAATCATTAAGATGATTCTATCCACTGTCTCCAACGTATGTTTTGTCCTGTCCCTGAATCTTTGTCCCTGCATAACTGCCTGTCCTCAAAATTCTTTGCCTTGCATTGTAAGCTCAGGCATCTTTCAAATCCAGCTTAGATTCATTTCACTTGTTCCAGGTCATCTTGGACTTTTGTTTGTTCTATCTCATTTAGCACTTTATACAGTTATTTCCTACCCATAAGTTCTGCTTCTTTAGCTAAAGCTCTTTGAGCATTCACTCTCCTATAACCAGGGCTCCAGTAGCTACCAAAAAAGTCCAGGTGGAGTCACAGTGATCCCTGCAAGTGCAGCAAACAGTACCCTGGCAGAAGAGGCTACAATAGCACATTCAACTGCAAATTCTCAGAATCAGTCACTCCACTGGAATTCAAGAGTCTTTTATCTCAGGAATCTGGGTACTGAGTTGGACAATTAGGCAGAAATATAATTTCTGGGCCTGGGAGACATGGCAGGGCCTGGTCCTAGAGAACCACGATGTGAGGTCAAAGCAGGGCTAATTGGACATGATACTATGGCACAGGCAAATTCCCAGCTCCAGACAAGGTATCTAGCTATCATTAGATACTACAGTGGCCTGAGTTCTGAAATCATGCTTCACCATCAAATCCCATTTCTATCACTAAGTGGCCTATCTTTAATAAGTTTTTCAATTGCTGTGAAATGGGTCTTTTTTTATTATTTTTTAAATACATGACAGCGGAATGCATTACAATTCTTATTACACATATAGAGCACAGTTTTTAATATGTATATTATGTTCACACCAATCCATATCTTCATACATGTACTTTGGATAATGATGTCCATCACATTCCACCATCCTTGCTAATCCCCTGCCCCCTCTCTTCCCCTCCCACCCCTCTGTCTATCTAGAGTTCATCTATTCCTCCCATACTCCCCCTCCCTACCCCACTATGAATCAGCCTCCTTATATCAAAGAAAACATTTACCATTTGTTTTGGGATTGGCTAACTTCATTTAGCATTATCTTCTCCAACTGCATCCATTTACCTGCAAATGCCATTATTTTATTCTCTTTTATTGCTGAGTAATATTCCATTGTGTATATATGCCACATTTTTTAATCCATTCATCTACTGAAGGGCATCTAGGTTGGTTCCATAGTTTAGCTGTTGTGAATTGTGCTGCTATAAACATTGATGTGGCTATGACCCTGTAGTATGCTGTTTTTAAGTCCTTTGAGTATAAACTGAGGAGAGAGAGAGCTAGGTGAAATGGTGGTTCCATTCCAAGTTTTCCAAGGAGTCTCCATATTGCTTTCCATGTTGGCTGCACCAATTTGCAGTCCCACCAGCAATGTATGAGTGTGCCTTTTTCCCCACATCCTTGCCAACACTTATTGTTGTTTGTCTTCATAATAGCTGCCATCTGACTGGAGTGAGATGGTATCTTAGAGTAGTTTTGGTTTGTATTTCTCTAACTGCTAGAGATGATGAACATTTTTTCATATATTTGTTGATTGAATATCCTCTTCTGAGCAGTGCCTATTCATGTCCTTGGCCCATTTATTGACTGGGTTATTTGGTTTTTTGGTGCTTAACTTTTTGAGTTCTTTATATACCCTAGAGATTAGTGCTCTGATGTGTGAGGGGTAAAAATTTTGCTTCCAAGATGTAGGCTCTCTTATTCACCTCACAGATTGTTTCTTTTGCTGAGAAGAAACTTTTTAATTTGAGTCCATCCAAATGGGAGTCTTTCTTAGAAGTAATGTACAACACTTGACAGAAAATAAGCATCAGTCATTATTTCTCAGATCTAGAAAGCCAAGCTCATTAGACACTTTATATATCTGATGCAATACCTTAACAGGATGTTCATAGATGTTAAAAATAAGATGGGGGCTGGAGTTTTAGAGAGAGAAAGTTTCCAGAGGTAATATGGTTGGAAAAGCTGAATTAAAATTAAGTGGGTCTCTCTCCTATAAAACTTCTAAGAACTTACAAATCTCCCAAAAGAACTTATTTTTTATGGCATCTTCCAGACTTAAATGACCCAGTAACCCTTTTATCAAGGAACATCTTGTAAGACCTTGAACCTGTTTTGGGAAGTATTAGCTTAGCACAATGCTACGAATTGTAGAGACTTATTAAATAGTTTGAATAATTCTGTAAAAACTTGACAGCTGCAAAATTGTTCATGAATTTTCTCAAGGCAGTCAACACAGTATTTAAATCTTGGCCATGGGCCTTGGATAAGTTATTTGACCCTAGTTTCATCTTCTGTAGGAGAGGTGATGGTACAAATATTCTCCCAGAAAGGTAGTTGTAAAGATCAAATGAGTTAATAATATTACTTGGTTAGAACAGTACCTGGCACATAATAAGCATGATAATGTTGGCTATTACTTTAAATAGAATGAATTTTAGAGTAGCTTTCAAGAATAAATTATTGACTGCTGTTATGCTAGCTTACCATTTGTCCTTACCTTTTGCTCACACTGGATGACTGATTAATAAAAAATATATTTTGCTCCTATGGCAAATTCCAAATAGAAATCAAATATGAGATGTGATGCTCTGTAAGGTGAAGGTTGAACATTTCTTATTTTAGAGGCACTTTATCTTCACCTAGAAATTATTTTCTGATTAATGAAATACAAGTTAGGATGACTCATTTCACACAGGCACACCAAAAAAAAAAATAGGAAATGATTATTTTTGTATCAAAACAGGTACAAAATGCCAGATGAAATTCATTTGGTGCAGGGCAAGATTTCAAATAAGACAGCCTGAAAAATAATTCTGTTCTTGGCACACATGGAGAGATTTTGAACCATTGTTTTTGTTATAGACCTTATTTCTCATCTGAGAGGCTAGACTGAAATTTTTTAAGTTATAAGACAATAGAGCAGTCTGGCTTGCAGTTGAAGAAACTAAATCCCACAGAGAGGGACTGATTTGCCTGCCACAACAAGCTTATTGTAGACACAACTAGAATACAGGTGTTCCACAGGCTTGGACAGCAACTTATGGCAGGCTTGGCATCACTGATGCAACTCCAGCAGAGCTACAGGCCCAACTGGTACACTTGCCCTGCCCAGGAGATAGAATAGAGAAAGGTGTGGCAAGTGACCGTTATAGGTCCCCAGGGGAGCTGTCCATTCCAAAGGGCTTTAGGATGAAGTCCTTCACAGATTCACCCCTCATGTTGCGTTATTTCAGAGCTCATTTCTATGTCACAGGTTGCAATAGACCTCAACCTGGCTTGCATGTTGAGAACTGGAAAAAAATTAATTTGCTTGGTTCTTGTTCCCAGAGATTCTGGTTAACTTTGGAATCGGGTTTTAAAAGCTGTACATACTGCTCCAGAGCAAGAGTTTTCTGAGGAAAGAAAACTTCTATGTAAATCACAAATAAACCCCATCTTACCCTATCTTCTGTAACAGTTGGGAATCTTGAAGGATGTCTGTTGTTGTGTTGGTTGTAAAAACACATGTGTCTGGGGCTAGAGTTGTAGCTCATTGGTGAAGCACTTGCCTCACATGTGTGAGGCACTGGGTTGATCCTCAGCACCACATAAAAATAAGTAAATGTATTGTGTCCATCGACAATTAAAATATAAATATATATATATATATTTATATTTTAAGTGTCATGAACTTCCTGATGAGGTTGTATTAGGAAGAGTGTTGCAGGCTAGGTCAGGAGTAATGAAGGTGGGTATGTACAAGTTATCATTGTTCAGTACCTGCTGTAGTTTGAATTTTGAATGTCTTCCAAAGGCCCAAGAGGGCCTGGTTCCTAGCCTGTGGTGTTACTGGGAGATAGAGCCTAATGCAAGGAAGTTAGATCATAGAGGGATGCCCTTGAAAGGGCATGACAGACTTAAAGGCAATAGGGCCAAGAGCCATCAACAAAAATCTCCTAAACCATGGTTAAAGTAAATTTTTTTATAAGTTGATTATCTTAGGTATTTTGTTACAGTAACAGAAAGCTAAGAATACTTAATGAGCACCTACTATGTATACCAGGCCCTGAATACCTAAAGATGTGAAGGACCTAATTATTGCTTTCAAAGAGCCCAGAGCCCTTCTGTCTAGAGATCATGGTAAAGTTGATGTGCATTTTTTTTAATAACCAACCATACTTTGATTGAGGCACCTATGTGAAAGGCACTATACAAAATAGTGCATGACAAATCTCAGATAAATAAAATAAGATCCTGTCTCCATTCATTGTACAGGGCAGCACAAGCATCCAACTATTGTTAAGGTAGAGTATGAGAAATGCCAGAAGAGAGGCCTGATAAAGCACCTTGGAAATTCAGAGGAGAGAGAGTATGTGCAGTGTGTGTGGTGGAAGGGTGGTATCAGGGAAAGCTTTGTCCTTTTTTTGTATGTTCTGTGCAATCCACTCAGCATTGCTATACCCCAGGCACTGTGCCAGGTACTAGGGCATAATGAACCCAGCCATTAAGGGTCCTCCAGTCAAGTGGAATAGAACAACAATAAACAGTACAATATTTCTTTAATTTTAAGTACCTTTGATTATGAGTTGTATCCTCATATTGTAGATGTCAAAATTTGGAAAAGATGTATTTTAGGATTAATGAAATAAAGTAGTAATAATCCAGAGTGGTAATAGAAAATCACTGTCCTAAGAGCTTGCATGCACCAAGATTTGCATATTTAATAAAAAGGCAATGATATGCAGTAAAAGTAGCTTGCACTAAGTAGGCTTTTAGAAAAAACATGATGAATAAATAAGAAAATGGATGGATCCTAACCCTCTGTCTTCTACCATTAGACCATCTGGAGAAGACAGTTCCTTATCTAAAAACTTAGATCCTTACAAATGGTAACTTCAAAACTTTAGTTGTCAAAGAAGCCATCAGAGACTATATCTCTGTAAAGGACTCATTATGTATTTCTAACAAGTCCAAAAGAAGTAGGATTTTAAAAGAGATATATGTGGGGTGGGAGTGAGGGGAGGGGAGAGAGAGAATACGAAGTGTTTTTTTAATATTTTTTAGTTGTCAATGGATTTTTATTTTTATTTATTTATATGTGGTACTCAGAATTGAACCCAGAGCTTCACACATGCCAGGCAAGCACTCTTCCACTGAGCTACAACCCCAGCCCCATATACAAAGGTTTTTGTGTTGAAAGTTTGGTCCCAGATGATGACACTGGGGGATGGTAGAACTTTTAGGAAGTACAGCCTAGTGGGAGGAAGTTATTGGAGATGTGCCCTTCAATGGGATACTGAGACCCTATCCCACTCCTGTCTCACTCTGCTTTCTGGCCACCATGAAGTGAGCAGCTTTGTTCCAAACACAAATGATGTCTGCCTTGCTTCAGGCCTCAAACATTGGAGCCAACCAACCATGGACCGAAACTTAAACTGTGAGCCAAAATAAATCTTTTCACCTCATAAGTTGTTTATTTCAGGTATTTTGACACAAAACTACTGTCAACAACTGCTGAACATTCAGAACTTGTGAATAAATGAAGAGTAAATGAATGAATGAATGACCATACCCTTACTATACTGATTATAATTGTTTATTAGATCTTTATTGTTATATCATTGCTCTTTTTTAAAAATTTCCTTTTATTATTAAGAATGAGTTCACATGTTTTTCTGTGGAAACTTTGACATTTGATTAAGAACCAAGTTCAAATACACATACTAGTCGTATTATTTTGAGTCTTACATAGTACTTCACTAAGCCTTAATTACCTTTTTTAAAAATGAACATGAAAATAGTATCTTCCTTAAAGAACTACTGTGAAGATGATGATATAACAACACAGTACTAATCACAGTGCCTATAAATAGTAGCACAAATAAATGTTGTTTTACATTATTTAGATGTTCAAATACTTTGTGCCATTTTTCTATGTTGTTGTTTTATTTTTAAATATTATAGACTGTAACACGTCACACACTACAGATATTTCCCCTCATTTCTCTTATTTTGTATATAGTGGCTTTCTTAAATTACCATAATTTTATTTCATTCTAGTTTTATCTTTTAGCTTTTTCTTTGTTGTGAATTTCATTGCTTTTATGCTTAAAAATTATTTCCCCATTCTGGGATGTCAAACATTATTTTTAGGTTGCTTTTATTTTTCTTGGCTGTCTCTTCCTCCTCTTCCTCCTCCTCCTCCTCCTCCTCCCCCCACCTCCTTCTCCTCCTCCGATATTGAACCCAGGGACACTCTACCACTAAGCTGCATTCCCACCCTTTTATTTTTTATTTTGAGACAGGGTCTTTTTAAGTTGCTGAGACTGGCCTCTAACTTGAGATCCTTCTGCCTCAGCCTCCTGAGTCACTGGATTTACAGATATTGCTACTGCACCTGGCTTTTAGGCTATTTTTAATAACTATACAAAATGGTTTAATCTATTTAATCAAGGTAATTAGCATTATTTACTTTTGTTTGTGGTGCCACAGTTACAAATAAACTGGCAGCAGTTACAAATAAACTGAAATATCAGTGGCTTAGTGCCACAAAAGTTTTTATTTGTTTTTTCCTCATTCAGGAGTCTGTACTATCTAGATAGTAAGGGATCCATACTTCCTCTATCTGGTACCTGAGCCATCTCATCCTGTGGTTTCTAAGGTTGACAGAAAAAAAAGGAGGATGGAGAAAGCATAGCTTTTGAATTGTCTTGGCTTTCTAGAATTGACATATATCACTTTTACTCACAGTGCATTGGCTAGACCTAGTCATATGGGACCATCATAGCCCTCAGGGAGACTGGGAAATTTAGGGGAGCATGTGGAACATTTTGATAGCACCAATTGTCTATACTAAAGGGAGTGAAGAAATAACCTGTATTTTTTCTGTCTCAGCATCCCTTGTCTTCTAATGTAATTTAAAAGTTATAGTAAAGTTTAAAGAATAAAATGACAATCACATTCCCCCACGCCCTAACTAAATAAGTGTTAAGATTTTGTCATATTTGTCTCCATTTGTTTATTTGTATAATGGCTATCATGAAGCTATAATCCATGTAATATAAAGTTTCCCCTTTTAAAGGCAATGAGTCGGTGGATTTTGGTATAGACACAGGTTGTGCAGATATAGAATGTTAGATCATTTTATGATCTCCAAGAGAAACACCATACTTGTTAACAGTCATTCACTGCTCCCCACTGATACCCAAGACCTGAAAACAACAAATCTACTTTCTGTCTCTGTACATTTGCCTTTTCTGAATATTTCACATAAATGGAATCATACTATATAAGGCCATTTGTGACTGGCTTTATTCAAATAGCATTATGTCTATAATTTTCATCGATGTTGTTGTGTATATCAGGACTTTTTCTCTTTTATTGATGAGTAATATTCCATTGTATGGATATATACCATATTTTGTGTCTTCATTCATCTGTTGATGGACATTTGGATGTTTCTACTTTTTGGCTCTCATGGATAAAGCTGCTATGACCATTTGTATACAGATATTTGTATAAACATGTTTTCAATTTTTGTGGTTATACACTAAGCTGTAGAATTTCTGGGTCATATGGTAACTCTAGTGAAATTTTTTGAGAAACTGCCAAACTTTTTCACATAGTATAGTCTGCTGGTGTTGGATGGGAGGGTCTATAGTTATCTGTTAGATCTAGTTGGTTTGTAATGTTATTCAGCTCTTCTATTTCTTTATGATCCTTTGAGCACTTATTCCACACCCTATTGGACATGGAGTACTGAACAATTGAATTTTCTGTTTCTTCTTTCAGTTCTATCAGTTTTTGCCCCATGTATTTTTTTTGTTGTTATGTGTACGTATAATTGCTGTCTTCCTCATAAGTCGCCCCTTTTTCATATAATCTCCTTTTCCTCAAATAGTAATTTTCGTTTTTATTTTGTCTGATATTAGCATAGCTACTTTTACTTTTATAGTTACTGTTTGCATAGTGTATTCTAACTTTTTGACTTTAAAATCTGTGTGTCTTTGAATCTAAGGTGTTTCCTTATTAAATAAATTTTATTTGTCACATTAAATCTTTGCCTCTCTAGAATTTATTTTAGTATGACTTTGAGGTAGGGATATCATTTTTTTTAAGCAGGCTAACCCATACTGTCATACAAACAAAATAACTTACCATTTCTCCATTGACTTGAAGTGCCAGTTTTTCTTTATGTACTTGGATCATTTCTAATGCTTTATTCTATTATGACTTATTCAAATGGCATAATTATCATACCTTCGTATTTTACTGGCTTATTTATCTGTTTTTCCCACATTATCTCCTTTGCCAGGACTGTCCTTACTAGTAATCTATTTTTCCTTACAAATTTTGGAAGCAACAGCATAGTCTTAAAAGTATTCTGGTATTTTTATTAATAATATTGTCTTAGTCCATTTCATGTTGTTATAATAAAAAAATATTGGGCTGGGGATGTGGCTCAAGCGGTAGCGCGCTCGCCTGGCATGCGTGCGGCCCGGGTTCGATCCTCAGCACCACATACAAACAAAGATGTTGTGTCCGCCGATAACTAAAAAAAAATAAATATTAAAAATTCTCTCTCTCTCTCTCTCTCTCTCTCTCTCTCTCTCTCTCTCTCTCCTCTCTCACTCTCTCTTTAAAAAAAAAATTATTAAGTCTGGGTAATTTTTGCAAAGAGTAGAGGATTATTTAGGTCACACTTAAATAATCTGTGGCACCAGCTTCTGCTCAGCTCTAGTGAGGGCTTTTTTTTTTTTTTTTTTAAGCGAAGATAACCTCAACATTTTATTGTCTTCATAACAAAACAAACAATGAAGCTTAGTACTGGATCACTTGGTCCTTTCTCTTCTTATCTCCTCCCAGTTCAAAATGCTTGCATCTCTTAATAGCCAGCATTCTTTTAGATCTGCAGTTAGGCTCAACACACTCAAGCCTCAGCACAATCTTTATAGTTTTAGCCTTTTTCCTGAAAATTAGCTTGGTCTGCCCACCATAGCCACTCTGTTTCCTGTCATACCGCCGCTTTCCCTGTGCATACAGAGAATCCTTGCCCTTCTTGTACTGTGTCACTTTATGGGGTTGGTGTTTGCCACATTTCTTACAGAACGTCCGGCGGGTCTTAGGAACGTTCACCAAGTTTGCAACAGCGACACTGTTATCGGCAAGAAAAAAAGGAGTGAGGGCTTCTTGACAGATTCCATCACAATGATAGGAGGGCATGCAAGAGCAATCATATGGCAAGATATGAAGCCAGAAAGATTCAGGGGCCAGACTTGCTGTTTTTGTAACAATCCACTCATAGGAACCGACTAGGGTCAAGGGAGCTACATTAATCTCTTCCAAGAGTGATACCCTCACCATCTAATTCCCTTCCACGAGGCCCCACCTCTTAAAAATTCCACCATCAATTAATACTGCCACATTGGGAACCAAGTTTCCAACACATTTACCCTGCAGAACAAACCACATGCAAACTATAGCAAATGTACATATAATTTAGAAAAAAAATAACCTCTCTATATTTTGGCATTTTCCTTTTCAAACTCAAAAGATATGTTTCCATTTATCAACTCTTACAGATGATGGTTTAAATTACTTCATTTTATGTGATATTGTTGTGTAATAAGAAATACATATTTGGGTTTCATTCCCAGTTCCTGGCACAGGGCTTCTAAGACCTTTGTAATCTCCTAAGTGATAGAGGTGCTAGAAGCACTTTTTGTTCTACTATTTGGTCTTTGAGTTTGGTTCTGGTTCCTGATATGGGTCTTCTAAACCCCTTGGAATTTCCTGGGTGATAGGAGTGTATTTTTTCCAATGAGGTGGCTCTTAAAGGGCTGCTTGGATAGCTTTAGGATGGGTGCTGGTTGCCAGAAAGACCCAGTCATGAGTAGAATCTGGAAACTTTTAAGTGTCACCCCCATCTTCCAGGAAGAGCAGAGGGGCTAGCAATTATGTTAATAATCACACCTCTGTGGTAAAGCTTCCATATAAATCCCTAAAAGATGGAGTTTAGAGATATTTTGGATTGTGAACACATCCACATCCTGGAAGGGTGGTGACAAACAAGGAAACTTCAAGGGTACAGAAGCTCTTGCATTAAGAACCCTACCAGATCTTGCCCTATACCCCTTCTCTGACTAATCCTTTAATAATATCCTTTTTTTTAAGAGAGAGAATTTTTTAATATTTATTTTTTAGTTTTCAGCGGACATAACATCTTTGTTTGTATGTGGTGCTGAGGATCGAACCTGGGCCGCACGCATGCCAGGCGAGCACGCTACCGCTTCAGCCTCATCCCCAGCCCTAATAATAATATCCTTTTAAAACAAATGTTTCTCTGAGTTTTGTGAGCCTTTATAGTGGGTAGAGGGAGGTTTGTGCAAACCCCTGATTTCTGTCCACATTGGTCAGAAGTGGATAACCTGAGGATCTACTACCTCTGATGGCATCAGAAGTGGAGAGCAGTCTTTGGGACTGAGATATTCAACTTGTGGGATCTAAAGTTAACTAATTCTAAGCACTAGTGTCAGAACTGGACACCCAATTAGCATCCAGAGAGTTGGAGAATTTGTTAATGTGGGAAAACCTTCCACACATTTGATATCAAGAGTGTTCTGTGAGAATAGAGGAAAGCAGTTTGGTTTTTTTTGTTTCATTTCATATTTCATTATTATCCAGTCCCTTTCTTTGGCATTAATTAGGACAATTTGTCATCTTAATGTTAGGAGAGAACAATGAGCCCTTATCTATTAGTTCACTGTTTTATTCATTCATTTACCCATTTAAAAAGTGTTTGAGACCAGGGTTGAATGTAGCTTGGTGGTAAAGTGCTTGCTTTGCATGCATGAAGCCCTGGGTTTAATCCCCGATTCCAGACCTGCCCCCTCCAAAAAAAAAAAAAATATGTTTGAAGCCAATTATGTACAGGTACAGTGTTAGGTGCTGAAGATACAATGTTGAACAAATCAATCACCTAGTGTATAATCAAGAGTTCACATTTCATTCTGAGCTGTTAATGATTTACATGACAAAATTAATGATGACTTTCATGTTTTTGTATGTTAGTCAGGTTTTCTCTATGGTAGTTTGAAATGTGGGTTATAAGCTGTTACTCCCAACTTGGTTATTATTTCTGTGTCCTCTGTATGTTTAACATGATCTTTCCTTAAACTCTTGGTTTGAGTTCTCCCCAAACCACACCCTTCCATCTTTTAGGGATTTATATGGAAGCTTATAAGGATTTGAGTGCAAGTTAGTTTATTTGGATAGGGAATTTATTTGGAATGCAAAGCAGTGGGAAAGTGGGAGGGAAGAAAGCCATTAACTATGTGTTAGTGAGCAGCTTTCTGCAGTGGACAACTGGGGCTCAATCTGCTGGGAACCTCCTGAGAAGCTTTACTGAATACATTCTGTCAATTAGCCCACTGAGGAGCAAGGAAATTGGGGAATTCCTGTTTCTCCCTGGTTGAGGGTTGCTCCCGGGAGTGTATTTATGGTCTGCTTTTCTTGTGGCCAACAGTGATCCTGCAGCCAGAGGGCCTCCTCACCTGAAGGAAGGCAGGTACTGGAGGTAAGAAGCCAAAGATTGCAAAGGGACTCCCTCATGGAAGAAGTCAGTTATTTCAGAACTGTGCTGAGGGCACAAGGGTAGAACATTGATGATAACTGCCACAGACACCATCCATCTGGAAAGAGAGCTGTATCAGAAAAGCACATTTACATAGAGTCGCAAGAAGGAAGAAAATGGGAGGAAAGTCTGTGTAGCTTACAGGACAATTTCAATAAATAGTATTAGTCAATAGTATTGATTGATCACAATATTTCACATTTCACTCTGCTCATTAATGAACTACATGACAAAATTAATGATATCTTTTATGTTTTGTATGTTAAGTTTTCTCTATCATGCTTTGAAATATTATTTTAAAAGATTTTCCAAAAGAAGGCTATAAATTCTAATTTTTGTCACTATAATACTTTTAATGGAAAAGTTAAAAGAAAGATATGACAATGACAGCTATTTTTGACAATAATAAGCTGATAGTTTGGGGGGAGGATAAAATGAAAGAAAGAGTACTAGTTTGGGGGTTGGTTCCAAGTTTGAATCCTAAATCTGCTAACTAGCAATGTGACCTTAGGTAAATTGCTGATCTGCAGTCTGAACCAAGATGTCCTTATCTGGAAAATATAATACTCTTCAGTAGATTTCCCCAGAAGCAGAGCTTGAGAAGAAAAGCTGTTGGGGCTTAGGAATTGAGAAATTTTAAAACTTCAGGTATAGTATATCTCTGGAAATGCATAATCAGCACATGACTATTGCTCTTAGAGGAATCACTATTTTTAGTTTTATGATTTTTTTTCTTGTTAATAACAAACTATTGTTAGAACAGCACACTTATTTTTGCTGTGGATTGGTACCTTTTCTTATAAAAAGGCTGTGTCTTAGAGGAGGTGAATAGTTTTTCTATTTTAATCATATAAAAACATAACACTATAGCATTCTGACTTTTCCCTTCTGAAGTGAAGGGAAGACAGAAGTGCGAAAAACTCTAACCCCTCATTGAGTAAAATTCATTGTGACATCCAAGGCTCTCCCTTTGTCCCTTCCTGTCTTCTTCTTTCCTTCCTTCCATCTGCCTCTTCTTCCTTACTTCACTTTTTTGATAACCATTACCTCTAAATTTAAAAAAAATTGAATTCCCTTTCTGGTGCCTCAGATTTGTCTGTGTGACTATAATATTTAGTTGGCAAAGACTGTTTTTATGAACCCATTACAAACTTACACACAGGGTTTTAGCTGGTACACAAACATCAATTATTTAGGTTTAAGCAGATTTTTGTTTCCAATCTACCACAAGTAGATAGTCCCTTCTTAGTTCTGAAGGTGCATATATGCATGTTGTTTGTTTTATGGTGATGGGATTGTAAACTCATCCAATATTCTTATTTACCTGAGAAGAAAACTGGCAAGCTGGATATCTAAAATGATGGAGGCCACAGCATTGTTCCTGGTATATCTAGGGTTGGAGCAATTCACTGCTTCTCAGCCCAGAAATCTGGGCAATAAACTAGAATTCTTTCAGCGTTGATTTGGACTGAAGCTCAAATAATATTCAAATAATAATGAGTCCTGGAATCACCTTTCAAATGAGCTATCAGTATTCAAATTCTTTCCTCAGCCTCTGCTTCTGGGAAGTCCCAGAAGGTTCCCAGGAGGAAATCTCCAAGAACATCACAGAAGTGCTCCACAGGAGTGAACTTCTATGCTCAGCAGGCCCCCTTCACAGGATGACTTCTGTGCCAGTTTAGTAAAATCCTTCTTGTGGCTTAAACCTCCCACCACCCCTTCCCTTTAACCATGAAGGAGCCAGAGACATGTAGGGTGGGAAAGCGGGAGGAAGTAGAGCAGAACTGACCATTTCCCACACTCCTAACCACTCAGGGTTCCAGGCTGAAGCCAGCAAACTGCAGCCTTCTTACAGCATTTAGTTCTTTTGATACATGGCTTACGTTTGCCAACCCATTTACTAAATTGGTATTTGCATTTTTTCCAAAGGCAAAAAACTGTTCATCAACTGGTATCACAATACTATAATTCTGCTTTTAAATATCCTCTGCTAATGGTTAGACTATCTGAAGAAATATATCAGATCATTACACTACATGTCTATAAAACAGGAGGAAGAATCCCACCTCATTGTGTCTAGAAGGATAAAGCGAGGTAACCCTAGGGGGAAAAAAAACGCCTGGCACATGTGATGCCATAATAATAGGGTATTCTTTCTTCTACACCACATATTGCAAACTTCCTGAGACAAGGATTGCCCAGAGCTCATTTTTGTTTTCCAAATTTTTGGCATAGCTCTTAGAGTGAGTACTCTGTGGATTGTCAGTGAACTGTGAATAGGGTCCCAAAAACGGCCCTAGAACACCGTAGCAGATGTTGATGGTGCCCTGCCCCAGTCCCTCAGCCCTTCCCATTGTTACTGGGAGGCAAAGCACTAACTGTGAGCACCTGCATCAGTTTGAGCAAGGGCTTCCTCTGATGGTTCCACCTGTCTATATGGCAGGTTGGAAGAGATAATTAATCCCCACCCCCAAAAAGTACTTGTCAACCAAACACTTCTAGGAGTTGTAAATAAATGCCTGTTTTATCCCTTGGGTGAGATAATTATGAGTCTCATTTTCTACCCAGACTACTCAAGAGATCTCCAGTAAGGTAGAGCTCCAGTGACCTGCGGTGGTAACCTTCTTGATAATCACTCTGTTCTTCCTATGTGTATTTCTTAAGATCCTTCCTAAATAGACTGCTTACAATCAAATCTCCCACGGTCAGCTTCTAGGGGAACCTAAACTAAGGAAATCACATCACTTAGATTTGACATGTATGTGAAGCTATCTGAAGTGAGGCCCTTTCCTTCTCTCAGTATCCATCCCTCTTCCTTTGATCTATGTATAATCTGTCAATTACTTGGTCTAACTCACATGCCAAGTCACAGAAGCCTATGTGGGACTGAGGCAATAATCTACTTTGGTTGGTTGGTTTGTGGAACCAGGCCTGCAGTGGCCCCACAACTCTTGTAAGGAAATAAGTCTCCCTGGTCTCTGGACATGAAGGTAGCCTCAGCTTGCTCAGGAGTCATTGACTTAGTTTGATTTGCCTGCTATGGTGAAGACAGCAGCTGGATGTTGTTACTTTTCTCTGGAAACTCTACATTTGCTGTGGGTCAGTGTGCTCTCTCTGCTAAACCATGTGGGAAACAATACAAGGTGGTATTTTGCAATAACCAGGAAATATGGTAGGAGATTCTTCTCCCATGTCAGTCATCTTGAAACTTCCGCCATGGTGGTAGGAACAACTACGGTTGGTGGCACCAGAGAAGAGGCACAGAAATGGACATTTGAATGAACTTAAATATCCTAATCTCTCCCTGCTTTCAAAGCCTGAACATTCCTCCAGGTTATTCCATGTTCTCTCACCATCTTGTACTGTTCCTCACATCATTTTTTAAAAATTAACTCTTTTTGTTTCTAAGTTGGATTTTCAAGTAGTTAAGCAGAGTCTCTTCCTACCAAAGCACCCAGTATTTTGGCTGGAGGACTAATGGAAAAGTACAGAAGCTACACAGATTTATCAGTTCAGCTCTCTTCTGAATTCTAACTGATTTGCCCTGAGTTTTTAAAGCATATTCAAAGCTACCACTTATGGAAGTTATTCTAGGTGCAATGCCCTGTTTTACTCACTTTGCATATATTAATTCATTTAACACTCATACTAGCTTTCTAAGGTATTATTCTTCCCATTTTGCAGATCAGAAAATGGAGACATGGGAGGGCAAATAGCTAGAGAGGTGTGGAGCTGGAGTTCAGTCCTGGCCCTGGACATAAGTCATGGGCCTCTTGTATTCTCTCTGCTTACTCATGAACCACTCCCTAGCCCTGGGCCCCTGTTTTGCCTATTAGAAGAGCCAGAGAATCTAGTCTTTCTAGTTTCTTTCCCAGGATGCTGGTATCATCTTCCTATGTGGGGGCTCCAGGAGGGATTCTCCAGGGAGAACAGGGTTCCACTGAGGAGTGGAGAGGAGGTATGGTGCTATATAGACCTCCAAGTGGCTTTGTTCATCACCCAACAACTAAGGGAATTTTGGTAGAAAGCCCCTTGGTGAGGGGTCAGGTCAGCCACACTCCTTTCTTTCCATGCACAACATGCCATGAGAAGTGCTGCTGCTCGTTAGGGCTGCAATTTGAAATCATCGTCCTTACCATCTTCTGGGTTACCTGTATTCCAGTCTTCCCTGAACTCCCCCTTCTCCTCACCTCAGTATGTCTGTAGGAGCCAAGAAATCCATCTTGAAAGGAGAGGATAACTTTGTGAGGAAACCACTTTTATTACAATCACCATGAAGATGGTGCACTTTATTCCTAACTCAGGACTAGATCACCAAGATAACAAGTTTGTAGCAAGGTCTTACGCTGTGACCAGTCCCCAGTATTCCCCCACGTGGCCCCCTCAACTAAACAGGAAGTCTGAAGTTGTTTCTCTAGGATGGGTCTCAGGCCTTGTCCACTTTCCATCACAGGTCTGTGTGGGAAATCAGCAGGCTTTTGATTTGGATGAGGAAATTCTTTATTTTGTGAGGATAGCTTGGCGTGAAACCATGAGCAGGTTTTCCTATGATCCAGATCCTACCTATGCCGGTTTTTAATCAAGAAGATCAGCATGACAACAATTAGACCAATCACAAATAAATCCCAGTATGGTCCAAGCACGTTGTCCAATTTCAACCATTTCCATCGCAAAGTAAACTGCTGGCAAGAAACATTTAGTCAAAACAAACCACAGCTCCCACTTGACTCAGAACCATCATGTCCTCCCAAATCTACCACCATCACACTGCCCCCTGCATCTGTTCCCCTGCTTCCTTAAGTCTTGGAAGATATGATCTTTGCTGGCTATGACTCTCACATGGGACTTAACTAACACCTTTGAATAATCTCTAAGATTTATAAAATTTCATTTCTACTTTTTGCAATTATAGTTCTTTGTGGTACCACTTGCCACCTGCCATCTGCTTACCAGTCTCAGATTTTGATGGCAAGAGCTATGTTTTGAACAAGTATATATAGCACATGTTACTTTGCTTAAGGCTTTGAACATAGTATATGCTGGAAAGAATATCTGCCAAGTGAATACATTGGTTGTACTATGCAGTGTCAACACATATTCAATATAACAGCAGAATTGCTTGGCAGGGTAAGTATAAGACTTTGAATTCTACTTATCAAAGAAATTCTAGTCCAAAAAAATACTCTTTCCATGAGCCTTAGCACTTTGTCCCTAAGAGTTGCTCAATGGAGTTTGCATTTAGAAATTCAGGACCTATTTGAGACAAACTTACATTAAAAAACAGGATATCTCGGAGCAAATGCATAGTTTCCAGTTTCATGAGGGCAAAGAACACAGGTATGTGAGCATCTGGACTTGTCTGAGCAGCCATGTCATATAATCTCCTGGCCAAGTGAATGTCCTAGAAACAGAAGAACAGCCCATCCTCATTAGGTACAGATTCTTAAACAATGAATAGACAGAAACCATTCTTAGAAATATAATTTATATTTGGTAGGCAGATTGCACCCACAAAGATATCCATGATCTCATCCCTAAAGCCTGTGAATAAATCATGTTATGTGATGTGACTAAGAGAATTTGCAAATGCAATTAAGGTTACAGACCCTAAAATAGAGTATCCTGGATTACTTAGGTGGACCCTATGTCATTGTATAAATCTTTTTAATTCATTTATTTATTTTATTTTTGGTATCAGAGATTGAACCAAGGGGCACTTAACCACTGAGCCACATCCCTAGTCATATATATATATATATATATTTTTTTTTTTTTTTGAGACAGGGTCTCGCCAAGTTGCTTCAGGCCTCACTAAATTGCTAAGGCTGTCTTTGAACTTGTGATCCTACTGGGATTATAGGAATGTAATCCTGTAATACTGGTTCATTGTATAAACCTTTAAACAGAGTTATAGAAGTGCTGATAGTAGAAGAAATTCAGAGATGTGGCACAAGAAATGGGGTCTCAACTTGCCATTTCTGGAAAAGGCCACATTGAGCAGAATGAGAAGGAATTCAAACAGCCAGCAAGGACGTTGGGACTTCTGTCGTACAACTTCAAGGAAACTAGATCAGCCAACTACCTGAATGAACTTGAAGGCAAATTCTTCCCCACAACCTCCAGGAAAAAAACATAGCCTTTGATTTTAGTCACATGAGACCATAAGTAGAGGACCCAATCAAGCTGCCTGGACTTTTGACCTATAAAATCCATGAGATAATAAATGTGTGTTGTGCTAAACCATTAAATTAGTGATAATTTATTACAGCAGATGTAAAAAACTTGCACAATCTCCAAATGCCTTCTTGGATACCCCTAGAACAGCTCATATGTGTGATTCCAATGGAAGGGACAGAGAACACTAGATACTAAGAGTACATTTCCCTAAAACAAATACAAATATAGATAATAAGTAATAATCATTAATTATATTAATTATTGTCATAGTACCTATTATACCTGAAATTATAGAATTTGTATATTTAATTGTCTATTTCCAGGTCCTTGAAAGACCTGTTCATCCCTAAT
The DNA here is from genome assembly GCF_045843805.1 of Urocitellus parryii. Classification (NCBI taxonomy): domain Eukaryota; kingdom Metazoa; phylum Chordata; class Mammalia; order Rodentia; family Sciuridae; genus Urocitellus; species Urocitellus parryii. The sequence continues at coordinate 161,423,517 of NC_135536.1, read as the reverse complement.
TCCCAGTACTTCATAAAGTATCTACTACATAGCAGGGCTTCAATAATACTTACTGAATAAATGACTACATACTTTTGGCCTTCAAGTTGGCATTTGATTCCTCACATGATATACTACTGTATTTTCAGGGAATTTTTTTTTCATTAAATTATAGCATAGCAGATACATATTTTTTAAAATTTTCTAACTACTGTGGTTTATTTTGTTTGCTCAAACAGTAATGAAAAGGTAAGAAGCGTTTCTTTTAAAGGCTGAAGTATCCTGGCCGTGTCCCAGAATTGTGTCGTGCTTGGGTGCCCATGGATTACTTTCAAAAGAAAGGGAAGAAGAGGAAAGGTTCTTCAGAAATTGCCATTCAAATGTCTTTTTTATCTTTCCTGTTCCATCACCTAGGCTTCAATAGTCATGTACCTATGGACCTTTGCTAAACCTGTTTCTTGAGCAGTGCCTTCTCTCTGCTGTGTTCTGCTTATCATTTCTTAAAATTTCCCAAAGCTTTGAGGTCTGATAAATAGATTTGTTAGAGAAAGAGGAATGTTCTTGTTTAAAATACTTAAAATTCAGGAGATTGTTTAGAGCAAATCTTCCTGGCAACAGAGAAAATAAATGTCGTAAAAACTCTTAATATGTGTGTGTCTAATTCCAGCATCTTTGGTGAGTGTTCATATAGCAGAAGCCTGCAGATTATAACAGCTGTGGCAGCCCCACATGTGAAAGGCATATTGACTCAAATGCAAGGTTCAGGGAAAGGCAGCTTTTGTCAAAATATCATGCATTCATTTTTAAATTAATGATTATTAAATTATTTCTTGAGGCACAAACATCACCATTCACTCACTCACTTCATAATATAAAAAAGCAGGAAGTGGGCTGAGGTTGTAGCTCAGTGGCAGAGTACTTGCCTAGCATGTGTGAGGCACTGGGTTCGATCCTCAGCACCACATAAAAATAAATAAATAAAATAAAGGTATTGTGTCCATCTGCAACTTAAAAACAATAAAAATTTTAAAAAGCAAGAAGTATCCTTAAGGTAGGATGAACTTACTCCTTACTGAGGACCCCAATGTTTGCAGCAAGTTAGAGCAGGATATGAACATCTTTCTTTAAAATTCCCAAAGAAATTCCTGTTTGTTTCAGGATAATATAGAACTTTGACAAAATAATTTTTTATTGTTAAACTACAGGAAGGACTTCTCATTCTTTGACAATGTTTATTAAAAATCCAAGTTACTGAAACAAAAAAAATCTTCTCTTAATTTGTGTTTTGAAGGTGGTCAGCATCTAGTAAATGGGAAGTCCACAGCATATCGAATTCACTTAGATTTAACCTGTCTGTGATATATTTGAATCTATTTTGCTTTACATTTAGTTTTTAAGAGGTTATGTAAACCAATCTTCAGACTCTTCTTAAATAACCTGTTTCTAACTAAAATGTCAAGTGTGCATCAGTATGCTTAATGTTCAAATGTTCAAAATAACTTCTTAAAATTCAATGATAGAGAATTCTCCATCAATAAAGAAGCTGGTTTATGAAAATTGTTCATTTTCACTATGGAGGGGTTCTCCAGGCCCAATTTTTTGTATGTTATCAAAAACTGATGATTATGAATATACCATAACAGTTTCCTGTATATATATATAGGCATACATATATATATATATATATATATACACACACACATACATACACACACATATATATATACATACATACATATTCATATATACATCTTTTAATTTCAGGATTATTTTTCTACTCTGCATAAATTTTTTTGGGGGGGGTACTAGAGATTGAACTCAGTGGCACTCAACCACTGAGCCACATCCCCAGCCCTATTTTGTCTTTTATTTAGAGACAGGGTCTCACTGAGTTGCTTAGTGCCTTGCTCTTGCTGAGACTGGCTTTGAACTTGTGATCCTCCTGCCTCAGTTTCCCAAGTTGCTGGGATTACAAGGGTATGCCACCATGCCCTGCTAATACTTTGTCTTCTGCCTTTTTACAACAATATTGTAAACACTAAACCATGTTTTAAAATTTTTTATAAAATAATTTTCAGTAATTGCATATAATACTATAATAATGACTAATATTTAATACTGAGTGCTGGTCTTCACTGTCATTTAATCATCATGGTGATTTTATAGGGTAGGTGGCAATTTTCTTTTCCTTTTCTTTCTTTATTCTTTGGGTACTAGGGATTGAACTGGGTACAATGCTAGAGCTAGGGACACTTGTAACACTGAGCTACATCCCAACTCTTATTTATTTTTCAGATATTTATTTTTTAGTTGTAGGTGGACAAGATATCTTTATTTCATTTTTATGTGGTGCTGAGGTTTGAACCCAGTGCCTCACGTGTGCTAGGCGAGCACTCTACTACTGAGCCACAACCCCAGCCCCCTCAACTCTTATTTTGAGTCATGGACTTGCTAAATTGCTAAGGCTGATCTTGATCTTGCAATTCTCCTGCCTCAACCTCATGAGTAGCTGGGATTATAGGTATGCACACCTACAACCAGTTGAACAGGTAATATTTTGAAGATGAAGATATTGAGGCACAGAGAGGTCAAGAGGTTAAGGAATTTGCCCAAATTCCTCTGAATTTTAAGTAGTGGATCTAGGATTGAAATACCAATAGTCAGTTTCTTGCCTGCTCATTTAAGCACCAGGTATAGAAGACATAACACTTTACAATAATTTATATAACATGTCATCTACTTCAGAACATTTTGGGTTTTTTGTAAGTTTTTTCTTATAATAAATAAAGCTACACACCAAACTTTTTGCATATTTCTGGTTATTTTATTAGCTAATAGACGTTTACTTCATGAATGGTTAAGACCTTTTTTTTTTGATGGTACTGGGGATTAAACCCAGGGGTACTCTACCACTGAGCTATGTCTCCAGCCCTTTTTAATTCTGAGAAGAATTACTTACTATTCTATACCCAGTGCTTAAATGAGTAGGATAGAAACAGACTATTAAGATTTGAATCCTAGATCCACCACTTAGAAGTCAAAGGAATTTGGCTAAATGACTTAACCTTTCTTGCCAAAGTTGGTCTCAAACTTGGGATCCCCCTGCTTCAGCCTCCCCAGTCCCTGGGATTACAGTCATGCACCACTGTGCCAAGAGGTTGTGACCATTTCATTTTTTTTTTTTTAACCAGGGATTGAACCCAGGAGTTCTCAACCACTGAGCCACATTGCCAGCCCTTTTTAAAAGTTTTTTTTTGTTTGTTTTGAGACAGAGTCTCACTAAGTTGCTTAGAGCCTTACCAAGTTGCAGAGGCCAGCTTTGAACTGAGATCCTCCTGCCTCAGCCTCCTGAACTGCTAGAATTACAGGCATGCACCGCTATGCTCAGCTGTCCTACCATATTTCTGGAAGGAACATTTAACTACCTAACTTTAACTTATCCTTTTCTAGATGATAATTTTATTCTGGTATCTAAGAATTCAGCTGTAATGCTCCATAGGTGGTCAGAGCAGACAAATGAGAAATGTTTTATGCCATAATTACTTTTATTTTTGACAGACCTATTTATAATTTATTCAGTAGATGTGGTTTTGTTTTCTCTGCAGGACTCCTTAAATATGTTATCTAGTAAATCTCAGTGTGTATGTATATGTATGTGTGTGTGTGTGTGTGTGTATTTATATATATATATTTGAAATTCATCTCCAAATGAAAATTTCCCTTCAACTTTTGTCTTACTTTAAGGTAGCTTTCCTAGTCATTTTTTGTTGTTGTTGTTGTTGTTGTTGTTTTGGCACTGGGGATTAAACTCAGGGGCACTTAACCACTGAGCCACATCCCCAGTCCCTTTTAATATTTTATTTAGAGTCAGGGTCTCGCTGAGTTGCTCAGGGCCCCGCTATGTTGCTGAAGCTGACTTGGAACTCACGATCCTCCTGAGTCAGTCTCCCCAGCCTCTGGGATTTCAGGCATCAGTCACCATGCCTGATCTAGTCATTGTCTTTAAGCATATATGCTTTCCTCCCTTTAGAAAAGTTCATCGTGTGTTTCTCGTACACACTCCATGTTACAAAACATTTTAGAACGGGACTTGAGTACTAATTCCCTCCTCCCGTGAAATGAATTGTCCTCTCCTTAACATGTTTATGATACTTTACTTCTAATTCTTTTCAGGTGAACCCACACTCATATACATAAACACACACACCATTTTGGTCTTTACCTATAGCTATGGCCATATCCTTATTCTGCTCCTGTCCCCAGAACCAAGCACAGTGCTTCCTGACATAAATATTCTAGTGAATAAATGAATGAATGAAAAGCAGAGCACAATTCCATTGCAGTTTAGAAGTAGGTATCTTTTAAATTGTAGGGATCACTGGAGGCTTCATAGAGATAATGACATAGAACTATTCTTTGAAAAGTGTGCTGATCTTTAATGGTCCCCCAGTCCCGCATAAAGTGTACTATGATCAAGAGTCAGAAGAGTTCAGTTTAAAGTCTTTGGGGGAAAAGAATAAGTAGCTTACAATTTAGGGGAAAAGGTGACATATCAACCCATTATTATCAAGGTAGTTTAGGTCAAGGAAGGTTATGAATTTAGGGTAAGAAGTCTAGACTTCATTAGGCAAAAGAAAGCCAATACGATTCTTTTGTATGTTTGCATTTTTGTGTGTGTGGGGGGGTGCGGTTTTGCAAAACCAGAGTTATATTTTATCAAGAAAATCATGGTAGTGCTCTGTTAGATGAATTATGTGTTAATTAAGGTGATGCTAACATCTATAACAGACCCTGGATTTCAGTGGCCTAATACCACAGAAATTTGTTTCTTTCGTTCAGTATTCCAATGTGGGATGTTCCTAGGTGCTGCTGAATTTTCATCACACAGTAACTGGGGACTCAATCTCTGTCCATCATGTTGTTCTGCAACTCCCAGGAGCCTTTGTACCTTCTGCTTCATTCAGTCAATGGAAGAGGAAAGAATCTAGGAAGAAGCTCCACCTTATTCTTAGTTCCCTTAGTCCGCTAATGGCATCCTTCTTTTTTACTTCCATACCACTTCTAAGAACTAGTCATGTGGATGCAACGAGTGCTGGGAGAGGTAGCCTCTGTAGGCAGGCAAACCCTAATAACTATGCTAAGTAAGGATCGGTGATTCTAAACAAGTCTTTTGGTGGGCAGAGCCATCTCTGTTTAAAAGAAAAACATTAGAATGGGAGACCCCAAATAGCCTTTGCAACAAACCCACGTGAGCAGAATTCAGACCCTAACCAGAGTAAAGATAGAAGGAATGGTCAGGAGGGATGGACAACAGGTTTCATTCATGATTCAATTTCTGAAGTAACTCCAGATCAAATATAATTTGATTAGTCCTTGTCCTCATTTAGGTCAAGCAGCTCACTGAGCTGATGGTTCTCTCTCAAGCTATTAGGATAACTCACCTGCATTACCTAGTCCCACCTTCTTTTCCTAAAGAAAGATGAGAACAACAGTGATCCATATTTTTTAAATTTTTTTTGTAGTTGTAGATGGACAGCATGCCTTTATTTTATTTGTTTATTTTTATGTGGTGCTAGGGATTGAACCCAGTGCCTCACATGTGCTAGGCAAGCGCTCTACCACTAAGCTATAGCCCTAGCCCCCAGTGACCCATATTTTTACACTGATTTACTGAGTGTTGATTTATTACTCATTTCTTCCTCAGAGATGTTAAATACAGAGTTTACAAAAACATGATTCCACCAACCTTCTTTGATTCTCAGAGAAACTCTGGTAATATTATATTCATCTTTCTCACTGATTTACAAGAGGATTAACTAATAAGGATTTTTAGGCATTTTGCTTAATTTCACAATCACAAATAATAAGGACTATTCTCCTAACCTCTTTGCTTTCATTGGTAAAGTTTGGGGCTTTTAATTTTCACAATATTTATTTTAAGAATTATAATTTTCTTGTTAATTTGACTGTGAGATGGCAAGATTAATAAACTTTGCCCCTGGGTACTCAGTGATTATTTTTCTAATTGCTAAACAAAAGAAAATTAATGAAGATAAAGAGCAATGGTTCCTCATTAGCTAACTCTAAAATTCCTTATTCACATCTGAGGCTAAGTTTTTTCCCTTTAATGTAGACACTTTCTATAGGAATAAACAGATCTCAACTGAGTAATCCTGATCAAAATGCACTACCCACAATTTAACAGGAACTCTGGCAGAAAAGAATAGAGAAGGGACCAGAAGGAAACTTCAAAGGTTTTTTCCTGAATGTATGAAATGGCTGTCTCAATAGCTGCTATTTGACATTGGGAAGAAAGTGCTTAGCAGAGAGGTCCTTGGTGACTCCAAGGAGGAAAACCAAAGTCTCCACTGTGGTCAGCCAGCTGGGCCCCAGCAAATGGCATGTCCTCTCCTGTACCATTGGTCATGTGTCCTGATAGGATGCCCCATCTCAGCTCCAGGAACTCAGGGCAGAAATGGCTTCACTGTGGTGGGGTAGTGGCTTTCAGGGAAAGAAAGTCCTTTTTGAAGTATAAGGGGTGGGAGAGCTAACTTGAACTTAACACATGGAGTGGAGTCATTCATATCCTTTCTATAAACAATGCTTCTCTCAGGTTATTATATTTTGAATGGGAAATAATGAATAAAAGCTTTAATCTTATTGAAGACTTACTTAGCAATTGCTTAAATTCCCTCCTGATCTAAATAACAGTCATTCCACACACTGTTTAACTACAAAGCCCTTTAACAAATGCTTATTTGTTTTATCCTCAAAGCCAGGGGCAGGCCAGGTATTATTAGTTCTGTTTTACAGACATGGATGGCAGAAGGTGGGAGGTGGAGAGTGGCTAAGTAACATCTAAAGAATCATCTAATTTGGGTATTGGGTCCAGTCCATTCTCTCAAAAAATTTCCACAGGTAGCTCAAATCTGCTAAGTAAAGGGGAAATAGGCTGGATTTGGATTTGACATTTTTCTATTGCTTTGGACCCTGAAACCAATGAAAAATGATCAGGCAAAAGGTAGGCTGCAGGGGAGAACAAGACAGCAGGAATTTGTTCTGCTGGATAATCAGTACCTGCATCAGAAGCTTTGGCTGCAGTGTGCACTGTCTTAGTAGTTTTCAGATAGGAAATTCCCTACTATTCAATTATTAGCACAATTGGAAGAAAGAAGAGCATTTAAAAAGCCAATAATCTCCACATTATATGATTCTAGAAATGCATCCAGGAGTATAAATCCTGAAGAGAAATGTATACTTGAACGCTAAGAATGATTCAGTATAGGGCCCAAAAAACTTGGGATCATACAGGCCTATTTGGTTGAAATTCTGGCTCCACCACTGATGAACTCTGCTAGGTTTGCCAAATGATCTAACCACTTTACTGTGGTGTCCTGATTCATATAGTGAGGACAATTATAGGGCTTACCTCATCAAGTGGCTGTGTGATTTAAAAGGCAGAGTGTACATAACACATCTAACCCAGAACCTGACTATTATTATCATTATTGACATTTAACACACCTTTCTCACCCTGTCAACCTCAGTGCCATCTTCTGAATAATTATACTTGCTGACTAAAGGATTTGCCCAATAACACTGTGTAATGTTAGCTCCCTTTCCTTATGAATATACTTCAAGTCAAATGTAATCTTTCCTTAGAAAATGAAAAGCCATTTTCTTGGGACTTTTTATACTGCCCAGTGCTGTATCATGGAACTGTGGGTGCTTCAAAAGACATTTCTGGATTAATGCCACCTCAGACTTCAGCTCTTTATCTCAATCTGCTTTGTCTTTGTTACTGAAAGTTTGAGCGTTGGTGGAAATTTCAGTGGAAAATGGCCTGAAAATGGAAAGAAATAGAGGCAGGGGTCCCACTAAAAAAAGTATGTGCTGGAAAAAGTAGAAACCTATGAATCAAATTGGCCTAGATTATACTTCTCCTATTCATTCATTATGTCCTTAGCATAAATGGAGAAAATAATATAATTTTCATAGAGTTAATAGTAGAGTAAGTAATATGTGTTGGCACATGAGAGAAACTCAGCAAATGCTAAGTCTTTGCCTTTCTTCCTCTAAACTGAAGACATGAATGAAATTCAAAACATTTTTAAATGTTTCCTTCCCACACAGCTGTCTTTACTAGGCTCAAATCAATGCAATTACCTTTGCGATACCTAAGCCGTGTTCATACATATAGGCCAGATTGAACATGGCTTGTGCACTCTGATATTTGTCAGCTGCAATGCTGTAATGTGTGGCTGCTGTTTCATAATCTTTCTTAGTCCCGTAGCCATAGTAATGGTAATCTCCAATTTTTACTCTAGCAAATGCGTTACCTAGTGGAAACATAAGAAAGATAACAATCATAACTCAAATGGTTTATGTATAATTCCCAGTAAGTTAACCTAATGATCCTTGAAAATAACACACACACACACACACACACACACACACACACACATACCACACACACACACTCAGAACCTCAGAATCAGTATTAGATATAATTTATAAAATAAAAAATATATCACTTGATGCTAGTTGTCTTCATTGTAGGAAAAGATTCGTGGTATAGTATAAGTGTTCTTAAAAAACAATATATTACAAATTTTACTTTTAAATTCATTTTTTTGTAGGTAGCTCAACTCTCAACCCCACCCCTTCCATTCCTAGTCTCCATTCCTGAAGACCTACTTTTCTATATCACTGGTTTCTTCCTCTGTACCATATCAACCACATTGGCCATTTGAACATGCTCTGGTATCTTCTGGAAATAAAAATAAATATGCTCTTTAACCCATGGTATCTCCTAGCTACTGCCACATTTCTCTGCTCCTCTTTATGATTGACATTTTCAAAAGTGTGTTCTATACCCACTATCTCCAGACCTTCACCTCCCATGTACTCTTCAACACATTTCAATTTGACCTCTGCCCCTTACACAATGAAAGGGCTATTTTCAAGATGGTTGGTGACTTCCATGCAACCAAATCTCTGTCTTCATCTTACTGGACCTCCAAGCAGCATTGGAGCCACAGAACACAACTGCCCAAGAGCTTTCCTTTCTTGGCATCAATGATTTGGCCTTCATTTGATTTCTCTCCACTTCATAGATCTTCCCTTTTCAAACTCTTGCCCAACTCCTTCTTCCCAGTTTCTAGATATTAGCATGTCAAGAACTTGCTCCTATTTCTCTTTCTTCTTTTCTCTCCCCCACCCGCTCTCCTTTATCTCAATTCTTTCTCTAAGAGACCTTATCTAGTCCCCTGGTCATCTATATATTAGCTATTTCTGAATTTTTATCTATATCTTTCCGGGGCCCAGACTCTTATATGCAATTCCTTCTGATTGCTTGGATCTTAAACTTAAGATGTCTGCAGATATTTCCTAAAACTTTTTCTTCCCATAATACTAGCACCATCATTGTTCACACTATAAATCTAGGGAAATCATTCATATTTTCTCTTTTTACCTCAACTCCATCATCCAATTTGCAAGTCCTGTTGGTTCTACCTCTACAACACACATCTCTTGACATTCCTCACCATCTAGTTTAAGACTGGAATGCTAGAATAGACTTCAAACATTTTTATGTCCCCATACTTCAATCCATTCTCCACACAGGGTGATCTTTTTAAAATGCAAAATTAAGTCACGTTATTTTTCTGTTTAAAATCCCCAGTGGCTTCACTTTCTACTTGGAATAATATCCAGCTCTTTACCTGACCTATGAATCATACCTAACATGTCTCTTACCTCCCTGACTCACCTCACTGCATGTCACTAGGAGTCTAGAAAGTTCTAGACTTCTTGCCTTAATAGTCATTCAAACACAACAAAACTCCTCCGCCTCAGGGTCCCTCAAGTCCCTCTGCCTAGTGTGTCTGAAATTCTTCCAATTCTTCACATGGCTGCGTTTTTGTCATTTGATTCTCAGCACAAGGCCACTTCCCTACCTAGTGGCTTTCTCTGACTACCTTCCTAATGCAACCCCTCAGCCCCCACCCCAATAGTAACCTATCCCATCTCCATGCTTTTATATCCTTCACAATACATATCATTGTTATCATATTTGTTTCCTAGTTTATTTTCTTTCTCCATCATGAGGGCAGTAACTCTATGAAGGCAAAACTAAAGTTATCTCAGAACCTGGAATGGTATAAATCTTCATGGAATGAATGAGTAGAAATGGTAGAAAATGTTTTAGAAAATGCTTTCCTCAGGGGTTAAGTAATTTAGGATATTGCTCTCCAACAAACACGAATATGTCAAGGAGAAAAGAGCCACTTGACGTTTTCAGAAATGCTATCTCAGTCTTTTGAAGACCAAGTAGGGATGACTCCTAAATGGGGTGGGGTCCTTATTTCTATTCTCCAGAAGAACATTAACTAAAAAGATGAGGGTAAACGCACCTTTGACATTCATCTCAGCTGCAGCAATCCTTTGCATAGTCAGTCTAGGCTTACTTGGAAAAAAGAGGAAGTAGCCTTTATGGTATAGTCTGAGGTGTTTCATTAAGTGATCTAGGAGTCCTTTCAAAATTTCTCCCCATTTTCCTTTGGGGGTATAAATTTCTTTTAATCTTGTATAATCCCATTAAAATGTAAATATCTTTAAAAGAGCCAACTTTAGTTCTCTCAGAGTCCAGCTAATGTTATAAAATTTCTTAAAAGTGACAAAGACATGAGTTATCAGGGTTTGCTCGCCATATGCTTCAAAATGTATAGGCAACTGGGAGTAAGTCCTTTTGGGAATGGTACCAGGAAAGAATCCTAGAAAGGCCTGAGAGGTAGGAGGTCCATAGAAGCCTAAAGAGAAATGCACTCCATTTCTAATTTTGTCCCAAACTGCCCTTCTTTGTTATAACCACAAAGGGTGCAGACTCTTCTGTGCATTTTCAAGCTTTACAAGCTCCAAGCAGGATCCCAGAAGTCTGAGATTGCAAGGCAGTGAACAAGCTGATTCTCAGAGGATTCAGCTCCACCTTAATGAGCAGGACCTACCAGGGGCATGTGGTGATTCTGACAGGCTCCTGGGGGGATCTGTTGACAGTAGAAGGATTTCTATTTTGGTTTCACAGTTACAAGGTGGTGACTGAGTCCTGATGGCTCAGTGCCCTCTTCACATGAAACAACTGCTAAAAGAAGCACCACTAGTGACTAATTGGAAAATTTCATTATTAGATTTCCTAACCCCCAAGTGAGACACTCACAGCCACATCTTCAGGGACATTTAATGCCTGACCTCTCTGTGACACAGAATTAGTTTTAGAGGCCTGACTTTTTTATACTGGGGAATTTGTTTAATATTAATGTCCCCTCATTTTCAGTATCTCTCTTCCTTGGTCCAATTCACACCATTTCCTATCTTGGAATAAACCTGCATTTGTTGCAACTGAGCTGATTTGCCATGGCTGAGGGGTTGCTAGTGTTGTTTTCCCACTCTAAATAAGGTCTTTATTGCATTTTAGAAAGCAACGGCTTTTTAAGAAAGGGAATTTCTCTCTAAAATTGCACTGATGGCTTGCTGCTGTGCTACTGGCTCAACTAGATCTGAGAAGGCACAACTGTGACTTTTTCCTCTGCCTCATATTAGCATCAGCTGAGAATCATTTTTTATCCTATTCATTTCCTGTTAAAAGGGATGATTTGGTCTTAGCATGATAGGATTTTAAGAAACTTAATTGGAAGCAAAATTGCTCTCTTATTGTAAGAGTTCTCCCCATATCTAAATGCCAATTGTGACAGCTTTCTAATATTGCTCTAGTTTTAATAGTATAATTTTAGGAGAAAAATGCCACAGTGATGCGAATGCCTCCTGTCAAGGCTTTTCCCACCAGTGGTATTTTATATTCTTTACCACATGGAAAACCAATAAGTGGGAGGGACATGAGAATTCCAGGTAAGGGAAAAAGGATCTTCCCACTCATTTCTGCTTTGTTTTTGTTTGGTTTTTGGTTCAAACGTGTTAATGGTTATAGTAAATATCTGAATTTTACAGTAATCATCAATGTGATATTTTAGAAGAGAAATCAAATGAGTCTCAGATACATGACTAATTTTGCCTATAAACTCACAAAGGCATAGGTCACATCCCTGATTAGTCCAGTGAACAACTTGGCAAATGAGTGACTGAAGCCAGACTAAGAAAATTGTTTTCTTGAGTAAAATTATCATGTTTCAAACAACTGCTCTGGTGCCATGGAGACAGAGCTATATAAAAAAAAAAAAAAAAAAAAAAAATTCCTAGGGTTTGCAAAACCAAGGGACTTTGAGAATAATGAAGCAAATAAATTCCTGAAAATGACCTCTAACATCAGTATAGTTCAAATGTCACCTGCTTGATAGTCTGCATGCCCAAAAGCATTGCTGAAGCAAATCAGATGAATAATAGTGGACAGGGAGAAGGTATTTTCTTATTTTTATCTAGGTTTTATATACCTTGAATGGCAGCTCGATTCCATAGAAGAAGTGCCATTGGATACATCTTCTCTTTTTCAAGAATTTTAGCCTTTTCTAGAAAAAAAAAAGACATTCCATTAAGAAGGCTTAAAATGCCTCTGTAGTAAAGTCATACATACATATGTATGATTAGAGAATTTTAACTTATCTTTCTTACTAGATTCCAAAATGAATGCTGAATTGCTTTGAGCTACTTCATACCCCATTTCTGCAAGCAGTGCATACTGAACAAGAGAAGAATCTATATCACCATCCTTATAGGCAAAGTAAGCTGTCAGGAATTTCTCAGCCCAGTGGCCTAGTTCACAGACACCTTTATAAAGCTGTATGTGGGAAAAGAAATCAAGCAGACTAGTTAGCCAGTATATTTCATCCCAGGAAAATGATAATGAAATTTGTGTTCAGCTTCCACTGGCTGATCAGGCAAGAATTTTAAGCCTGATGCATGGTTTTTGCAAATTATTTAGAGTGAAGAGTTAATACTTTTTACAGGCACAAAAAAATTACAAGTGTGTGTGTGTGTGTGTGTGTGTGTGTGTGTGTGTGTGTTGGTTTTTTGTTTTTGTTTTTTTGTCTTGAGAGAAACTTCCTCAAGCTTACTTTAAATTTGCATAATAAACTTTCCTGGCAGGAGGCTATTTGGCAGGACAAGAATGTACTGAGTTCAGGGTTGTTTGTTTGTTTGTTTGTTTGTTCTTTAAAGGGCCTTTGTGGGTACTGCTGCTCTGCTTGGGTAAGTTACAAGGCCACAGATGATGTGAAAAGGAGAGAATGAAGGGAATACAGTGCCTCAGGGTATAGGTGACATAACTGCGAGGGAGGTGCGCAAAGCTCTACAGGGACAAATGTCAACGTAGCTGAATAGCCCTTATGTAACCAAAAGAGGTTAGCCATACATAATTCATTAGGAAGTTGGCAAAGGAGCAAATCTAAAGATAGATTATTAGCTGGCAGCTTTTGAAATGAGTTTCAGAGGGACCAGATTGCAACATGGAGGTATTTATACTGTTGCAGCAGACATATTTAATAAATCAATGAAGGGCAATAGGTCCTAAAAGCATTCTTTTGAAAAGTCCATTACTGGCTCGGGCTTAAAGAATCCATTCTCTCAATTGTCATCCAAATCATCAAACACCTAAGGACCTGGCTTTCTGGGAAAGAATGGGCTACATTTTCTAGGCTAAATCAAGCCTTTCGTTTCCCAAGTAGCAATTCCCAATCCCACTAGAAGTGCCAAATTACCCTGGTGATTTGATTGAAGACTGAAACAGAACTCCTTAACTAAATTCTGAGGCGAGTTCTGAACGTGATAAAAAGCCAAATGCAAAAGAGGAGAGATCATTTCTCTTTCTCCCTTTCCCAGTCCAAGTTACATCACTGTTTTTTCTCTCTGGCAAATGTCAGTGTTCACAATGTCAATGCGAAGAAAAGAGGTAATTCCCATAAAAATAAAAAGCACCCACAATTTATGGACAGTATCTCCCCTCTCCAGTATCCCCGTGTGTGAAATGATAAGAACTTGAAAAACAGTCCAGTATTTACCTCCACAGCAGTTCTGCAGGATCTTAACACTCCTGTTCCTGTTGCATACATCTCAGCCAGATAATAAATGGCAAGGGGCTGCCCGCTCTGGGATGCCAAGTAAAAATATTTGAAGGCAAGTTTGTAATCCTTCCATACTCCAGAGCCAGCTGAAAATTAAAATTGTTTTGAGATATTCCCTATTTGTTTTTTTAACATTATAATATGACTATAATAGTCATAGTGATACCTGCTAGCTTAAATAGTCTGGGAAAAGCCAATCAAAAGTCAAATCCACTCTTGGGGGATGGGGAGCTGATTTAGGGTGCAAGAATTTAGAAATGTGTGAACTTGACTTATCAGAAAACCAAGAAAAAGAAGTTTAATCTCATGAAAATATTTCTTCAGTATGGTATAACTCATTAATGAGAAGGAGACCAAGTGGTGGTCTCTAAGGAACAGGAGTTTCACCATGATCTACTCACCATCCTTGTCATCTTTCCATGCCAGGATACCAGTGTAGCTTACCCAGCCACAATCATGGAGCATAGAGAAGGAAATTCCCAGCTCCAGGAAACCCATCTCTGACCCAACTCATGGTTGGAGCAAGGAGAGGCATTTGGTACTGAAGCAAATGAATCAGAAGATTCCCAGCATTAGAAAATCTTGTCCTGACTCTCCTATTACTCCTCTTTTTGACACACCTGGCATTTTACTTGCAAAAGCTTTCCCTAAATGGTCCTTAAATTTCCTCCCAACGCTAACATTTCTTGGCCTTTAGAGGCAATGCCATGTAGTGATTAAAAGTAAAAGCTCTGGAGGCACATTGCTTGAATCCCAGCTTCACTAACTGTGTGGTCCTGGTCAACATGTCCGACTCAGTTTGTTCATCTATAAACAATGTGCTATGCCCCCCACCCCACTACCTGGTGTGTTGAGAGGATTAAATGAGTCAAAGCATAAAAAGATTTAATATACATTAGGATTACTATGACTCTTTCCCTGGGAGCTTTAGGAATGACAGATCCTGACCTGAGGACTTGGAATGAACTACAAGAAAAAGTCTTCAATGCTCTCCCCATTATAGTGCAAAAAGAGCCTTTCTGTGAGCCACGTTGGAAAATGTCAGCTGACCTCTTGACCATATTTGACATTTAGGATATGGTCAGCTGCATACTGGCTACATCTCTGATATGAAGGACTTGGAAGGGATATGTTCAGTTCTCCTAGCATTTGTCCTGACCACTCCATCTCTCAGCCTCCAGAGAGATTATTACAAACACCCTACCCCAAACTCTCTGCCTCTGCTCTGAGAAGGCATCTTTATACTTATGAAATTATTGAGGAAAACTCCACATTGTCCTTCCTCACTTGCCTCTCTCCCCATCCTCCTGCCCCCTATTTACATTGTACCATTCTTTCCTCCCTCCTTCCAGTCTTCGAGGATGAGAAATCCCACTTCTCTATCAAGGTTAATGAGGTGTCCACTGACATGGGCCCAATCAGATCCTAATACCATTAACTTTTCCAGAAACTTTTTTCATCAATTATAATTATGTTTAGGTCTCTCATGCAAAAACAACTCGCTCTTGGTTCTCGTCCCCTTCGTTCTGTAATTCCATCTCTCTCTTTTACTTTAAAGATACACTTTTGGTAAGAACATTTTAATTCATGTATTTCCTCACCTTCCATTCACACTCTAACCCATTGTCATCTGGCTTCCACCCCAAACAGTCTAATATTCTCACCAAGATTCTCCATATTGCAGCTCTTTCATTTACTCTCTATGGAAAGCTCTGCCTCTTTGGCTCTTTTTTAGATCATTTTTCCCCCTGTCCCTCTGACCATGCTGTTTTATTCTTCCCGATGATCTCTCTTCCCCTGTCTATCCTTTAAAAATGACTTGGAGGATCACCGGATTTCTGACCAGACCTCACTGTGCTTTTCTCCATACTCTCTTTTCCCTTTGTGGTCTCAGATACTTTTAACTCACACCTATTTTGTTGATGCCTCCTAAATCTTTCTCTTCAATTTCAACTTTTCTCGTGAGTTTCATACTTGCTTTTGGATATGTGCATTGGCTAACACAAGAACCTCAAATTGATGCCTTTTCTTCAGTTTTCCTCAAATCCCTCTTCAAATTGCTGCCTGACTGTTCCTTCTTAAACCACTCACACCAACCATTTGGTTTTTGTTGTAAAAGAAGCAGACTTGCTAATGCATATGTCATTCTAAATAAAGCAGCTGTATTTGTAGTACCTACAGTAGTACATGAAGCCTAACTGGAACTGTGCATTGGGCCATCCTTTTTCTGCAGCTTTCTGAAAGTATTTAAGTGCTTCGGCATAATTCTGCAAGATAATTACACTCTATTACTCAAAGCTATATGTATGATTCCATGGTAACAATTGCCTTCCACTTTTTAAAAGAGTGCCATATGGGCTAATTAAAATAGCATCAGAAATGTAATACATTTTATTTTATTATTACATTAGATTCTATTAGGAAATAATTATCTCATTTTCAGTGTAAATTACGTATTTTTCTACATTGTCAGTAGATTTCCTTAGATGTCAGGAGAAGGTCACTCAAAAGACATGTTAAACTAAGATGACAAATTTCTCTATCAATAAAATCCTCAGGAGACAGATATTTCTAAAGCTATTTAGAATCTATGATTCTAAGATATAATTAAAGTTGCTATTTTTGTCACAAGCTTATTCTCCTACATCTTTTTGGCAAAGATTCTACTGAATTATTTTTTTCTCTATTATCAAATACAATAATTTGATGAACCAGGTAGTAGAGACTAATTCCCATAAATTAATGAATTACCATGAATTTTACCTCATAAATTGCTAGAAATACGTTGAAAATATAATGAAATTATTTAACTTACCACAGGAACTCCTTTTCCATAAAAGTAAAGGAGACCAAGTCCATGAAGACCAATTGCATTGCCCTAGAAGAGTTACAAAAATCTAAATAAAATCCCAGAAGAATTCATGATAAGGAAAATTACTGCAAAGTCATTCAAAATGTTTGAAATGTACCCAGTAAGAGATTAATCAAGGCAGGTTAATCAGGCAGCTGGCAACTTATTCTGACCTCTCTAGTTTATCTTTTATACGTTCATAACCCCCTCTGACAAGAAAGTAAGAGGGAAAAGAATGTCAAATCCTTACTCCATTCTTTCATCCAATGCTCATTTAGTATTTGTTATGTGTGTGATTCCATAATAGGCATTGGGCAGAAGAAGTAAGAGGTTAAAAATGAATGAACTGTGATCCCTGCCTTGAGGAGCTTACAGACTTGTGGATTCTGAGCCATATCAGAGGGATGGGTCAGATTTCTAAAAGTCATGTCAAATGTGCTAACTTCTAAAGTGAAATCAATTGAGAGAGTTGTGCTCACCTAGAAGAAGGACATTCAAATGCCCGGAGAGGCTAGGAATTGAAGAGGATTGAATTGTCAGGGTGAAGACATTTGAGTTGGATCTTGAAGGACATACAGGAGCTTTCCAAAAGGGGAAAGTGTATCCAGACAGTTCTTTCCTACTTTGGTCAAAGGAGGTTGCCATAAATAGCCAAATAACATTTTAGAGACTCTGTGGATTTCAATCCAGCCACTACAGATAGTAGAGCATTGTTAGTATATGTTCCTTCATTCAAATTTGACGGTTCATAGTGTCAAAGAATGTTTTCTTTTCCACTTGATGCTAAATTAATTACCATTTATTTTCTGATTAATGTCTCTGAGTACATTTAGCACATTTAGTACTAGAAGACAGTGTTCCACAGCAAGTGTTCAAATATATTGGTATTTAGCATATCAATCCCAGGGGAAGAGTGAACCTTGAAAGTGACTTCCTCAACTAGAAAACTCGCATTTTCTTTCTCTCTCCCTTCATGTGCTTCACTCTCAGGTAACTGTGTAAGGAGCCATGGCTTGGCCCCCTGGCTTGCTTTCAGCATATCTATATGTTTGTTTGGCAGGTTTATGATATTTCCTCAGGAACTTGAGTTCTAATAGAAAGCTCTCTGAATTTCTTCTTACCATCTAAATTTGGTTATTATGGACCCAAGCAGAGTGTTCTTTCCATTTCAAAACTGTTTCAAGAATCCAAACTTTGGGCCTATACATGTAAACAAAGGACCCAGTATTATAAGAGTTCTTAAGGATAATCCATCTGTATTTAAAATAAATGGCATCTCCGTTCTCTTCTTCCCTTTTCTCTCCTGACCATGTCTACCTGTGACTTATCTCTAGGAATCATGGGTTATGCTGTTTGGGGAGTATTAAGACTTTGTATGATGGGTTTGGCAAAGACTAGTGAGCCTATCTTCTTCTAATTAACTTCATTTAGATGATGAGAAAAAATGGAAGGGAAGGGAATGAAAATGAGAGAAGGTAAGAAAAAAGGGAAAGAAGAAGAGGAAAGTTAGAATAGCTGGAACAAATATTTTTCTTCTTTAGGAGAGTCCCTGGGAAACTGAGGCTCTTTGGACTACTCATCACCTGTTTAATACCTAGAATGCTTGTTTAGAACATTCAGGTCAAGGGTAGCCAATTTAGGTATCTGCAGGAGCCGTTCTGGTAATGTAAGAAGTATATTAAGCCAGGAGAGAATGGTGGAGTCCAATGTAAACCAGAGTGTGCCTCCCCTGTCCAAAGACAGCAGCAGCTACTTGACCACTCTGATCCAGCCAGTCATACAAAATGGCACTCCTATACAGTCACTCTTACCATTTTCCAAGAAAATCTGAATGTCCAAATCAATTCTTTTCTCACATCTGATGAGTAATATGCTGGCATCATAACAAATTTTGAGGAAGGCCCATCTCACACAGTAGTGTGAACACTCAATCATCATGCTTATGAGTCACAAAAGAATCTCAGTGTCCAAATTTCAATGTGAAATTTATTTGTTTTTCAAACTCTTTCTGGGCCAAATAAAACATATGTGTAGCTAAGCCACCAGAATATACAACTTCCACATTAGAGCTTAGGTTAACTGACATGAACCTAGGAAGAAGATAGTTCTTTATTAGACAGATATTTAATGAACCCTAGCTATGTCCTTGTTGAGTTGAGGAGATATGGCCTTCGGACAGGAGGACAGAAGCCAGAAGATAGAAAGCTGCAGAAGTAGAGAGTGATTATGGGGTGATTTAAGAAGGGAAAGATGATGTGAGTCAGCAGGGGTGAGGAGGCTTTCTAAAGAGAAAGAGGATTGAGTTCTGTAGGACCTGGAATGGGGGAATCTGGCAAGGGAGTAGGTATGACAAAAGTATGGATACGGAGTTGGGCTGCATATATTCAGAAGAGTAAGAAGAGTCTAAGGCATATGATCCCATACAGGCTTAATGTCCCATAATTTTTAGATTTTAAATTGTTTTCTACATACATTGTTTTTGTTTTTTAACATTAGTGTTTAAAGTACATTAGACCAAAGTGGGTATAAAGTCTGTAACTTTGTGTCCTGGTACTGATATTACTTTCAAAACAAAATTAAGCAGTAGTATGTTTTTTAAAGTAGTAAAAGGAAAATATGCATGAGAAATCTAACAGATTGTTTATACAGTGACCAAGGAGTATGTGTCTGTACCCACCCAGTGTCATTAAGAATAATTACCTTAAGTATAATTTTATATTTCTTTCATAAAGAAAGGAAGCTCAGGTTTTGAATGGGGTGGCACAAATCACTGCTAGTTACAAAGCCCTGAATAGTTAGGGAACTGACTTAATCTACATACCCAGCTTCCCAGCATTATTCCTTTGGACTGACAAATCAGCATTATTTGCCAGTTTATAGGAGATCTTCCTCAGTTATCTTTTTTTTTCTGTCTGCTTTCCCTTGTCCTTCTAATGTAATGGTACTCCAGATGACTGGCTTGCTGAGCAACAATTTCATATAAATTACAAGGGAGAGAAGCAGAGTACTAGCTTTCCCAGTAATTTACACCACAAGAGCAGCAGCTAGAGGTGCTAGTCATGTATAAATAGGCTCCTAAGCAGCGTGTAGGCTTTTAAAAACTGAGAACAGTTGAAAATACTCCTCAATTTGAAGACATCTTTATTGCCAGTGTTGCACTACAAAATTCTAAGACAAATAAATGATTCCTACTGTGTGGTAGATAGAAAGTTTATAAAGGCCATTTACCAAAATTAGATTGATGGTTGTTGGGATGAGGACATTCTTTAGGTATTAAAAGGTCAGAATCATTAACTAATTTTTTACCTGACAGATAATAGCTTCCTGGTGCTAAGAACCAGGACAAAGGTTTTGATAGCAAGCGATGTATATCACAGTCATCACTCAGTATGAAGCAGTTTGGTTCCAAGACCCCCAGAAATACCAAGATCCACAGGTGCTCAAGTCCATTATGTAAAATGACATAGTAATTGTGTATAACCTATGCACCTTCTCCTGTATACTTTAAATCATCTCTAAATTATTTTTAATATATTTCTTTTAGTTGTTGATGGAACTTTATTTTTATTTATGTATATGTGGTGCTGATAATCAAACCCAGTGCCTCACACACGCCAGGCAAGCGCTCTTCCACTGAGCTACAACTCCAGCCCTTTAAATTTATTTTTAATATCATGCTATGTAAATAGGTGCTGCGCTGTATTATTTAAGGAATGACAAGAAAAAATAAGTCTGTACAAGTTCATTCAATATAGATGCAATTTGTTATGCTTCGGGCTTAAGGTGTCCCCAAAAAACTCCGGTTAATGCAGGAATATTCAGAAGTGAAGTGATTAGATTATGCGAGCTGTAAACCAATCAATAAGTCCATACTAATTTGAATGGACTGACTGGGTGTTAACTGTAGGCAGGTAGGGCTAGGCTGGAGTAGGTGGGTTACTGGGGGAGTGCCCTGGAAGGGATCATTTCCCTTATGGCCTCTTCCCCTCTTTCTGCTTTCTGACCCCCATCATGAGCTGAGCAGTTTTCCTCCACTGGGCCCTTCCCCCATGTTGGACTGCCTCACCTTGGGCCCAGAGCAATGCAGTCAGCCATCTATGAGCTGAGACCTCTGATCTGTGAGCCCCAAATTTTCCACCTCTAAGTTGTTTTTGTTAGATATTTTGGTCATAGGAATGTAAAAGCTAACTAAAACATAGTTTTGTTTTGTTTTGATACATGGTTGTTGGAATCCATGGGTATACAACCTGGTATACACAGGGCCAACTGTTACACCATTTCTGTATTCCCTCATAGTTCCAATCCATTCTGCCTTGGTTATATTTCTAAGTTCAGTCTACCTAACTGGTCTCAGACTTCAAAAGATAATAACTGATTCACAGCACTTACTATGTGCCAAGAGCACTGCTTTAAGTATTTTATGATACGAGGTGTGTGTGTGTGTGCGCGCTCACGTGTACGCGCACGCAAGCCTTAAATTCTGATGACAATGTTATCCAGAAAAATTTTTTATTTGCTATTTTTGGGATAGTGAGGCACAAAAAGTTTAAATAGGTTAGTCATAGTCACAAAGTAGGTTGCAGGGCTGACATTCAAGTCAGGAATTCTGTCTCCATTACCATGTTCTTGATCTCCTTGCCCTGACCACCTTCCTGTCAACCTCCTTCCTGGGCCAGGAAGAGCTCTGGCTATTGGGTGAGATATGACAGGAGAAAACTGGATATTCCCTGGCTTTCTTCATCCTGAACTTACTGCAGTTATTGACTGAGCTACCCCTTCCTCTCTCTCCATCTTTTTCATTTCCTGTTCTTGAGCTAGAAAGCATCACCTACTACAGAGAGGAAAAGAAAGCAGGACTTTTGTTTGGGTTTTTGCTAGCCCCAACGAGGGCAGCACAAGTCACTCTCCTTTTTGTTTACCAATAAGACAAATGGTGTCTTCCCCACCCAACCCATCTTATATTATCAAACCCAATCATTTCTCTAAGACACAAAGCTTCCAGGCCCATTACCTGGGCTTGGGACTTCAAAGTCAACTCTTGGGCATCAGTCTATATACTAACAAAAGCCAATTAAATTTTATGTGTTTATAGCAGTAATTTGAGGACCTACCTTACTGGCTGCCATGGAAAAGTATTTAAAGGCAGTTGCATTATTTTGAGGTGCAGCAGCATTCCCCTCTAAGTACATCTAGGAAAAAAGTAGAAGAGGGTGTAAAAAACAAAAAAATTTCAGGGTGATATAAATATTTTTGAACTAAATAAAGTTAATGATTGCACAACATTGTGAATATAGTAAATACTACTGAATTGTACACTTTGAAAGTTAATTTTAAGCTAATTTAATTTTACCTTAATTTAAAACATAAAACAAAAAAGACTAAAGATATCATCTACTACATATATTCCAAAGTGACCTTGCCCAAGGGCCAAAAAAAAATGGACCTTATTTGTGTTTTCTCATGTTTCTCATGTTGCATCTTAATTACTGTAGGTAGCCTTTCTGGAAACAGGGCACTTGGTTACTAATGCAAATTGGCTGCAGGGAGCCAAGGGCAGCACTGGGGAGGTGGGAGGGAGTGGTCTTTGAAGAGGGAGAACACTTCTCTCTAGAAAAATCCTCTACAAAGCCTGCTCAGCAGTCATAGGGGACCCCCAGCAGAGGTGGCATAAGGATAGACTTTGGTCAGTGCAGAACTGGGTCTCATTTCAAGGGTGGGAGAAACCTGATAGGGCTGAGGCTGGGAATGTTCCTAGTCTCAGAGGAACCCCAGGCCAGCTTCATTTTCAAGGCTATTCCTGCTGCCTCAGATAAAGGTGGATAGAGCTTCCTCCCAACCTGTCAACTCAAGAAAACCACCCTCATGTTGCATCTGAATAGCCCTCAGCTGCTTCCATGAAAGAGGTGGCAGTCCTGTCACCCTACACTAAGTTCATTTAACTGGTACCATTCATTTCTTAGGCTGCGTGTTTGTTTGTTTTTTCAGTGCTCCGGATCAAATCCAGGGCTTATGAATGCTGGGTAAACTCTCTATCACTGAGCTACACCTTGAAATCTCTTTTAAATTTTTTCTTGAGACAAGTTCTCCCAAGTTGCTCAGGCTGGTCTCGAACTTATGATTCTCCTGCCTCAGTTTCCCAAGTAGCTGGAATCACTGGTGAGTGCCACCAGACCTGGCCATTTCTTAGATTTTTAAGAAATGAAAAATATCGACCAACTTGAAGCATGTACCTTTCCTATAAATGCCATGGCATTTGCACTCCCGGCCTTTGCTGCCTTTAAGAAGTAGTATAATGCTTTCTGGAGAGAAAAGGAACAGTATTATTTCCAGTCACAAATAAATCTTATGCAGTGGCCTTTTGAACCATGCTTTATTTATTCAATATGCATTCAAAAACATATAAAATGCCCACTTTTTTTCAGGGCACGATTCCAAGTGCTATTTGAGGCATAAACAGGAGAGGGAGAATATATATCTCAGAATATATATATATATATATATATAGTATATGAGAATATTTATATACATATATATATATTCTGAAGAGTGGGAGATATATCACATATATATGTATGATTATATATATTTATCTCACATATATAATTTTAGAAGCTGAAGATTCATTTCTCACATTTGGGAAGGCATGATAGGCATGTGGCTTGTAAGGAAGAGATAAATCCCAGTTATAGAGCTAAATAGTTCATTATTTTTAAAAATATAGGCGTTTATGTTAACACTGTGTACTTATTTTATAAGACAGTTTGTACTACAGTTAGCAGAATCCTAATGTTTTTAAGATAAAATAAAACCAGACATACCTGGCTGCCTGCTGAGACTAGGTCTTTCTGCAGAGGTAAGCTTCAAGGCAATCTCTTCTAAATCAAATTAAAGGGGGCGAGCAAAGCCTCTGATTTTTGTCTAGGTCATGACATTCAATGAAACAGTCTAGAACACATAGGGCTGAACTTTCCCTTGCTACCACATTCTCTAGGCCTCGTTCTGACCTCCTAGAAAATCCTTTCAGAAGAAACCACATGAAGTAATAAAAGAGATCAGCCCCAGGAATGAGACATAAAAACACTTTCCAAAGTGACTTATTAGGACACAATTCTTCTGTTCTTTGACAGGTCTTGACTGGGTTGATGTATAAGAATGTTCCTTCCCAAAAAGAAGAGAATGTTTGAGGAAGAAATGCAGGCAATTTTTTTTTTTTTTTTTGGTACTGGGGATTGAACTCAAGGGTACTCAACCACTGAGCCACATCCCCAGCGCTATTTTGTATTTTATTTAGAGACAGGGTCTCACTGAGTTGCTTAGTGCCTCACAGTTGCTGAGGCTGCCTTTGATTCTCCTATCTCAGCCTCCCAAGACGCTGGGATTACAGTCGTGTGCCACTGTGCCTAGCCAGGCAGAACTTTATACAAAAACTTGCTCTAGACACGTTGCCAACTTATTTGAGAGCCACACCCTTGTTACTAAAATCAGTCTGCCTTGTAGACATACATACAAACGCCACTTTTGCTGAATCTCATTGTATCATGGATCCATTCATCCATCCATCTCCATTTATACATCTTAATTTATACTTTTTCAAAAACTTGATTGAAATCTGATATATGCATGGTGGTATGTTATGTGTTATAGGTGTAAGGACCATGTTTTCTCCCTGACAATGATGCTGAGAAGAAAAAAATATATGTTAATAGCAATACAGGTGTAGGTGATAGATGAGATCAAAGGAATGCCATAAAGAATTAGAAGGGTGTAGAGTAACAGATAATAGAAATTATACCTAGTTTTCTAATATGGGTTTACAAACCATTTCTTTCCTGATCTTTACAATATCACCATGAAGCAGGTTATTAATATCTGATACTATTTTATGGCACCTAGAATCATGTGGCTAGTACTAGAGTCCCATAACCTGCCTGAATAAAATTCCCATTATTTGGCACCCTGCCTCTATGGTATAAAGCATAAAGCAAAAATGATTAAGTTGGAGATTAGTCACCAATACAGAGGTCATTACAGGCTAGGGAAATGTCAGGGGCCAGGGAATGGTGATAAGAACCAAGCTGTGTCCGGAAAATAGAATAGTAGGAAAATAGAAAGAGTAGGGAAATTTTTAAAAGTAGGAAATAGAAATAGCATAGCTGAAATAGAACATCCAAATCTAAAAGTTGTAAAAGTTAGAAGGGGCCTCACTTAGCCTTGAATACCAGGCTTTTATTTTATTTGGCAAAATGCAGAAGTTATTGGAAATTTGTGAGCATTAGGGAATTGTAAAGCTAAAACATTTGTTATAATCCAAGTGTCAATTGGATGGGAGAAAGTTATAGTAATGTATGATTTGCCAAATTAGAGAATATTAATATAAAAAAGATACTTCTTATGACTATCTCTATGGGCCAGACCTGAATATGTCCCCAGATAAGTGTATAATTTATTCAAGTCCTATTATCTCCATGTTTTGGTTTCCTCATTTAGATTCTGCTCCTCTGTACTCTCAGGGCACCCTGCCCTGTCTCTACCATGACATTCATCTACTGATTTAATGTTTTTTGTCTCACTGAATGTTGGATCCTCCATACTTAGCATAGTGTCTGCAATATGTTAAGCACTCAGAAAATATTTTAAGAGTGAGTGAATGAATAAATGTTTATGAATCTCTAAAACGAAGGAGCTGGACTTTAATCTTTACGGGTCCTTCCAGCTCAAGTATTATGAGGCAGTGAAATTGTTTTCAAAGTCCATTTTAGTAATTTGGCTCTCAATTGTCTCAATTGAACTCTCAATAGAGAATTCTAAAAAAAGTTTCATTCTGGGAAAACAGATTTGAACTTCTAAAAGAAAATACCATAGTCCCCAGAAGCAAATAAAACTGGGATTTCCTCCACCCTTCAATATTGTGTTCCCAGAAAGATCAAAAGTTGAATTTTTCTCACATACTGCTCCACTGTCATGGCTTTCTTGGAATTTCAATTATCTGTTCTTTTAAAATTTACTTGCCCTTAAAGGTGTTACTTCCATTATGTAAAAATGTACTAGATACCACGTCAAAGTTCCATGCAAGCAATTTTGATGGGTATATATGTGCCATTCTGAGTTCTTGATCTTAAAGAGTTTAGATCAGGTATTTTGTATCCATCCATCCATCCATCCTTCACATATTTACTGAACACCTATCATCATGTTTTAGTAATTCTAAGTTATACCTCTCCCCCTATCTCATTTTAATCAGGACACTTCTATCAATAGCATATTATAATTTATTTTGGCAGTTCTTTCTTTCTCAGTAGAACATAAAATAATGGTGTGTCTTACAATTGATGGTATCTTAGATTGAAAGATAATAAATTCTTAGGTGGGCTGGGGATGTGGCTCAAGCAGTAGCACTTGCCTAGCATGCTCAGGGCGCTGGGTTCGATCCTCAGCACCACATACAAATAAAACAAAGATGTTGTGTCCACCAAAAACTGAAAAATAAATATTAAAAATGTTGCCTATGTTGACCACTCATAAGAGAGGTTTATTTAACCAAACTGAGAAAAGTCAGGGAAAGGCAAGGTCATTATTTCCAGGTATTTTGATATTGACTAAGCAGTAACTTGGGCTTTGCACTTGCAAAGAACCTTTAACTAATAATTTCTTTGGTGGACTAAAACAGCATACTGACTCAAGTGATGGTTTGCAGGTGAAAATGAACATATAATGTTTAGCATTTAAGCATCTTAAGTGCAGCAGTCACTATTCTAAGGACACAGTCAAAAAAGACAAGAACGTTTGTTGCATTGTGGGGACACAGATAATAATAAAAATCAGCACAACTCAAGGAGTTATTTGTGTTATGAGGAAAATTAACAACTGTGGTAAGATAAGTGATAGAAAAATAGGTCAATCAAAATTTTCTCTAAGGAGATAAAACTTGAGGATGAGAATCCTGGCATAGTTAAAAGCTGCCTTTCAGAAATGGAGTTTATACTTTTATCTTCCCTCTCCCCTATGATTCTCCCCTGCCCCTCCAAGTTGATTCTGGTGCAACTAAATTATGGGAACTTTGAAAACTGACCACAATACTTTGCTACTCTGCCCACTGAGAGAAGTCCACTTCTCTGACCCTTCAATCTTTCTGGTTTTATGGCCGAAAGAATGTGGCAGAAGTGACATGTGATTTCCCATCTGAGGTGTCAGGAGACTTCTGCTCTTGGTTTTTTAGAAATTTTGACTGCCATGTAAAAAGCTAGGATCAGAAGGCTGGAGAAAGAAACCACTTGGAGAGAGGCCCTAGTCAATCTAGGTATAACAGATAAAACCAATATAAACCAGGTACCTCCGGCTAATACTCTAGATAACTGCAGATACATGAGCAAGTTCAGCTAAGATTAGCCAAGCCTGGCACAGACCAGTATTGTTAAACCAAGTATAGCCAAAATCATTGACCTCTCCAGATCATGAATTAAGTAAATGACTGTTGTTTTAAGCCACCTAATTTTGGAAGTGTTTTTGTTTTTTTTTTCATGCAGACTAAGATAACTGAAACATAAACCTCTTAGTCTTAAGGTTTGAGATTTTGACTGGAGCCTCCCATCAAGTTCAGATTTATTAGGTTGAGGAAAGTAGAAAAGACCAGCCTGAGTTGACCCAGAGAGTGACAGCCTGAGCCACTAGAATTGTTCTTGAATATAATTTGTCTTCTTGGGATGTCTGAATTGGAAGCAAGAAGCCCAACCCAAGATAAAGGAATCTATGAGTTCATATTATTCCTTCTTGTTTTTTAAACAGAGAAACAGATGATAGAGGATTCCTTTTGGGGGGCTTAGGTCTTAAGGATATAAAGTTTAACAGGAAGAACATAGGTTTGGAATGCTTAAGGTCTGAGTTCAAATTCTGCATAAACAACCTTACATTCCAGCTGTGAGCCTTGAAGCAATTACCTCTACAGCTTCAGGTCCTCATTTGTAAAACATATAAGACATCCTCTGTGAAAAAGCCTTACTAAGCACCTGGTGATGACCAGCTGCTGGGCTGTTGCCACTACAGCCCTGGAATCCTTCAGTACTGGCCCTGGGCTTATACTTCACTCTCACCTGAGGTGGCTTCAGCTCGAATCTGGATGTTCATGGTGGGTTAGGGTTGACTGGAAATACATAACTTTATAGGGTTTATTGTGCTGTACAAAATTGGTGTGGCATCCTTATGGTTGAGGTATGGGTGATTTGACACCCACAATTCATGTTTTTGGAAAATGAGGAACTCTTGCCAGTTATGCATCCTGTGATTAACATGAGAAACTCATTGCAGGTTGAAATCTGATATTGGAGTAATATTATGAATTCAGAACTTTCCATCTAAGAAGCTAAAAGCTTACTTAAGATTAGAATTTTAGAAATCTGAAAACCTTCAATTGAACTATCTTGGAATTTAAATGCTAATTTAAATTGCTATGTATTGTATCACATTTATGAAATTAAATTTGATATTTACCTGATGCTTATTGTACCTTATATAAAACACAAAATATAGTATCAAAGACATTCATAAAATACCAATATAAAGTGAAATGGAAAATAATAACAGATCCTTTTTTATGTAACAGCCTTATAAAGAAGTAATTTTCATCACTTAGCCATTGAGATTATGTTGAATAGTTTGTGTTCCTTTGAGACAATGAGTGCATAGCTCCCATAAAAATCACAAGGGCTACAAAATCATCTTTTCAAAAGAATTCCAATGATTTTCCTAGGTCTTTGATATGATTAGGGCTTTGAAACCGCAATCATAATACAGACAAAACTTCTCCTGTACTCTGGCATCTTACTGAGGATGATCCTGTGCAGGTCAAGTTTATTTGCTTTTTTTTTTCTCTACTCTAAATTCGAGTGGTTAATTAATCCTCTAACCTCATTAGGATAAGGTAAGTTTATGCAAAATAATTTAAAGGAGTTTTGCAAATTTATAGATGTTTAACGTATTTTTAATTATATTAAAAGCAGTAAGTCCTTGGATTAAACCAAAGAGGGATGAGTGTGGTCCTCAGGCTTTTCAGCAGGAACTTCCCTGGTGGACTTTCTGCAGAATTGCTAACCATAGCCCAACAGTTCTATTGTAGCATGGATACCTCCCCAGATGCTCCTCAGAAGTTCCTACCCCTTTGTACTTCAAAGCAGCTAGGAAAACACTCCCTGTGGTGAACTTTGTTCTTCCACAGAAGCTAGCAAGCAGATCTGACCAAGGAAACAGCAGGGTGCTTTCCTTAGCAATTCTTCCACCTTTCTTTCTTCCCCTTTGACTGTTGCACCAGCCTCCTTCATCACTATCCTCCCCACCCCATATGACTGAATTTTGAGATTGACTTACATAGTAATCCTGATCTAGACCTTTCCTCCCAATTAGATGTAATTGTCCAAGAGATACCTAGGAATAATGAATTTTAAAAATGATTTAGCAGTAATATTAATTTAGATAAAAGAAAACATTGGTGATTTTACTACAGCATGTTGATTCAGTTTGATGCAGTAGACATGTTTTGAAAGAAGCAGGGAAACATTCCAGACTATATCTTATACTGGGTAATTGGTTGCTCTTGGGCATATGGCTTCCTCAGTGGCAGGAAGCCTGGTAGCTGGTGTACAGCAATGCCCAGACACATGAACCTAGGTTCCTTTATTCTTGGCTCGCAAAGGTCACACAAATGCTGTTCCATTCCCAGAGACAGAATGCTCCTGGATCCTTGTAGGAATTCATTTGTATTAAAACCAACATTGGATGGTGCTTTTTTTTCTTCTATAATTAAAATCTAGGGGTTTTTTTAAAATGAATTTTTCAGAAAGAAATGAAAAAAATTTTTGCTATTACTATGGCAACTAGCTCTTCAATAGACCAAAAGAACTTCAAATGACAGGAGACAAAATAGGAGTAGGGCAAAGAGGGGAGGGTGTCTCTTTCCATTCCCATTCAGGATAGGGCATTGTTAACCCCCCTAGCACTCAGAGGAAACCAAGTCCCTCTCATTTGCATGTTCTAAGAATTCAGTCTCATCTGTATACATTACTTGTATCTGAACATCTCCTCTTTCTGCCAAAAATTTATAGTATTGGTATATGTCCCAATCCAATATCTCACTGTTAGAACTCAGATTTTCAGGTCTCTCAGTTAGTCTCACTTTTTCCACTGGAATACCTTCACTTTTTTCCAAATTGTCAGCAACTGTGAATAGAAACAAGCCAGAGAACAGCTAGAAAACTCAGGCTGCAAGAGAGAACAGTCAACTTAGAGGAAACAGTGTTAGGTTTATTCTGCTTAAATTGTACAGAAATCTGATTTTTTGACAGAGAGGAAAGATTCATGGGAAACAAAAATTTGCAGAATTTTATTTGGTTCAGAGAAATGTGAAAGAAACCTAATTTTTCTTTGCAATCCTGTAAATATTGTTAACATATATCAGATGCTCCTTAATATGTTGGCCAAGGGTGATCAAGCAAGAGATTTTAGAAGCAAACAACTGACCCCATCTATAATTCTGATATTTCTAGGACTGAAATATAGAAATAATAACTTCTCCTTAATTATTTCTTACAGATAGTCTGAAAATAATATAAATGTGTTTGAATACACCTAACAAATTGTGCAGTTCAAAATATATACACAGGGATTCCCATTTTATTAAGCATATGAAATGATCTTGTTATACACAGCATCTTGAATTTAAAAAGAGTTTTTTTCCTCTTTCTTTTCTCCAATCCCAATATTGCCAAAGGTATATATTTAGATGTCATTCTAATTACAGAAATCAACCAAATGGACTTCACATTATTCACTTCTTGGAAGACAACTCTATTATGTAAGCAACTTCAGTGATGTTGCAAGATGAAATGTCCCAAACAACTTTCAAAGTGATTCTAGAAACACAGCCTCATGCTCTATATTTTTTTTCTTTTTGTAAACAAAAGGGCAATAGAATAATTAGTACCTGAATTGTTCTCAAGCGCAGTGATAGATATCTCTAATGTATGCATCTTACATTCATTTCATTAAGAACTTTTAATAAGCCATTTCATATTTTAAATGTTAGATTTAGGGGAACTGCTTAATATTTATTAGTGCTACATTCAAATTCTTGGTTTAAGAAATGAACATCACAAGAACAAGACAAAAATATTTGGGGATTTATGTACTAACAAAAATAAAAGAGAAGCACAATCATATAAACTTTTTGAAAAATATTAAGGGAACAGAAACTCCATACTGTATTACATGAATTGCATTATAGCAGATGTTAAAAGCATAGGTCTTTAATATTTTCATATGTTTATGTCAACTGGTATTTATTTATTAATTTAATTTTAATTCCTTGGCAAGTATGATTTGGTTTGTCGTTCGTTTTTTTGTAGTGTTGGATACTGAACACAGGCTTTTGCGCAAGGGAGGCAAACACTCTATGAACCACTGAGCTACACCCCCCAGTCCCAAGTCTGTTTATCTTAAAATAAATTATTAAAATTACTCACTATAATCTGCCACTTTCTTGTAATGATTTAGGGCAACTTCACAATTCTGTAGAACATTGATTCCTGACAAATATCTGTACCCCTAAAACACAAGCATGTATATTCTTAATTAATGCTATCTTTATAATATACCTACTTTGGCCCGAGAATATTTCATTTACAAACCAAAATCATCTGGGACATCATGCTTCCTCCAGCACTTCCAAAAGTATAATATATCAGAGCCTAAAAATAATAAATAAAATAAAGTAAAAAAATAAATAAATAAAATGAAAATATATTAGTTTTCTAAATTTGAAATTCAAACAAACCATTGCTTTTTTACTTCTACCCAGAATGAACCTTGAGCCATTTCAAAATAAATTCCAATTTTTCAGTCTGTTTTATTGAGATGGTTACCATCTTTTGGGGAGTTATCAGGCTGAGGAGTCTGTGAAAAGGGCAGTACATATGATATTTCATCATCCAAAAATCCCTATAAAGTAGATATTACCTACCTACATGGAAGAACCCAAAATATAAGACTTTAAGAAATTTATGGTAGAAGAATGCTTAATTTCTGTTGAGTGGTGCTTCCAACCATCACAGTAGAGTGGGCCCCTTTATTTAAAGAATAGATTCTATTCAATGCCTCTTTTAAAGAAATCAGTTTTGCTTTAGAAAAAAAATAACTTTACCTTGGCTTGATCATATTCCATTCCTATTCCATAAGAAGACAAAAATCCTAATGCCTAAAGTGAAAAAGAAAAAAAATGAAATTCAACGAATCAATTTATTTCACAATTCCATCTATATTGATAAGGCACACTTAAAACACCTGCTCCATAAGAGCATAAGTTGTAATATTTTTTTCTTATGCCATAACAAAGTGTAAGACTATAAGATTTTGGAAAAGGTCACAGTGGTGAGAGGATTGTATAATATATGTGAATATAAGTTAATTCTTACTGTACTTTAGAAAAGATCATAGTAATCAACCATAAACCAGTGGTCTTGCCCTGTGCAGTAGCACATACCTATAATCCAGCAGCTGGGGCAGCTGAAGCAGGAGGATCACAGGTTCAGAGCCAACCTCAGCAACTTGGCAAGACTCTGAGCAACTTAGCAAGACCCTGCCTCAAAATAAAATATAAAAGCCGGCGCAGTGGCACACGCTTGTAATCCCAGCAGTTCAGTTTAGGAGGCTGAGACAGGAGAATCATGAGTTCAAAGCCAGCCTCCACAAAGGTGAGGAACTAAGTAACTCAGTGAGACCCTGTCTCTATTAAATAAAGACAAAATAGAGTTGGGGATGTGGGTCAGTGGTCAAGTGCCCCTGAGTTCAATCTCCAGTACCAAAAAATAAAATAAAATATAAAAAAGGGGCTGGGGAGGGGCTGGAGCTGGGGCTCAGCAGTAGCGCACTTGCCTGGTGAGTGAGGCACTGGCTTTGATTCCCAGCACTACTTGTAAATAAATAAAATAAAAGTCTATCAACAGCTAAAAAAAAAATACATATTTTTTCAAATATTTTTTAGATATATGGACCTTTATTTTACTCATTTATTTATATGTGGTGCTGAGAATTGAACCCAGTGCCTCACACATGCTACAGGTGCTTTACACTGAGCCACAGCCTCAGCCCCTAAAAAAATATTTAAAAAAAAAGGGGGCTGGGATGTGGCTCAGTGGTTAAGTGCCCCTGGGTTCAATCCCTGGTGCTGTGGGAAAATAAAACCACAGCAGTGTCTTTATGTGTTTTTCTTTCCTGGAAATAAGTTTTTTTTTCTTTCAGTATTTTAAGAATTGAATTTGGATATTTATAATTCATATTTTAAAATAAAATGTGATTGATATAAAATATTAAAACAGTAAGAAGCATATTGATTAAAAAGTGAAAGTCCAATCACAGAGCAAAATGGAAGAATAGGAAGCCCCAGATTGCGTCCCACAAGAGACACATAATATATGATTCAAAAGCCTTTCTGAGAACTTCAGAACCCAGTTAAGAAGTCATCCAGCATCAGGATGGAGCACTAAACTGAGCAGGGATCTGTAAGTCTAGGATAGATGGTTTCCAACTTATGATGATCTAGCCTATGTATGATTTTTCAGCTCTACACTGGTATAAAGCAATATACATTCAGTAAAAGCTATACTTCAAATTTTGAATTTTGGCCCTTTCCTTGGCTAGTAATATAGGACATAATACTTCTCTTGGTATGCTGTACTGAACAGTAGCAGTGAGCTACACCTCCCAGTTGGTCATGTGATCATGGAGGTAAACAACCAATCTTCTATGAATACTGTGTTTCTGACCTATGATGTTGGCAGGTGATATGTATTAAATGAGTTTTCAACTTACGGTGGATTTATTGGGATGTACTATCTCTCAACTTCATTTCTTCCAGTACCTTTCTGCTGTGAGCTACCTGGACTAGTACAAATCTCCAGGCTTGTTCTCCTCCTATCCATTCTTCAACTATCACTTACTATAACCACTTTCCATCTACCATTATCAAGCCCACATTTATATTTTTCATCCAAGTTCTTGAGAATGTCATGTGAGACTTTGTCAAATGTCTAAAATCAAGATGCATCAAGATCTAATAAATCAATCAGTAAAAAAATGAGCAATTTCTTAAACTTTTTTACTGCAATTTCTAGGATAAAGAAATTTGTTACTTTTTAAATTAGGAAATTGACTGAGAGTTCACTTTCCAAAAGGGTAATAGCTCTAATATGTATGAATCATTTATATAAATATGCTGAAAATTAAAAATATCTTCTATGATTTTGCAAATTCCTCTTTAGTCTTAAAAATTCTCTTTTTAGGAAAGTTAATCATAAAGGCTATTAACAAAAGGCAAGCATCTGCAATCCTTTTACTCCTTTAACCCTTGCAATATATATTTTTAAATGGCTAAATTGGTTCTTTTTAAGGACATCTCTAGCCAATATTAGATTTTTAAATTTTTCTTGCAACTCTTTTTTATTTTGCTCAATTTAGAATCTCGTTCATTTATTCAGAAACTTTGACAGTAAACAAATATTCTGACCTTTATATAAGAAAATGAAGGTACAGTTCTATTCAGTATGCTTGTATTTTAAGATACTTTCACCAATAGTGTATCTTTTTGTGCATAGCCTATCACACAATTTGGTCTGATCCCCCTGGGAAAATAAGTGACCTCATGAAGTTGTAAAGAGGGATTGTGTGGAGTTACAATTCCACTGTGACTGGGGAGGGGAGTGTTCCTCTGTATAAAGCTCACTCTAAAAAATAGGGTTTAAAACCATAATAACCATAATAACCAAACCTTGGTTATACTTACTCTTCAATAGAAAAATAACACTGAATGATTTTGAACTAATTCTATGAAGGACTCAACTTTCATTTCATTTTATTTTTTTATGTTGCTTAAAGCATGCCAGAGAACTAGAGGAAATCAAAAGATGTGAACTGTAAAGTAGTAAAATATACTGCTCATTGTCAGCATTATCCTAGTTCTCTACACTTGGGGGATTGTTACCTCACAACTTCACAATCACCAGTTTTTAGTATTCAGTAATTCAGAGGTAAGGGTGAGATGAAATAAAATGGATTGTTGAATGATTAAATCTTAATCCAGTAGAGAGAAAGGTCTGAGTCAAAAGGGAAGTTACAAAATAGTGATGACAGCAAGGACACTTGCAGTGGTTTTAAAAGGTCAAGCTCTGCAAATTGGATTGTTCATAAGACTTGACTATGAACTTGACCATTGTGGCATGGTTTCTAAGGAACTGTTTCAGTAGTTGGGATTTAAATGTAGAGTTGCATGTACAGGATATTTTATTGTACTTCAAAACAAATTACTCAGGTTCCATAATAATAATTTGAAAATTAAATATTCCTTCTTTTACCTTTTTATAGAAGAAATTACTAAAGGAGAAAAAAATTTAGACAATGTTCCTTTAATTACTGTATGAGGCTTGAAAGCACCTGTGATCATTAGTTTTTGCTCAAATCGCATACCAAAGAAAAGCATGAATAAACCCTAATGAGAAACTCAGATACTGTCTGTACTCTTAATAGAAAAGGAACATAAACATCCAGGAGGAATGTCCTATACAGGTAATCCTAGAATTATCAAACTGATCACTAGATTGATACTAAAGTGACCCTTTTTCATTAGCAGCATAGTGCTAACTGTAGTCCTTCCACGAAACACTTCAGGAAGTGCCAGGCTCAGAAAAGTATTTTTTTAAAATAAGAAAATAATAGTCATGCATAATACTACCACTTAGAGATCATCATCATGAACTTAAATGTTAAGAGTAATAAAATGTGAATTATCCATTTCTTGATTCCTAAAGCAAAAGAGCTTTAATTTTAGTTTTCTGTTTGGAAAATTAACGAATTTCCTGTTGAGCACAGTTCATCAATATGAAGGGACCAGAGAGCTTCTAATTCTGGAGTAAAAATAAATAACTTATCTACCTCTTGCCTTTTAAGACACAATATCTTGGGACATCCACTAGGATCTGACTGAAAAGTGTCAATTTCCATTATTTTCATGAAGATTATTAATTACTAATTCTCATCATTATAGATCCTTTGAAAACCAATACAAGGACTGTCTTTATAACTTTAATTACTTTTGTTGCTCTTATCAGGATTTCCTTCAGTTTATTTGGATTTTTAGTAGATGAATGAAAAGAAATAAGTATGCCTCTTTTCCTCATTTAGCTTCCCTTTGTGCAATAGCTTGAAATTGCATTGTCCCTATCCCCTCAATTCCACTTTCCAATATGAATTCTTATCTTTTCTTGGTTTTATTTTTCTTCATTAATTTGTGTCTGTACTAGATCTCTGACACTCCAGGCTCCTCTTGTTATTATATTTCAATATTACTGATTTCTCTTTACCTTCTTTCCATTTCCCATGAGAGTTGGTAGTTTTTCTCTCTCCCTACCTCTGCCATTCCCTTCCTCCCTCTCTATCCCTCCCCCCTCATTCTTTTTCATTATCATTCTGTCATATTCCAGTTTCTTTAGCCATGTTTTTATTGCAACATGGTTCTCACAGTTCCCAGAAATACTTTCAGCAGTGCAGGCAAGATTCCTATATCAGATTGGCATAAATAGTAGAAGTAGTCCCATTTCATAGTTGTAATCAATATGGATGGCCTGTATCCAACTTGATCGAGCCATCAGTCATCAAATTAAGCATTGTTTGTGGCACAAAATCTCTTTAAGTAGTTGTTCTTTGTACAAAAATAAATAAATAAAGTGCTAGAGGACTTGCTATTGGAAACAGATTTTCCTATAGTGATGAAGAAATGGTAGTCAAAATATGGACTCAAAGCCACATTAGAATTAGAATTGAATACAACTGTTGTGCTGAAGCAGGGTCCTGAAATCTTCCTGATCATGGAGAGTTCTGGATGAAGAGCATCTGAGTGAGGAATAAGGGTGTCCACGTCAGGGAGGGCAGAAGAGGGACTTGATAGAGGCTTCTTACAACATAGTATTTCAGCATTTCAGCAAACAGTGGGGCTGAATTTTGCACATAGGATCTTTTGGATCATAAACTTTTTCTTCTGACCCTATCCTCCTTGAGACCATACACACATATACTAGACAAATATCCCCATTTTACAGATGAGGAAATTGAGACTCAGAAAAGATAAGTCATGAGGAGCCAGTGTTGGAACTGAGATGCAAAGAAGGACTGACTAACCCCAAAGATTAAACTGTTGAGACTAAAATTGTTTTACAACAGTATTCATTAATATTTAGTTCTTACAGCAACCTTGTGAAATATTATGGATATTATTATCAATCCCTTTTTTTAGGCTTGGGAAATTTGAGATTTGGGGAAGTAATTCTTCAGGGATACCAAAAGAATAAACAAAAGATGTTAGAAATACTAGGTTTTAGAATCTGGTGTCATCAACAATCAAACCTACTGGCTTGGGAATACCTGCTCTGCTTCCTACACCATGACACCGTGAAGCCTGTAACTGTACATTTCCTGGAACAGTGTCCCTATAATGCCTGTTTCTCTCTTTTAAAAAAATGACTGTGATAATACATGGCTAGTTGTCTTATATGTAGAACTGTTCCCTCTGGCATTAAGTTAGCACTCAGCCAGTATTCTCCCATTGGATTCTCCTTAAAGCCAATGGCAAGCAATTGGATTAGAGAGTGGTGTGTGAATGTACAATAAGCACTCTAACTAGGGTAACAATAATGAGGTATAACTGAAGGAATTAACTGGATGCAATAACCAGATGAGTTAGAGTGAAACTGTAGTTGCTCAGGATTGCTTTGACTATTCTGGATCTCTTATTATTCCAAGTGAATTTCATAACTGCTTTTTTCTAGTTCTGTG
Organism: Urocitellus parryii; assembly: GCF_045843805.1. Lineage (NCBI taxonomy): Eukaryota > Metazoa > Chordata > Mammalia > Rodentia > Sciuridae > Urocitellus > Urocitellus parryii. The sequence continues at coordinate 161,385,756 of NC_135536.1, read as the reverse complement.
AAGAATGTCTTGGGTTTTGATGGGGACTGCATTGAATCTGTATACTGCTTCTGGTAGTAGGGCCATTTAAACAACATTAAATCTGCCTATGTAAGAACATGGAAGGCCTTCCCATCTTGTGTTTTCTTGCTTTTTTTTTTTTTTTTTTTTGCTGTTTTCTTTGTAGAGGTCCTTCATATTCATTAGATTAATTCCCAGATTTTATTTATTAGGTTATTGTGAATGGGATAGTGTTCTGATTTATTTTTCAGCAGTTTCATTATTGAAGTATAGGAAAGGGATTGATTTGTGTATATTGGTCTGGTATCCTGCTACTTTACCACATTTGTTTATCAACTCTAGAAGTCTTCTGATGGAGTTCTTTGGGACTTCTAAATATAAGATTGTGTCATCAGCAGAGATAATTTGAACCCTTCCTATTTGTATTCCTTTAATTTTCTTCTCCAAATCCATATCTTTTATGTATAATTTATATTAATGTAGAATTTTGGGGGGTAGTCCTATTTTGACCTTGTATCAAAAGCTTTTAAAAAATATAGACAAGTAATATATTTGATATTGCTTTGAGCCCATTTTCTAAACTCAAGGCAAATATTACTGCTTTACCTGCTCCAGGCAGAACTAGTCTGAATCTCTTCTATCCCTAAAGCACTTTATGTATATGCATTAACTGTGGTCCACCTAAATTGTGCTAAAATTATTTGTTTTTATTTCAAATTGACCCAGAAGAACTTTAATCTATTTACCTTTTTCTCTCCATCAACTGGATTATGTTAGGCACATAGTGGGTATCCAAGAAGTAATTGTTGACTTAATTAATGTGTTTATATACCCTCTAAAAAACAAAATACATGTTCTCTACTTTGAAAAGGAATTAGGTGACATAATTTTTAGTGGTGAAAATGGTGGTAATATTGGTGGTAATATAATTTGTTTTGTCTTGGAAATTTATAGTTTTGGTTAACCAAATATGGAAAATGAAGATTTAATAATTTTTCACATTTTATTATGACCCTTACAAGTCTGTTTATGGAATTATTTTACATCTATGTGCAAGAAAAATGCCCTCATTAAAAACAGTATTCAACAACATAAATTAATTAAGATTGTATGAATCTCTAAAATGATAATGCTCATCTATTTGTATTTATATGTAAAGACATCAATAATATATTAAGTGAATAAAGAGAAGATTATGAAAAAAATATAACTTTTAGTTTCAAAAAGCATATTATGGGAGCAGTGAATAAATATGATCTCACTTCTGTGAAAATAGTAATTCTGTATAGTCATAGGGAAAATTCTAGAATAATAATAGTGGGAACAATCATATTTATATCATCCTCTCTGACTAAAATTTTGTATGATTTCACATTATCCCCATTTTTTTTTTTTTGGCCTTGCTGGGGATTAAACCAAGATTTCATGCTCATGCTCAAGCAAGCACTCTACCACTGAGCTACACCTCAGTCATTTAAAACTTTGATTATAAGACAGAGCCTTACTAAGTTGCTGAGGCTAGCCTCCCAACTTGTGATCCTTCTGCATCAGTCTCTGAAGTTGCTGGGATTATAGGCATGCACCACCTCACCTGTCTAATCTCCTTTTAAAATCATGAATAATTACAGTGTTCTTGGTATAGAACTGAATGCCTTCACACATCATTTTAATTCTCATAATAACTTCATTAAGTCATTCATCACTGATTAATAACTCACTTAACTTATATTTCTTGTCCCAGACACTGTGCCAAATGTTAGAGATATACCAGTGAAATAGACATGGTACCCAAATTTTTAACATTAGCTTAACTTTACAGATGAAGATTAGAGAGGTTGCCCCACCCCACAGGAGTCTTCTGGTCCAACTTTTTTTGGTTCAACTAAACATGGACTCACAGGAATCCCATAGACTACCTTTGCTGCCACTTATTCAGGTGGATAAGGTACAGGCACCACAGTGTGCCAGTAGGGCAGTCATGCCTTGTTTTCTGTGGGTCCAGGTGCAATTCACACAACCCTCCAGGAGCCATCACCTTTGATCCCTCAGAAGATGACTCCCATGCCAGGAGGTGAGACCCACACTGGGTGATTATGAAAGCCACCCTGATGTAAAAGCCTCCTTCTCCACAAGGCATAGTACACAAGGTCCCCACAGGAATTACTATAACTATCAGGTTTAATGATTCATTACAGTTTCTCCTACGCCCAAGGCAGTTTGCCAGTCAGAAACCATTTCTATCATAAGAAATGCTAGCTAAAAATAGCATTTTATTTCTATCAGATTACCTGGGAAACAGAATGAGAGAGTGAACCAAAGGTCAAATTCTCATGCAGGAAAGGGGAAAGGGTTTTGTTAAGTAGATTATCCAATAAGCAAGTGTCACAGTGGATTCAAATTTAGGTCAGTCTGACTCCAAAGCTTAATTCTGGATCTTCCTGGATTATTAAAAATAATAATAATAAAATAAAATAAAATAGCTCTGGGTGGGGGCTTTTAGATTTCTTTCTTCTTTCTGAAGTCTGGTTCAGAAAAAGAAGAAAAAAGACTATAGCAATATGAAAATGTGCTTTTGCTACAACATTAAGTGAAAGTAGCCAGAAATAAAATGATATATGCACTTGCATTGTAATTAGGATGATGTAAAAAGAGAGATGCACAGAGAAAGAAGCCAAGTGAAAGTATAAAGCAGTTCTAACAGTAGTTGATTCAGGATGGTTGATTTGTGAAGGGCTTACTCATTTTTTTTTTAAATTTGTTTTCTGGATCTTCTATCAAATGGCTATGTTATTCTTAGAATAAAATGAAATACATTTATTAAAATAGAAGAAGAAACATATTTAGCTTGTAAAATATTTGAAAAGTAAAAATCAGGCAAACATATCACCCTACGATAATAAATTCAGTTTCATATTTCTTCATGTAAATGAACACATTTTATATAAAATGTTAACTATGTTAGGGGTTTGGAGGTCTCAAGTGATGTCAAAACACACACATGGATGTGAAAGATAGGAAGGTGGATTAAAGAGCAGTTCTATTTGGTTGCTAAAAGTCACCCATGGAGCTAGAAAAATTTACCCTGGGTTCCTGCAGTCTTCCTGCCTAGACAGGACTTTTTCAGTGCATTCTGGTGGTAACCTTTGTAGGTCTGGGTTTATGCATTTGAGTGGGAATATGTTGCTCAGCTCCTTTTATATGTGGCTTGTCTGTAGTTATTTCAGGATATGGCTATTTAAGGTTTTATTTTCTTTCAAAACTCACGTTTTGGGCTTTGTATGATCCTTCTTTAGCCAAGGACTCATATAATTGGATCGCTGCTGTTATGTTTTGCATGCCAAAATTTCCAAATAGCAAAGCATCAGCCATTTTCTCCATAGCTTTCAAATTTCCCATGTCAGCTGCTTTGGCAAAAAGCATGTAGGCTCTGGTTCGAGAATATAAAGTCAGAAGGTTGATTTACAAAAATGAAATTTTCTGTCCTTCCATTATATGATTTCTCCCTAACAAGTAAGACCCAAGTTGTCGTGATACTAATAATGCAGTTTAGCTGAAGTCCATTACATCTCTAGTTAGACCAGTAGGTTTCTTTTGTCTCTAGATAAATATAGGATTATAATTTCAAATATATCTTACAAATAATAAAGCCACTAAAAAGAAAAATATATAGACCATTTCATGCTCAAGCTTATATACCAAATAAATTTAGTTATTTATTCTAAGAATGTGAACTTCCCCATAGCCACCCCCACTATTTATAAATATTTGGTTTTTTAAAAAATGAAATATAAGAATAATATTACAAAATTACCATGTCACATCTAAGAAATTTATGAAAATGATGATTTATTTATGTTTAAAAATAATTTTCTGAAACAAAACTAATTTTCAATATAACCAAGCCAGGCTGTTTGGAAAAACAATAGCCAAACAAAACTGTAACAGCCAGGGCTCTATAGAATCTGATTTCCTGGGTTTGAAACCTGGCTCTACCACTTATTAGTTGGACTTGAGTCAAGTTATTTAATCTCCTTCAGCTTCTCCTTACTTCATAGGGTTACTGTGAAGATTAAATGAGATAATCCATGCATAGTGCCTGGTTCAATACATTTAGCGATTACCATTAGGACAATTGCACTGATCCTAAAGTTTTATGGCACAATAATTGTTCTGTAATTAGGTGGTAAATGGTATGAAAAATTAGTGATTAAAAATATAGATGTCATAGCATTACCTTACACAGCATTCTTAGTCCTAATCAAAAGTCACCTGGACTTGATGTGTATAACAAGTAGTGATGGAGAGTATCACAAGGTCAAAACATGTCAGAGACAAAGAGTACTTTGGGAATTTATTTTTACTTTTCTAACTTCTATTTTTTGGTAGTTGCAAAACCAGAAAGCATTAACCTCTATCCATGGCCTTGACTCAAATATAGGAAAATACATACACACACACACACACACACACACACACACACACACACACATACACACACACACACACACTCCTACCATTCCTTCCACGTCAGAATGATCAGGAGACTCAATTTTGTGTACAGCCTCTCCACACTGATGCTAAAAATGGGCTGCCCCTGGGCAAAGGCTGGAGTATAATAGGCCAGACAAGAAGCACCTCAGACAGAGAGACATCCAGTTAGACATCAGAGTCCTAGATGTTAAAATAGTTAATACTCTAGTGGAATGAAAATAGGTAGAAAACCAGAATCTAGGAGATCAAGAAAGAAATTAACCATGGTTAAAACAAGCTGAGATTCCAGAGGCTGAAAGACAAACAAGGAAGAACGTAAATGTCGGACACCCTGCTTCGGTATCAGGAAAAGAGCCTGATATAAGGATACAGACCCCCTTGTGCCCTTCTGTCACATGGCTTGCAGATGCAACTACATAACTTACTGGAACAAAAAGAGTACCAACAGACACCAGGGCACAGAAACTTGAGATGGGCTGTGGGGGATCCCATAGTGTATCCAATGTGATCCCAAGAGGCAACAACAGGCTATAAAACAAGTCCTTGTTAGATGCCTTTGATTCAGTGGTCAGAGGGGGCATTGGCCTCCCTGTCAGAAAAATCCAAGGTGATATAAGGGATACCAGAAATGGAAGACAAGGCCAGGGAAAGATGCTTCTGGTTAGATAACATTAAAATCTGTGCTGAAATCCCCAAGAAGGAAAAAGTGGGCAGCCTGGAAAGATTTCAACAATAAAATTCAGTTAGCTGTCTTTATCATCTATAAACAATCTGGCATTGGATACTAATGTGAGTGGGTTGGGGTGGGGGTAAGGCCAAATGCTTCATCAATGCACACCAATAAGTTGGTATGGAGTGGCATCTTTTCCCAGAACCTTCTTTGCTGATGGACAGTGATTATTAAGGAAGGACCAATTCTGGCAGTCACTAAGGTTTCCTGATTCCCTCAGACAAGTTTTTGTCTCTCTGATATTGCATAATATCTGTTTGTTTGGTACTGGGAATTGAACTCAGGGGCACTTAATCACTGAATCACATCCCCCAGTCCTTTTTTTTTTAATGTTTTATTTAGAGACAGGGTCTTGCTACGTTTCTTAGGGGCTTGCTAAGTTTCTAAGGCTGGCTATGAACTTGCAATCTTCCTACCTCAGCCTCCTGAGCCACTGTGATTATAGGCATGCACCACCATGCCTGGCTAATATCTATATTTCTAACAGTGCTGACTTATTCGACAATGTTCCCCATTCATATATAAGAAGCTGGTCAAGTGCAGTGGCACATGCCTATTATCCCAGCTGCTCAGGAGACTGAGGCAGGAGATCGCAAGTTCAAAGCCAACTTTAGCAAAAGCAAGATGCTAAACAACTCAGTGAGAACCTGTCTCTAAATAAAATACAAAATAGGCCCGAGGATGTGGCTCAGTGGCCGAGTGCTCCTGAGTCCAATCCCTGGTACAAAATATATATATTTTATAAATGAAACTGAATGAATGAACAAATGCATTGGTCCAGAATGTGGATGTGAATGAGCCAAAAAAAAAACTAATATCATTTTTATCTGTGCCTCTTCCATCTTGGGAAGTTACAAAACAAGGAAGAAGTAGGATACCTTTACAAAACAAGGAAGAAGTAGGATACTATATGGGAAGAAATGATTCCTCTTAAGTCAGTAGGGTATGCATTCATTTTTATTTCCCCCTTCCTGAATCTTAGACATGATTATACAAGGATGATTGATGTAAGGATAGAATGGGCTATCCTGATAACACAGAGGCTTTGCCTGGCTTTCTCACCAACTCCTGGAATCTCTTTTTATGAACAGATTTGATTTCAGTTCTCCATTGCTTCCAACTCAGAAGGGTCAGGAGATTCAGCTTTAGATACCCTGTACTCATAGATGCATCTATCCTACTGTGAAAATATGCTGTTCTTCTGTCATTTGGGGGAAAGGACTGAACCAAGACGGTCTAGATAAGAAGAGCTGGCATAAAGTGTCCCACATTGATGGATAGTTTTACTAATAAAACTGTGTTTTCTCCCTATTGTTTAAGTCAAAGAGGAACACTCCCTTCAAGGCTAAGTGGATAGTTACTTGGGACATTCTAAGAATGATTTTGTCCCATCAGACAGAATCTAGGGTTTCCCTGGGGTTGAAAATTTGCCATTTTCACTCATTTACTCAGTGGATGCCTTAGTGAAATGACTTCCCTGTTAGGCTAGATTGTACTTTGGGGACCTGATTTTATCCTGTCCTCATCATGATAGCCCCCAGGGATGTTCAGCTTGATGCCCATTGTTGGAGGGTATTTCCCTTGCTCTTTTATAGGCTTCTAAGTCAATTTCCTCTAGAGAGAAGAAAACTCCTTCACTTCTTTCTTTTTGTCACTGGTGAAGAATTACAGAAGCTTTTGAACTCTTCATTTCCTGTACTATAATATGGAAATAATAATCTATGCCTCACAGTATCATCGTGAGCAATGGAAAACATTACACATGCAACAGTAACTAGCGCAAAGTAGGTGCTTAAGAAATGGACATTGACGATGTTACAGCCAGGTTCATAGTTGACTGCCCCTCATCCTCTTTACTCTTACACTCTCCTCAGAGGCTGGGTTTTAAGAGAGAATTCATGGATTGTGCTCTTGCTGTGTCTAGGGCTGGCTACCACAGCTCTAGGATTCTTCTCCAGGACTAATGTGCCTAATCTGTGTAAAAACTAGAAGTCTTGTTAGAGGTTCAGGGTCTATTCTTTCTATCGTTGTTTCAAAATACTTGCTTTCTTTGCCTTCATGCCTTTCATTTACCAATTAGGGGGCCAGAAAAAAAAAAGCACTTGTCTACTGATGACTATGTGTCAGGCACTGTTCAAAGAACTTGATTATATTATCCAGGGCACAAAGAAGTTTAGTAACTTGCTCAGGACTACACAGCCAGTAAAATGATAGAGCTGGGATTTTATCTCAAAGTCTTAATTAGAGCCTTGAAGGATAACCTCAAGTTGTGCCCTTCCCCTGGGAGAGAAGAGAGAGAAGATATTTCTGTCTCCCTTTAGATAAGTAAAAAGAAAAAGACAGGATATGAAGTAAGATCATGTAGCCATAGCCTGGTCACCTCTCAGCTGTGTATCTGTAGTCACCTCACTTTAAAATCGTTGAATCTCTGTTCCCAACTTTTTAAAGGGGAAAAATGAAGTGCTTCTTGCCTCCTAAGACTGATCTGAGGATAAAATAGAATCACATACATGGAAATTCTTTGAAACCATAAGGTGCTGTGCAAATGCTCAGTTCGGCAGAATAAAACATGCTACAACAGCAACTGCTCTAATTCAAATAACACATTTTATTTCATTTGAAATATCCAATGAATTAAAGCCAAAACAATGTTTTGCTTGAACATTCAGATCAGTGCCTAAATTCTGTGTTTCACTTAATGTAAAGGCACCCCAATCTCATACACAATTCTCCTATTTGTTTAGGGTGATAATGTGTAGATCCCTTTAGAAACGAAAGTTTATGAGCAAATAAATGTATTATCCTAATAAGCTTTAAATGATAAACTAGGTTTTGGACTTTTCTTCAATTAACCTAGAAATTGAACTTGGCTAAGGTAACTACATAAAGACTTACTCTGCTTTTTGTTTTTGGCTTTTAGACTCCTGGAGAATCTTGGTGCCCATATTAAATAGAACATCTCCTTCATCTGTGAAATTTTTCTTTTCTTGCTCTTTTACTGCATGTGGACAAACAAGGAAATGAAAATAGTATTATTTCTATGTTTTACATTTTTAAAATAATGTGCTGACATTGTGAAGGCACTGTTAGTTGAGCTTTGCTCTACTTGCTTGTTTGTTTGTTTGTTGTTTGTTTTTAACATCTGCATTTCTAAAAGATCATTTGGTACTATTCCCCAACTAAGGATGTTGGTAGGGCAGAAGGCAGAGGGGTGGGAGGGGAAGGGAGGAGGCAGGAGGTTAACAATGATGGTGGAATGTGATGGACATCATTATCCAAAGTACATGTATGAAGACATGAATTGGTGTGAACATACTTTATATACAAACAGAGGTATGAAAAATTGTGCTCTATATGTGTAATAAATATTGTAATGCATTCCGCTGTCATGTATTTAAAAAATAAAATCAATTTTTTTTTAAAAAAAGGTAACTTCTCACTGTGTTTTATATAAGGGTTTGGGAGGTTCAGAAAAATACTTGATAGCAGGAAGGAGAGAATTGTTCCCAGTCTAGGAAAGGGGTTCAAGGTTCTGGAAGCAGAAGGCATACTCTAGAAGCATGATCTTAGGCACCAGCTTCTTAGCCCCAGCTATCAATGCTTCCTTTGTTTGATTACGGTCCATATGTCTCAGAGCCATAAGATTCCAAAGGAACCTGGGGACACCAGCATATGCATCTCTAAGATGACCAATATGTACCTAAAAGTAGAGAGGACACTGTCCTTGAAAATTTTGCTCTGTCCGGGGCTTTCTTCCTCCTTAGAACCTTCCTAAGAACTTAGGGAAGATACGCAGACTACCGGTAATAACTTGCCTTGCAGAGTGGGGATTCAGCATCAATTTTATGGGATTTAAGGAAAAAATTTAAGTGGATTTCTTTTTTCTTTGTTTTTTTTTTTTTTTGGTGGTAGTGGTACTGGGGATCACACTCTAGGGATGACACCCTGGGCCTCATATATGCTAGGCAAGCAGTCTACCAATGAGCTACATGCCCAGGCACAAAATTGGAATTTTACCTGCTATAATAATGGTATTTCTCAAACATTTATGTAACACTTTACAATTTTCAAAACATTGTCACCATGAGGAAAGCTGGAGGAAGAGTCAGATTTACAGTTCCTCCCCACCCTCTGACATACAAATACACATACACACACACACACACACACACACACACACACACACAGAGCACACAAAGCCTTTCAGAACAACTCAGAGGAATCTCTGATTAGGAGAACAGTGCCTAAAGCCATTTCAAAGGAAAGCAATCGGGATTCATGCTTCATTAAGGAAACCTCAAAGAACTTTAAGTGGCTCTTATTTTTCATCTTCCTGACAAGCCATCAAGGTTGTCCTTTTTCTTTTTTTTAAATTAAAAATAAATTAACTTAAAAGCCAACTTAAATTTTTTTTAATTCTAGGTTATTCTATCAATTTAGAAACACCAAGATATTTTAGCATCTAATTCTGCTTTGAGTTATATGTTATCTATATTCATGATTAAAAGGGGAAAAACAATGAAGAAACCTACTAATCTGTGTGTGAGCTAGTACTATTAATATGTTTTCAAAGAGTGTGAATAAATTTTAAAAATTTGAATTGGAATATGAATTTGAGAAGTATTTACATCACAAATTTCTACCAATGACTTTTACTTTTATTTGTAATTCTTTTTTGGTATCCCAACTGTATTGAACTAAATTTTTTCTTTATTACAAGAGGACTTATTTGTCAGATAAATTTATTTTGATATTGCTTTATTTTCTCCCTTTTTTGTTTGTTTGTTTTGTATTGGGGATTGAATCCAGGGGTGCTTTGTCACTAAGCTACAATTTCAGCCTTTTTAAATTTTTTATTTTGGGGTAGAGGCTTACTAAGTTACCCGGGCTGATACTGAACTTGTAATCTTCCTGCTTCAAACTCTAAAGTAACTGGGATTATAGGACATGCACCACCATACCCAGCTAATTTCCTTCTATGGTTTTACAATTTCCAGATTTGTGGAAAGCACAATCAGAAAATGATTTGAGGACTTGATGTAAAGGGCCTCCCTGAGGCTGTAGTGCTTGAATAGCCAACTGGTAGATGCCTATTCTGCTCTGGTCAGGCACCAACTAGGTAAATCCAGTGATCCCTGGACCCAGATCACTTCTCTATGGGATAATAGGAGCATTGGGAATCTATGGTTTCTCTTGCTGGCATTTCAATTTAAAGTTTTTCTAATCAAGTGTATTCCTTAATCATGCCACCATCGCTGTGGAATTCAGGAAGAATCTTCATGTTCAATAAAATCCAAAAACAAATCTTTGGGGGAAAAAAAGGATCCAATTGCTTGTTTCAGATATTAATGAGAGAAAAGAAAGCTAGAGACAACTTGTTTTATGTCATGCATTCATTTATCAATTTGATCAGCTAAGTATTGAACATGTACAATGTGTTAGACATAATGCTAGATATTGTGAATAACAAGATGATCAGATGATCGGGACACTGTCTCAGTCTGTCAGTAAACACAGACTTGTTTACATAACATTGCCGTGCTGTGTGGTAGACACTATATATAATAAGGCACTGTGCGAGCACAAGAGGATTCTCTGTAAAGAACAGAAACCTAATCCAATAAACTTAAGAAAAAGAAATTTATTGGGAAACTGTTGAATGCTTATAGAATCAATGAATTTCTAGAGGTAGAGAGGCAGATGCTGCTAGATGGACTAGACTCAGTCCTTGTAGGATGTTCCCCTCTCTGCCACAGACTCCATGGAAAATGAGTCTGACAGACCTGGTTAAGGATGACAGAGCTTTTCAATACATTCCTATTAAAAAAAATGAGTAAACGGGGAAGACCCAATTCCTCAAAAGGAAATTTGGGTGGTAAGAAAGGCAAAAAAGATGACGAGAAGCCCCAAATAACAAAATTCCACTGTATGCATTGTCCCCTGGCTACATGAAACAAGACCTCTAAAGAAAGTGACATTTTAAATAGCTGACCAAAGGTAAGTAGGAATTGTCAAGCCAAGAAAGTGAAATTAAGTATTCCATTTGAAGAAACCTGTCTGCAAAAGAACGTTAGGTATAAAAGGATAGGTTGATGTGGCTTAAATGAAGACTGAAAGACCTGGTTGGTTATGTGGTCCAGACTGGATGTAAAAGTGATAGTGAGAGGAATGGACTGAGGCATGGAAAGAGAGTAGGAGGGAGGACTCGTGGTCATTATGAAGGTGAAGGCCAGTCTGGTATGAGAAAGGGAGAAAAAACAGAGTGGCAGGAAGTTGTCTCTGATCAGAGACAGTTATTTTAGAGTTTAGAGTTTGAAATCACATTGGTTAGCCCTGAATGTGGCCAAGAAGAAATGCAGACAAAGAAGACTGGAATTGAGAAGGTCTAGGAAATAAGGCAAGGTCTTCAACAGGCTGCTTAATCCCCAGTGTGGCTGGTGGTGACCTGTTGCCATTTAGTAACTGATGCAGGGGTTATAACAGCCCAACTCCCTCGCTATGGGTTAAAGCATTTATCCAATATAATCCACTCTTCAAAGATCTAACTTCTCCTGAAACCCTAGCTTTGGTCTGCTCTTTTCTTTGCTCTGTCCTGTGTTCCTCACTCTCTTTTTATGTTTCTCTACAAAATTCTAAAAGCTTAACACTCAAAGTAAAAATAAATAAATAGCCTCTAAATCTGACAGAAAAATAAAATTATTATTTTGAATTTCAAGTTATATTTACATCATAACTATATAAAGGATCATTAGCAACAAAAGGGACTACCAAATGAGCTACAGGATGAATATCTGAGTCTGACTAAAAATCAAAAGCATTTACAAAATGAAAAAAAGAGATTAAAGTAGGAAATTCTCCCCCCTTGCAGCAAATCTTTTCTACACAGGTGTACTGTAGCCTTCTCACCTAATTCCAATTGTATCTTATTTAAAAAAAAAAACAAAACTTTAGTTTCTGATTTTCAGAATACTGCATCAGAAGATCTCTTCACTTTTGCCCTTATGTGTGCCCGGAAGATAAAATACCAGATAAGGAGGCAGAATAACGATCCATTACTAAAAATAACATTCCATCCAAGAAAGAATGACTCAGCAAGGTTAGTCAGATACAGATGCAATCAACTCAAATACACTTGAATAGAGCACAAATATTTACAATAACAAAGTTTATTCACACTGTCTCCAGATCATTGTTGTCAAACATAAAGACCTCCAGTGATATTGCTGGGAAATGGTAGACTACTTGTATTATAAATAGAAAAAAATATTCCTTTTCAAATATCTACTAAGAAAAAACTTGAAATAACAAGGATTGGGACTTGCAAGTATTTAATTCACTGTTCTAAAACTCCTAATTTAGCAAAAGTATATTTTATATAACAAATGAAGAATCAAATATGATATGATATAATCATATATATAATATAATGGAAGTTAATGATTGCAAAGCACCTATCAGACAGTTTCCTTATCTGTCTCTACTTCTCACTGACTATAAGAGAAAGGGGGTATCATTTCATTTTACAGATGAGGGTGATATGTGGGCAGAGATTTAGTAACATTCCCAAGGTCATGTAATTGGTATACATTAGATGGTGACATAAGTCTAGGCAGTCTGTCTCAAGCCTGTGCCTCATTTTCTACTTTGGAAAAACAAAACAAAATTTTGGTAGACATTGGGCCTCATTTTTTAGGTATTTATAACAGGAGGAGTTTCATATTGGATTAAGCCCACTATTTTGCTGTCATGGAAGATGTTTATTAGTTTTCTTTTTAAAACAATTCATTTACATGTAACTGTGTGTTGATTTGAAGAAAAATGTTCACTAAATAATAGGAAAGGTATAAAGGTGAATAAGTTGGATCCCTGATGAGCAGACTTTTGAGAGTCCAGGTGTTTAAGAAGTGCTCCTGGAAGGCTTGAGTCTTGTTACTCCTTCTCAGAATCGGGTACAGCTTGCACCTTGGTGCAGGGCAGGTGAGAAGCCCTGACAAGGCGAAATTTGAAATTAACACTATTGGGAGTCCCTATTTGATCTGTAACCCTGAGGTCCAGCCCCTTAAACTCTGTAGCAGTGTCAGGCAGCTATGACTTTGTGACTGCCTCTGCATGGCCCCCAAACCCCATCCCCCACCCTGTTCTCCTGTAGCATAAAAAAATCTTGATAGCTGTCCCCTTTTGTTTTCCTTCCCCAAAGCTTACCCCAGCACCAAGGATTGACACCTACCAAAAACACTCTTACTGTTCAAAGCTGTACCAACCTAAGCCTGGCTGATGTCTTTGGGGCTGACCCCTCCAGCTCAAGAGGGTGCTCCAAGAGGGATGCTGCTCATCCTTAACTTCCAGTTTCCTCCCTGTCCCTCCCCACTCTCTGTTGAAGTGCCTTAGGGAACCACATCTGGGAAGAAGTTGGATAAGAAGAAGAAGAAACTGATGAGGGTTCGACAAAACACTGGTTGACCCTCCAGAGTGTTCTGGAGCTAAGATGGACTTGCAGAGTTGTCCCAGGTAGGGTGAGGCCTTTGTAATCTGCATTGATCAGCCCTTGGAAAGGGGCTGTCTTTGGGGAGAAGTAACCTTGGGTGTGCAGCATTCTACATCTGAATACAGTCCCTTTGCCAACTAGTGGCTGAAGGCTGTCTGCAGACTGCACTCCCAGAAACTGAGCAGGGAGTCCCTCATTGAAGAAGGGTCTGCACAGTACTTCACAGTGTCTGCTGTGAATACTTAAAAAAAAAAAAAAAACGAAAAGAAAGAAATCAATAGAGTGAATGCAAATGATAAACAGTCTAGCCAGTCTTGTAATAGTGGTCCACTTCACCTTTTGAATATAGCCCTCATTGCTTATTTTAAAAGGGGCATGTTTTCTTTTCCAATTCTCCCTCTCACTCTCCCTAAACAGGTAACAAGATTACCTTTTCCCAACCAAGGCAGAGTTATCTGTCCTTGAGCACACACCCACCACAAAAAGGAGATGTCACCAGAAGATCTAGGAAGTGACTAACTCCCAAATAACAAGTGAATTTCAACATACCATCAGTGTGCATCTGGGACCCCTCCATCAGGACCCACCTGGAATGCAGCCCTTAAAGAGCTTTTTAAAAAGCCCTCTGTTCTCCCTGATGGGGCGAAATAGAATTTTTGGAACTGGAGTCCCCTGTGCTTCTCTTTTGCTGGCAAAGCAATAAATCTTTTCCTTTTTCTCACAACGGCGTTCTCCTTATTAAATTGGCAAAGGAGACAAGACCAAGTTTTCAGTGACAATCTTACAAGTGAGAAAAAGGAATGCCAAGACTGGCTTAAGACAAGGTTCCAAACACCCCCCTCAAACCAAGGACACAATAGTGCTGGGTATGATCACTAAAATCAATGATGATTAATTCCCAGGAATGCCAGAAAGGACCCAGTTAGGAAGGAATGGAAGGTAGTGTTCCAAAGGCCTACAGGAATAGCTTCCATTGTTTCTACTGCATGATTGGTTATTGATTTGTCTTACTAACAAACTAATAAGTAAATTACTTTTTAAGACCAAATTCTGACTCAAAAAAAAAAAAAAACACGGTTAAAATACCCTGAGTGGAAAAGATGGGAAAGCATCGTGTTCAAGTATAAAACATCATTCAAGTGTGCTCTAAAATATGAGGCTTTATTACTTTTATGTAGCATGTGTACTATAGTATATTATAGAGAGAATGCTGAGCATCGAGTCAGGAGATCTATTTGCACCCTCGCTCAAGACAGGAAGAATTCAACTCAATTTAATTTAGCAAATATCTAGTCATTCTAACTGTATGACAGATGTAGCACCAGGGACAGATCTTGTTTTTCAGTAATGGAGGTACAAAGGCTATTTGTTACATTTGAAAAATTCTAGGTTAAGGGACAATTGGCAAAGGACTCAAAATTGGTGAATAATTCCCATTTTCAAGATGTGGAAATATATATGCCATATTCTAGAAACTTCAGTTTAACGTTAATCTCTTTAATTTCTAGAACATATTATCTGTGATTTGTGAGTCTTCACTTAAGGTGATGTGGTCACTAAGAATTAGGAAAGGTTTTTGAGAACAAATTAGGTTAAGTCTCATTTGTTTTTTTGTGAAGGACCACAGGCTTGGGAAATAGGATTTATATTGAACACCTGTATCCAATTTTAAAAATGATATCCTGTGTACTAAATGTTAAAATGAGACTAGAGTTCAACAAGATTTTTAGTAAGCTTGGTAATCATGTATAACCCTCATGTGAAGGGTTATATCCCACAGCTTGTGAAGTTTGAATTCCCTAGGAAAGTTATTTTTTTCATGGTTTCCTCCTTTTTAAACTCTTGATTCTCGATTGTAAGATTGTTCCAAGATTTCTCACTTGTAAGACTGTTCCTGGACTGTATCACACTGGTCCACAGTAAAAATCAACATCTCTTTGAGTTGTTCTGAAAGAAAATTCTTTCTTACAAAGCATTTATGAAGAAAGCAGACTTAAGATTTCACAGAACAAAAAGAGAAGGTGATTTATCACAGGAATAAAAACAGCTATGATGCTCATGGCATGGCTGATTTAAAAATATTAATTGGGGTTCCCCAACTTTGGCACAGTTATCTTCTTTCTGACTCCTTATATCTGCTCTCTCCATATTTCTTGTCCCATTCTTCTTACTTTTTCAAAAGCAAAATGAATAAATTCCTCTTTGTGGCTCTGCAGAGTGATTTTTTTCTATCCTTGAAGAATCAGCACCACCTGACATGAAGTTTCGGTGTGGGAGGGAGGTGGGATATCAGGAGGGGATGCTGGCCTCCTTTTATCCACACATAGTTATTAAGGCAGCTTTCCAAACACAGGCATGCATGCTATACAGTGCATTCTGATAAACAAAATTTTCTCAATTTCATCACATGTAGGCTTCTATCTGATTATCAGTAGGTAAGTATAATTCTAGAGATGTATGGTAGATTATTATGGGCTCTTAGACTCTATAAATTTGGCCCTATCTTGCTAACTTTCTAACAGAAACTTGAGTCAAAGATTAGAAGGCAATGAATTGATTGATGTAATAAAAAAAAATCCAAAAATTACACGGTGAAAGTTTTCATTTTTGTGGTGTTGGGTATTGAACCCAAGCCCTTGAGTTTGCTAAGAACAGGCTGTACCACTGACCCACATTCCCCATCACAGTGAAATTTAATAGGCATAAACCTTACATTTAAATTCAAAACTTAAATGGGGAATGGAAGTATAGTTCAGTGGTAGAGCACTTGCCTAGCATACATAAAGCCTGGGTTCAATCCCCAGGATCACAAGGGGGAAAAAAAGAAAGAAAGAAAAAAGGAAAGGCTTACATGAACACATAAAGATTAGGGAATATGTGGCTTGATCATCAATTTTGTGTGTCAACTTGGCTTGGCTACAGTTCCCAGTTGTTCAATCAAACACTAATCTAGATGTTGCTGTAGGAAAGTATTTTGTGAATCTGATTAAAATCTGTAATCAAGTGGAGATTATCCTGGAGAAACTGAGTTGGCCTGATTCAATCAGTGGCAAAGCTTTAAGAATGGAACTGAGGCTTTCCTGGGGGATGAAGGTGGGAATTGCACCTATAGACAATAGTTTCAGTTCATGCCTTAGGGTCTCAGCCTGATTTTCCTAACAACCCACTCTGCAGATTTTTTACTTGCATAGCCATCCTCCATGATCACATAAGCCAACCTCCTATAATGAATCCATTAGTGTATCTCTCTGTCTCTCCCAGGTCTCGTTGAACACACCCTAACTGATAAGTGAGAAAAGGTTTAAGTTTGCCCTGAATTTGTTATACCTCATTGCTGTGAGTTGGCACCAAAAATAACTAACAGGATCTTAAAAATCAATATGCACAAGCCACAGTGCTTGGTGAGGTAGGCACAACTCCACTGTATTCTACTGTATTCCATATGGGCCAGTCTATATCAGGATTGTTATATCTAGCTCCAACTGCCATAATTTAACACTGACAAAGAGCACTGTTGGGAATTGATTTTAGTTCAATGTAAGTTAAGAACTTTGTAAGGAAGAGAAATATTTAAAAAAAATACCACAAGCTGCCTTGTATGATATGGTCAGATCACAGGTACTTAAGTAAAACTGGTGTCATAATGCCAGGGATACCTGATAAAAGGTATCAGACTATTTGACCTCTGAAGTTCTCTTTTTACTCTAAAGGTCTGTCATTTTGTCTTTAAGAATTATACTTCTCTCAGTAATTTAGCGAGGCCTTAAACAACTCAGTGAGATCCTGTCTCTAAAAAAAATAAAATACATAAAAAAGGGCTAGGGATGTGGC
This sequence comes from Urocitellus parryii, assembly GCF_045843805.1. NCBI lineage: Eukaryota > Metazoa > Chordata > Mammalia > Rodentia > Sciuridae > Urocitellus > Urocitellus parryii. Next base: position 161,368,219 of record NC_135536.1, on the reverse strand, counting down.
TCAGTGGTTAAGCATCCCTGGGTTCAATCCCCAGTACCAAAAAAAGGAATATTGTGTGCCCATAAAAGCCATTTGTCCTTTTAGTTTGTGATATCTAATCTGTCCTGTCTGAAAAGCCAGTGTGTTAGATGTCTTCCAATTACCTTTCTAGATCCACTCCATCCTGTCCTGTGCTTATATGAACCACACCAATGTTCTCCCATCCCCTCCCAGTCCTGGGTAGGTTTGGCCAAAGGCACCAGCAAGGAGGTATAAAGGGTAGGCAGAGAGGGAGGGAGGGATATTTATTTCCTGACTTCCCAGTGTGGTCTCTGCAGTCTGGCTTTGTCTGGTGACCCAAGGGCGTGGTTCTGTCAGAGAGCCTTGTCTATATGCCTTTGCTTTCTTTTTCAGCATTCCAGTAACTATTACTATCCTGTGGTCCTTCAGGACTTATCCAGAGGTTGTGATACCATTTCTGTTATTAGCCAAGGGAAACTGTGGTTTCCCTACATCCTATAAACAACTTTAGAAAAAAAATCCCTTTATTAAACTTTTCTCAAGTGACTCCATTTAAAAGTGTCATTTGTTTTCTATAAAAACCCTATTCACACTTCAAGTAGCTAAGCTTGTAGGTATTTCCAGGTTCCTGCTGGAGCCAAATTTTCAATTGAGCAGTGAACCAGCCTTTTGGAGATAAAAGGTGGCTGGAGGGATACCCTTAAAGATATAAAGATTTAGAAAATGTAAAAATCCGGTTAAATCAGGAATCTCAAGAAAAAGAGAAACGAGGATCATCAATAAGAATCCAGAAGCCTCTAAACTAATCTCCCCCTTTGGAATCCCACGTTTTTCAATTTCTGTCTATTGCTCTTATTAGCAACAATCACTTTTCTGTATTTGCTTCTGTCAGAACAACATATCTTCTAATTTATGTAAATCTTTTTTTAATTTAAAAAAATTTTAAGCTGTGAATGGACACGATGCCTTTATTTTGCTTATTTATTTTTATGTAGTGCTGAGGGTTGAATCCAGTACCTCACATGTCCTAGGCAAGTACTCTGACACTGAACCACAACCACAGCACTAATTTATGTAAATCTTGATGAGTGGATATTATGACTTATAAGACAGGGTTTCTCAAATGTTCTTGAAGTACTTTACTAGCCAGCAGTGATGAATGAATTCCCTGGAGGTCTGTAAGACAAGGTATTTGTTTGAAGTCTTAGGTTTGATAATTCAAGATGTGAATTTGAAATCCACTTGCATGTACCATAGCTGTTAGTTTTAAAATAAAAATCTCTTCAATTATTTGTCATTATTTATTTTTCCTTAAAATCTTCTACTAAATTTGGAAGTTGCAGCATGTTTATCATATCATTCAGTATTTACCCAAAATAATTTTGAGAAGTTTGGGATTAACATTTCTTGATATCCTAGTCTGTTTTTGTGAAAGGCACAATGCCTAAGAGCTGGAGGACTTTGGGACAATACCATCCAAGTTTGAATCCCAGTTACCCTATGAAATACTTTTATAATGCTAAGCAAAGTACCCCTTATCATGAATTGAATAAAGCACTTAAAACAATTTAGAAAATGTTCAATTAGTTAGATTGTTGTATATTGTTATTAGACATAAGATAACTACTTCTGTGTATGGCAAAAAGATCTCATTTGAATGGTGACATTACTCTTTTAAATAACAGAATCTCTCTTAAACAACTTCTATTTACTTTATTTGACAACTTAATCAATGCTTTACATTTTTCCTCTCCAACCTATTTACTGAGGTCCATGGGACACTGAATGCTTGCAGGAGGTGAGATACTCTCTATTACATATGTGTACTCTATTTCCTACCCCTTGTGGTTTACAAAAAGAACTTGTTCCCAAACCTGTGTGTACCAGTTGTACTGCTATTATAATTACAGATTTTAATTAAACAATATGTAAACTTATTAAATACAAGTACAAAAGAATATGTGATGTATTGATGTAAAGTCATTGAAATACTTTGGAAAAATGTGATAATGTAGAGCCAACAGAAATTATCTAATTAAATGTATAGTTGAGGCAACTTTAAATGACTGGGGGAAAGTCTGCAAACATCTGGTAGGTTTCTGTACAACATTGCTCCAAATGTCTTTAGTTCCTCATTTTATCAGAAAACTGAGAAGGGAAAGTATAGGTGAAGTAGTTTTATAGTGCTTTATACTAGAAAGGTCATTCAGTAGAACTATGCTAAATAAAAGGCAGACCAGAGCCAGGGTTGAGGCTCAGTGATAGAGCACTTTTCTAGCATGCATGAGGGACTGAGTTTGATCCCTGGCACCACATTAACAAGTAAATAAATAAAAACAAATAAAACAAAGATATTGTGTTCCATCTACAACTAAGAAAATATTTTTTAAAAAGGCAGACCATAGTTTTTATGTCAAATAAATGTTTTAGTGTATGTGATTTAGATTTAAAATAAATTTAGGAAACATTTGTTCTTAATTTCTTTCCCAAAGAAATTTTCCTCTCTTTAGAAAAGATATTAATAAAATAGAAATTTATAGTCTTTTAGAAAAGAGGAAGTTTTCCTGGTTTAGACTTAAATCAAATGTTGAAACTGATTTTGGATAAACTTTCTAATTGTGGGGCATGGGGTTGTGGCTCAGTGGTAGAGTGCTTGCCTAGTACATGCAAGGCCCTGGGTTCGATTCTCAGCACCACATAAAAGTAAATAAAATAAACATATTGTGTCCAATTACAACTAAAAAATAAATATTAAAAAAATTTCTAATTGTGCATCAATTAAATTCTGTTATAGACTCTATGGAGACATCATTTATATTTTCTACAACCTTTATCTATGCAGAGAAATCTAACTAAGCAAATGTGTTTTTACTGGAGAGAGTTTTAGATTGCTATTCTAGAAATATAGGATACTATATTAATTTTGAATTCCTTTAAAGTTTGAGTTTCTATTAGCAGAATAACTGATTAATATTTTATCCACATAATTTTGGTGATTTGTCCCTCATGATAAATAATTGGTAATCTTGCTTAATATCATTAGTACAAATTCTAAGACAGGGGACAGAATCTGACAAAATATAATGTTTTTGTGTGTATATGTATTTATGACTATATCCTAAGACTTCTCAGAAAACAGCTCTAAAATTTGACTTTCGATTACCTGAAGTCATTTTAAAATCATATGGCAGAGGATATTCTACTTACAATGATTTTTGTTTCTCTTCAAGAAGTCTTTATTTTGAATTCCCTTCATTTTTAATTTATGTTGCTTCTTTTTCTTTCCTAAAAGATTTTCTCTTTTATTGATTACTTTCCTTGATCTTCTTCGTTCCAATATATGTGATAAATATTGTTTAACTTCGTTCACTGATACCTAAAAAGAAAAATATCTTTGTTCATTTCAAACTTTTATAAATGAAACCAGAAAGTGAAAAATTCATCTATTTATGACAAAAATACATGCTTAATGTAATTACTCTAATTCTTGCTTTTTTATTCAAGTAAAAATGACATGTGGCTTACTTCACTTTAGGAATCCATATGTTTTACACATAAAAACCTTTTAAACCTATTACATTGTCATCTGAACCGCAGAGCTAAGCATTAGGAGCTGAATGTTATAAATAAAATAGTAGGAGAATTTAACAAATGTACTCTTCCACTGGTAAGTTGTCATGGTGATATCAATTGTGTGAGCTAGAAAAAAAATGAAGATGTTTATATTGCCTTACACATTTTAAGAAATATATAAGGAATTGTGACTATTAAATTTTTTTTTTTTTAGCTGGGCATGGTGGTGTACACCTACAATCCCAGAGCTTGGGAGGCTGAGGCAAGAGGATTTTAAGTTCAAGAGCATCTTCAACACTTACTGAGAACCTAAGCAATTTAGGGAGACCCTGTCTCATAATAAAAAATAAAAAAGGGGCTAGGGAAATGGCTCAATGCTTAAGTGCCCCTGGGTTCAATCCCTGTTACCTAAATAAATAAATAGTTAGATAGATAGATAAAAAATAATTAATTAAAAAAAAATAAAACCCCATGTCCCCAATGTACTTTTCAAAAGTTACATAATGAATCTATTTTAATTATGGTGATAAGTTTGGGGCTGTTTTGAGTAGTAGAAAATAATGCTGATATTAAGAGGAAATTTTAAAACTTTATAGATAAATAATTATGATTTACATATGTACATTTGCAAGATAAGTTACATTTAAAAGTTTCTATCTATTAGTACTTCTAACAAGAGCCAAGTGTTTCTTTTTGCTCCTTGCCCCACTGTCTTATAATTTAATCTCCCTCTCCCTAAAATCATTTTCTGCAGTACTTAAATATTTTCTATGTGGTAGCAAAGACAAAAAAGCATTGATCCAGGGGCCAGAACATGTAAAGATATGTAGCCATGTAAAGATTTTTAAAAAACAACTTTATTGAAGTATAATTAACATACTATAAGTTAGCCAATTTAAAGTATACAATTCAGTGGTTTTTGGAATATCTACCTATCACCACAGTCAATTTTAGAACACCATTATTACCTTAAGAAGAAATCATAAATACATTAACTATTACCCTTTCTAATCCACCATCCTTCTTATTCTCATTCTATGCAAACACTAATTTATATTCTATCTCTATAGATTTTCCTACTCTGAAATTTCATATGAATGGAATGATATAGTTTTTTTTCTCTCTCTTTTTCTCTTTCACCCCCCCTCTCTCCCTCCCTCTCTACACGCCTCCCTCCCTCCCTCCCCCCACCAGCTTTTCTTCACTTTGAATAATGTTTTAGCATGTATTAGTGTTTCACTCCTTCTTACTATCAAATAATATTCCTTATGTAGATTATCCAATGATACACATTTGGATTGTTTCTACCTTTTGGCTATCATGAGTTGTTATAACATCCACGTACAAGTTTCGATGTGGGTATGTAAGAACTTTGAGTGGGATTCTTCTTGTTGTAGGGTAGACAGCTTCAGCAAATAAAAATATAAAAAGCCCAGTTTTATTTGGACTTCAAATAAACAAAGACTTTTTTTTTTAGTATAAGTATGTTCCAAATATGGCATCCTAACAAATAAAACCACAGTATGTATTGTTTCAAAATCAGCAAGCAGGTGTTCAAGTCAATTAGTTCACTGCATGCTGTCATTCAGGATCTTAGGCAGGCAGATGTTATGCCAGCTTCAAGATGTGAATTCCAAGGTCTCCCTGAGTTCCAATATTTAGAAGGCAGAAAAAGAAAGAGCCTAAAAGGTAATCTTCAGAAAGGGCTTTTGTTTCATTTGGTTTGCTTTGTTTTCTATTCTTTAATAGGTCAGACCTGAAAGTGGCTCATCGTGTTTTCAATCACTTTCCATTGGATGAAACTTAGTCCTATGTCCCCATGTAACTGCTGGGAAGTATAATCTATGTAGAGATTGGAAAGAAGATAACATGAACTTTGATGAGCTTCCTGCATTCTCTGGCATATGAAATTATCATGTTATTGCCATTAAAAGAGGGCATTTCATTTTTCAATTTAAAAATAAGTAGTATCCAAGCTGGCAAATGCTTATAGTTTTCTAATATCTACATTTTTTTTTTTTTTTACAGAGGCCAGTTTTCTGACTGATATTCTCTCAACTGTTAAGAGTGGGACAAATAATGAGGTAAAGCAAGGATTAGGGTCCCTTGGAAGAAAAGAGGCTTTCTCTGACTTTCCAAAGCATCCAAAAATTTACAATTCAATAACAAGTATTTGTTGAGCATCTATTTTAGGCCCTGTTCTAGGGGCTGAGGATATCATGAAGTTGATATTCTAGTGGGAAAAATTATAGTTGACTGATAACTTGACATTTAAAAAAAACACTTAAGGAGATGGAAGTGATAAGAGTTAGTTTTATTTAATACAGGATGGTTAGGGACCAGATCCTCCCATAACATTTGAGTAGTCTCCTGTGAAAAGGGAGGGAATTAGTCATGCAAGAGATGATTAATTTACATCATTTGTTCATAGATATGCAAGGAAGACGGCACAGTGGCAGCAGAGTGAGTTAGGAGGGGAAAATGATGAGCAATGAGGCAGAGAGACAGCTCTGAGGCCAGGCTCAGAATTGTGAATGATGTTCTATGTGAATGGGAGATTTCTGGAGGATTCTTTGGCTGCCGAGTGGAAACACTATATGTTGGAAATAAAGTAGGAAAGAGAGGAGGGCAACTGAAATAAACCAGGTGAAAGTTGTTGACGGTGACATTAAGAAGATGACTGGAGTGTAAGTAGTGATAGTGGCTGTTTATTTCAGAAGTATTGCTCACAGAATTTTCTGATAAAGGACTTGTATATTTCAGTTTTCAAACAGCAAACCCAAAAGTAGTGTGTTAAAGTATGGTTTTAAACTCTCAAGACCCATTTAATCAATTGAAGCTGTATTTCATTAGTCTCTTACCTCATCATTTAGCCTACTGCCTCTTCACTCCCTTGTATCTTCAAGATTCATGCTGAATGAGTGTCTCTCAAGCATCCCATCTGAACATATCTTTCTCCACTTAGAAGCCCTCAGTCCTCAGTAACTACAGGATAAATTCAAACTCCTTTGCACAAAAGCTAAGATTCTTCAGTCTGCCCTAAAAATGTCATGGTGACCTTATTTCTTACTACTCCTACACCTACATGAACATCCTCAACAGCCAAACTCTTCTACTCACTGTTCCTTGAATAGTACATGTCAGTTCCTACTTCCTTGCCTTTGCTTATATAGTTTTCATAGCTCTTCTTACCTACTATGCTAAATATTACTCCCGTGCCAAGGCCCAACTCAAGTTCCTTCTCTCCAAGTCCCTCCTATATCCTTGCAACCCACACCAATTTCCTTCCTTCTGAACTTGTGCTGTCTTTCCTTCTTGGTTAGCAGAACCTCACTGCTCTACAATCCCTAAAGCAACATTATTTTACATCATTTATTCATGCTTTATCTACTCAATTCATTTTGGACACTTTGCACTTTTTATTCTGTCATTTAAAATAGAGTGTGCCACATGTGGTGCACACGGGTAATCCCAACAACTCGGGAGACTGCGGCAGGAGGATCACAAATTCAAGGTCAGTCTGAACAACTTAGCAAGATTGTGCCTCAAAATAAAAAAATAAAGATCTGGGGATGTAGCTCAGTGGTGGAGCACCCCTGTGCTCATTGCCCGTTCCAAAAACAACTCCTCTGACAAAAAAACACCCCTCCCGAGAGCAAAACACCAATACAGTGCCTTGGGAAGAGGGGAACCTAATGAACATGTGAATTTCTTTATTTGGGGAAAAATTTCTTGTTTCCTTAAAGGTCAGGAATGTTAGGAACATTCTCTCACTAAAAGATCAGTGAGCTTTGAGGGAAAAAAAAGGTTAGAATTCATCTTTCTGTACATTTAATCTTAATTTATTTGTGGCTAACTCATAGTTTTTGCTTTTGTGCCTAAAGTTATTCCCAAAGTAGGAACCACTCCTATAAACTTTGCCTGAAGTCAACAACATTAAAAAACTGTATTAGCATGCAGAAAATCTTCTAGTTTAAAAATCAGTAGTTCTAATGGTAGACATTGGACTTAGAGGTTTCTACATTGTTTTGTCTGGATTATAATTAACTACCTATATGCTGAAAACAACATGCAATTTTGCCTTTTAAAGATAAAAAATCTGAGTTCTTCTTAATACATGAATAGATATCCACAAAAATCCATTCTAAGTGCTCAAAATAAATGTATTATACATTTTTTTAAGAGAGAAAGAAAACTTTTTAATATTTACTTTTCAGTTTTCGGTGGACACAACATCCATTTTTAAGTGGTGCTGAGGATCGAACTCAGTGCCCTGCGCATGCCAGGTGAGCGAGTTACCACTTGAGCCACATCCCCAGCCCCATGAATTATAGATTTTTAAAATTTGCACTTATATTATCTTCATAGTATTGGCTGTTCACATATTAGCTGTGTCTAACTATGGGCAAGTTAACCCCCTTGACTCAGTTTACCCTTCTATAGAATGGGGGTTAAAATCTCATCATTGGGCTGCTGTAAGGACCAAGTAAGTTAATCTATGTGAAGAACCTTGTAAGTAGTAAGCATTTGGTTAATATTAGCTATTATTATCATTATATGGACTGTATATATTTTCTGTGTAAATAAATGTATCTGTGTTTCTCTTCCAGATTCTAAACAACTAGAACATATGTCCTCTGACTGTTCACTCTGTTCCTGTTCCTCAGTGAATGAAATCTGGTAAATCAGTAAACATTCTTTGTATTTTTGAAATACACTTTTTAAAATCTTTTAAGAAGAATATCTAAAAACCTTTTTACTAGTAGAAAATACTTACATGCCATACATTTTTTGATTGATTTTATTCAAAGGCACTGAACAGCAATTTTAACCTCTCTTAAGCTCCTTTTGCTGCCTGAGCTGCATTTGATGCTAAATTTCAGTTAACACCCAAATCACATACTTTTTCTTTAATAGAATTTCACAATAACGTGAGTGATGATAAAGGGATTTTAATAGTCTCTTCAAATAGTTTTTGAGAGGTAGCAAATGGAAAATAATCAAGTAATGAAGCAAACTTGTGGCTGACAACTATATGAAAATACTGATTCATTTATCAACCCATTCATGTTTGGTACCCACTAGTAGTTGAAGAGATAGTAGCAAACAGGGCATAAATATTTTCAGATCTTAAAGAGTTTCCATTTGTCTGTGAGAAGACAGTAACCAGTACACAAATATATAATCAAGTTCGTATCAGGTATCAATACTTTAAGGGAATAAAACAAAGATATGATATGTAAAGAGTAAAATGCAGGGAGAAGAGGGGATGTTAGCTAATTTAGATTTGGTGCCTAATGAAAGTTTTAGTGAAAAGATGACTTTGCAGCCAAAAATTTAAAGACAAGAAAGCAATACCATGTAAATATGGAGAAAGTGCATACTCAAATGTAACAGTGGTTCACTTTATGCTTTGAATATATAGTCCTTGCTGCTCTGCCATTACAATTTATTTTTAAAACAAACATGTTTCCTTCTCTTCTTGTCTCCCTCCTACACAATAATAGCTCCCCCTTTCTAATCTCAGGGGAAACAGGATTACCTTTCTTCCCCATTTTAGGCAGATTTATCTGTCCTTGAGCACACACCCACCACAGGAAAGACTTTGGGGATGGCACCAGAAAATCTCAGAAATGACTATTTCCCAAATTAACAAATTACAACTCAGAGAACATGTGAAATATAGCCTTTGAACCACCTCTTTAAAAGCTCCTGTTCCAGCTGATGGGCAGAATCGTAGCCTCTGGGTCAGGAGTCCTCTGTATTTTTCCTTTGCTAGCAAAGCAATAAAACTACTTTTTCCTTTTTCTCAAAACCACGTCCTCGTTATTGGATTGGCATCAGGGACAAGGACTGAGCTTTGGGGAATACTAATATAGAAACAAACTTGTTTTCCCAGGAATATAATTAAGGAATGTAAGTGACTGAAGGAGTGTGAACTGAGATAATTATAAAAGAAAGACACAGAGAAGGGTAGGGCGTTATGTCAAACAGAAACATGGTAAGGAGTTGGTGTTTTATTCAAAGCACATGAGGAAGCCACTGAAAAGTTTTAAGTGACACTCTCATTTACATTTTAGAAAGAAAGACCATTCTGGCTGACATGTGAGGAACAGATTGCACAGCATTAAGAGTGGGAACAGGAAGAACAGTTTGGAGACTATTGCTGTCAACTACTAGGTGAGGGATGATGTGACTCAAATGAGTGCAGAAACAATGGAGATAAACTTAGGGTATGATTTAGAAATAGCCAAATAGATATTGCAGGTGGATTGGATATACAGGTAAGAAATGACAAAGTCAAAAATAACTTCTTGGTTTTTTTTGACTGGATGAGCCAGTTACAGAGATGGACAAGAATGGAGGCAGGAGAGAATTTTAGAGGGAATCAAAGTCTCCTCCTACCTACCCACATACCTATATTCTCTCCAAATTATACAAGTATACTGTATATAGAAAACAGGAGGCATGTATCTAAGAGTGGAGTAAAAATGAATTGTGTTTGTTATGAATTGGGAACTGAGTTTCATTCTTTGCAAAGCATAAATAGGTGAGAAGTTAAAGAAGAAATGGAAGGTAAAGGTTCTTTGCCTGCCAGGGACTTACGTTTTTTTTTTTTTTTTTTTTTTTTAGTACTGGGGATTGAACCCAGGGGCAGTCAACCACTGAGCCACATACCCAGCTCTATTTTGTATTTTATTTAGAAACAGAGTCTCACTGAGTTGCTTAGCACCTCGCCATTGCTGAGGCTGGCTTTGAACAATCTTCCTGTCAAGCCTCCCCAGCCTCTGGGATTACAGGTGTGTGCCACCATGCCTGGCTACTTTTTCCAGGGTTCAATGATCAAAGATATTTCTTGCTTTCCTTAATTGTCTGAGTCCTTTTATTTTTTCCTGGCTCACTTCTGCCCAGATAGTTACAGTTCCTTGGCACTGTGAAACACACTAAATTTTGCTAAATAAAAATACTCTCTGAAAAATGAGCAAATTAAAAATAGATTATTGAAGTCACCAAAGAAGTAGCAAACAAAGGCCAAAGCAGCATCTAACTGGATGACAAAATTCCACAAGGCAGTGATGTGGCAGAAAGAACACAGTCAGCTGCCATTTGTTTGCTAATTGATTTCTTTTGTGTTTGCACATCTACCTTCTAATGTCTCAAAACAACAACATTAGAGATATCTAAGGATAATTTTGAAATGTGAAAAGTAGTAGAGTAGCAAGGAAGAAGGGAAATAAAATAATGCAAGTGATACTAATAATATAGTGACAATGTAAAATTTCTAATTCCTAAGTACATTACATTACAAGGGTAGCCTTCTATAAATTCAGATATCATTAAGAACTGGTACATACTAGAGTCTGTACTTCTATTCTGTATTTAAATTCAAGAAGCAGAAAATTATAATTAAATATATAACCATTTTAAATATTCATGGTATAGTGGATAAGTCGATTATAAAAACTCCAGTAATATATTTTTAATTAATTTTATTAATTAATTAATTTTATTAATATTAATTAATTTCAGCACCTCTTTTTCTTAACTTTTACTAGAGGTACTGATAGTTTCTATCACTTGATACAAGTATTGCTACGTAATGCACAGGTATTAATAAGTATAGCTAATTATTCCATTCACCAATATTTATCAAACCTTTATTAAATTCTAGAGACTAATCAAGAGATATCTACATCTCTGAAACAAATAACAACAACAAAAGTAAAAGGCATGGATTCTTGCAGCTTAGCTTCCAGTGGGAGTCAAATAACTAACAATGATATATAGATCTAGTGAGGTACACATGAGGATCCAAGAAGAATAAGAAATTTGAAAGCAAAGAAGTGTTTTATTTAAGACAGATGACCTAGGGGGAAAAAGTAAGGGAGAAACATTTGAGTAGATATCTGATGAAGTGTGTGTTGAGGGGAATAAACTATGTGATTATCTACCTGATCATCCCTGGCAGAGGGAACAATAGGTACAAAGGTCCTGAAATAGGGATATATTGGGGTATTTCCCCAAAAGACAGCCAAGGTGATTGAAATGCAGCAAGCAATGGGAAGAATGGTCAAAGTTCAGAAAAAGAGCAAATACCAGGCCATGTGAGTCCTGTGGGGCACTGTGGAGTTTGGATTTTAAGTATATTGGAATGTAGACTGTGAGCTTAATAGACTGTAATAGGGCAGGAGATCAGGGAATTGGCTACCATAGAGTCCAGATGGGAATGATAGTGGCTGGCAATGGAATAGTTAAAAATGGTTAGATCAAGATATATTTTAAAGACTAAGCTAACTAGCTTGTTGGGCTTGAGTTAAAGAAGTGGAAGGTGACTTTAAGATTTTTTTCTCCAAGCATGCGACGGGTGAAGGAACTATTTATTAGAATGGGAGACACAAGGGAGAAACAGAGTAAGGGTGAGGAAAACCAAGAGCTCAATGGTCAACATGTCAAGTTTTAGATGATTTTTAGGCATTTTAATAGAGAGTATTAGGCAGTTTGTGTCTGGGTTTGTAACAGTGCACATAAAGATGCTGGTAGGTTGAAAGAGTTGCTAGTGAGTGGATATAGAATTGTTCTTCAGACTGTTTCTATTTTTTTCAATGAGAAAAATAAAAATAAAACCCAGCAAAGTCATCAGCTGAAAGTGAGGGACAGATTTGTTGAAAATCTGAGAAGAAAAGAGAAGTTTGCTGAGAAACACTGAAGGCCTACTTGAGGCTTGTAATCATGAAATTAAAATGAGTCTGGTTGTATAATTGTGTGTATTCCCAGTCATGTTCAGCTACTCAGCTGCAAGAATTGAGTAGACAGAGAATTACATTTGTGATGGTTGAGATTTTACCATTAAATTAGATGCAACACAGAGAAGCAACTAAATTGATAGTCTATATAAATAAGTGATTTAACAGTACCCCAAACCTATCTGCAATTCCCAAATCCAAACAATATCTGAACACTGAAAACTTTTTTGTCAATTTAGTGCTTAAAGTTAGTTGGTGTGGGGCTGGGGATGTGGCTCAGCGGTAGCGCGCTCGCCTGGCATGCGTGCGGCCCGGGTTCCATCCTCAGCACCACATACCAACAAGCATGTTGTGTCCGCCGAGAACTAAAAAATAAATATTAAAAAAAAAAAAAAGTTAGTTGGTGTGAAAACTTGATACTAACTTCACGTGAGGTTAGTTGCATTCTTTATTGCACTTAATGTGAATATTCATATATTTTGCTGAATAAATATAGATGGCTTAAAAAACAACACATTTCTATGTCCTTTCTGGAATATTCTATAATATATGAGGTATATGTGTATTTTTCTCTATATATATATCTCTTTCTCTCTCATGTGCATGCACACACATACACATTTATAGTTTTTATGTTTTTATTTTACATTATATACATACTTTTTTCACATTTTTACACATTTAAACTTTAATATATATTTATTTTTACATCTCTAAACTTTAAAAAGACCCTGAACTTTGCCTCAGACTCTCTCCAAAAAACTGAAGAGGAAGGAAAACTTCCAAACTCATTCTGAGGTTAGCATTACCCTGATACAAAGTGAGACAAGAACATTATAAGGAAAGAAAATTGCAATATCTCTGATACTGACGCAAAAAATTCTCAACAAAACTAGATTGAGTTCAGGATGACATACCCTGACCAAGAGAATTAATTTTGGAATGCAAGAATAGTTTAATATCCTTGAAAATTAACATATTATATCATGACAATGAATGGGGAAAAGTTCATATGATATGTCAAACAGTGTAGACAAATCATTCAACAAAATTAAACACATTTTCATGATAAAAACACTTAACAAATAAAAATCAGAAAGAAATTACCTCAGCTGGGCATGGTGGCACACACCTGTAATCCTAGCAGCTCTGGAGGCTGACACAGGAGGATTGCAAGTCTCAGCAAAAGTGAGGCACTAAGCAATTTAGTGAGACCCTGTCTCTAAGTAAAATACAAAATAGGACTGGGGATGTGGCTCAGTGGTCAAGTGCTCCTGAATTCAATTCCCAGTAACCCCCAAAAAAGAAATCACCTCAGATATGAAAAACCCACAGCTAAAGTCAGGATTGAAGCAAAGATGCTCAATTTCACCACTTCTATTTAACATAGTACTGAAAGTCCTATCCAGAGCAATTTAGCAAGAAAAAGAAACAAAAGTCATACAAATTGAAATGGAGGAAGTAAAATTATCTGATTGCAGATGACAGAATGTATATGTAGAACTCCTTTAATTTCTTTCAGCAACATCTTGTAATATTCTTTGTACAATTCTCTTACCTTCTGGTCTACATGTATTTCTAAGTACTTTATTCTTTGTGATGCTATTGTAAGTGAAATTGTTCTCTTCATAATCTTTTTGGATTGCTCATTATTAGCATATAAAAATGTGACTATATGGTTGCTGACTTTGTATTCTGAAACTTTGCTGAATCATGACTAGCAATTTTTGTGAAGTCTTTAAGAATACAAAAATCAATGGAAGGACATCCTATGTTCATGGATTAGAAGTTTTAATATTATTCATACATCAGTACTACCCCAAAGTGATCTACAGATTTAATGCAATTCTTAATACTGACACAAGGACAGACACATAAATCAATCAAAAAGAAGAGAGCTTAGAAATAAACCTCCTCGTATATGGTCAAGTGATATTCAACAAGGGAGCCAATCATTCAATGGGAAAGGGCTGTGTTTTCAATAACACATTTAAATTTTAAATGTGCTGGGAAAATTGGATACCTAGCTGCCAAAGAATGAAATTGAAACTTACCGTTAAAAATTTAACTCAAAATGTTTCGAAGACCTAAATGTACAACTTAACAGTATAACATTCTTAGAAGAAAACATAAGGGAAATATTTATGACATTGGATTTGGTAACGATCTTGGCAAAGAGCACAAAAGCATGATCAGTAAATGTAAGGAGAGACAAATTGGATAACATCAAAATTTAAAACTTCCATGTGTTAAAGAAAACTATTGACAGAGTGAAAAGATAAATCATAAAATGGAAGAAAAATACTTGCAAATCATATAAGGAGTTAATATTCAGAATACATAAAAAACTATTACAATTCAACAATAAAAGACAAATAACCTGATTTTAAAATGAGAAAAGAACCTGAACAGACAGTTCTACAAATGGACAGTAAGCAACATGAAAATAAGATCAGCATCACTGATCATTAGAGAAATATGAACAAAATCACAATAAGATACCATCACTTACTACACATTAGGATAACTACTATAAAAAACTAAACAAAGGGGGAAATGTTGGGGAAAGATGGGCCAAATTATATTGCTATTGTGTGCATGGATGAATATGTAACAAAGAAATTCCATCATTATGTACAACTATAATGCAACCTAAAAAATGTGGAAAGATAAAACCAACAACAAACAAAATAAAGCTGCTGCAGTTGCACACAACTGCAATCCAGCAACTTGGGAAGCTGAGGCAGGAGGATCACAAGTTCAAGGCCAGCCTGCATAACTTAACAAAATCCTGTATAAAAATAAAGATGTAGCTTGATAGAGTGCCTCTGGGTTAAATCCCCAATACTACAAAAGAAAACAAAGCAAAATCAGATAAAAAAAAATTAAAAAACCCAAAAAAGAAGAAGTGTTGAAGAAATTGGATCTCTTGGTCACTGCTGGTAGAAATGTAAAATGATGTAACCACAGTGGAAAACAAATGGCAGTTGCACAAAAAAAATTAAAAATGAATTAACATATAAATTAGCAAGTCCATTTTGAGATATATTCTCAAAAAATTGAAAGCAGGGCCTTGAGGTGATATTTTTATACCCATGTTCATAGCAGCATTCACAATATCTAAAAGGTACAAGCAACTCAATATCACTTGATGGGAGAATGAATAAACAAAATGTGGTACATACATGTTTCAGCCTTAAAAGCAAGAAGATTCTGACACATGGATGAATATGAGGAAATTATGCTAGATGAAATAAGTCAATCACTAAAAGAAAAATACTGTATATTTGCACTTTTATAAAGTACCTAGAATAGTCAAATTCGTAGAGACAGAAAGTAGAATGTTGGTTGCCAGGAGCTAAGGAGAGAGGAAATGGAGTTATTTAAATGGTATACAGTTTCAGTGTGACAAGATAAAAAGAGTCCTGGAGATTAGCTGCTAAAGAATGTGATTGTAATTAACACTACCAGAACTATACACTTAAAAAATGATTACGATGTAAATTTTGTTATAACTAAAAATGTTTGTATAAATATGTCAAAATATACTCTACTGTCATGTGTAACTAAAAAGAACAAATTTTAAAAATGTTTCAAGGAAAACAAAAACAAAAAAAAACCCTGAATTCTGATTTACATTTGTTCCTACAGGTTTGGGAAAATGGACTGTGGTCCTATAGAGATGAAGGGAAAATGAGGAAATGAGGACATCAGGCAGGCAAAGAGAAGTTCAAAGAGTAAATGGATTTGAGTCTCTGATGAAAATGAAGCATTGTTGGAGCAACCAGGGAAGATACCAGTGGTCATTAGAAACCTGGACACTTGAAATTTTAATTTGGAAATAACAGAGTCTAGACTGTGACCACAGAAGAGGAAAGAAGATGAGATTATTGGAGGTAAGAAGACCTAAGTAATGGAAGTGAGAAGCTAGTATTTATGAATATTGACATCTCTAATAATAAAACAGACTAGAAAAGGAGAAAAAGATCACAAGGTACTTTTCTATCTGCATCCCTTATTACTTTTTTTTAAGAGAGAGAAAGAGAGAGAGAGAGAGAGAGAGAGAGAGAGAGAGCTTTTTTAAAATATTTATTCTTTAGTTTTTCAGTGGACACAACACCTTTATTTTTATGTGGTGCTGAGGATCGAACCCAGTGCCCCGCACATGCCAGGCGAGCGCGTTACCGCTTGAGCCACATCCCCAGCCCCCCTTATTACTTTTTAATGATGATGTAGCAGTAAGGAGGGATGGACCTATGTAAGTGGGTTGTGGGAGAAAGTGCTTAAAAGGGCTGCAGAAGTTCTCAGGAGATAATTGGGTTTCAGTTAAAATGAAGGTAAAGGTAACATTTGGGGAAGAATGACCCCAAGAGAGGTGGTAAAAAAGAAAATAAATATCCAGGGGATGAAGTCCTGAATACATGGTAGCATATTTAATCAAATATATAAACCTTTATTATATCTACTTCACAAAATGCGTAACACTAAAAGAAATGATGAAATACTGTCTTATATATCAGAAACTCACACAAATCAAGTTTAAGGAATGTCAAACAGAGGTTTAATAAATCTTAAAACAACATTTGTACTATCTTAAAAATTCCAGGGGCTGGGGATGTGGCTCAAGCGGTAGCACGCTTGCCTGGCATGCGTGAGGCCGGGTTTGATCCTCAGCACCACATACAAACAAAGATGTTGTGTCTGCGGAAAACTGAAAAATAAATATTAAAAAAAAATTCTCTCTCATTCTCTCTTTAAAAAAAAAATTCCAAATTCTAGTAACTGTAATGGCACTTAATAGGCATTGGGTTACATGAATGAATATACTGAAAGTTTGCAATACTTAAATCTATTAAATTTTAATAAGCTTGACTATTCTAATTTGCTAAATGTAAATAAAAATTTGCTAAATGTAAAATAACCCATTATCCTTCATAAAAATGTTAGGAGGAATGAATAACACATGTGAAGGTGTTTTACAAAGTTTGAAATGTTGCTTAACTATAAGGACATAATTCTGAATATAAATTCTAAATATAATATAAATCATGATACCAGAAGTTGCTTTTGAAAAAAAAAAACTGTAATTATTGGACCAAGATGTTAATCTAAGAACAAGAATGGGTCTGTTTGGGTTAAGTAGAGAATTTAATTGAGCAACACTCAATGAAAATCACTTGATGCTGAGAACAAGCCTACTTTTTCTGGTTTTCATTTTTTGTTGTTGATCTTTGTGGTGGTCATTGTCAAAATGGCCCATCAGCCATGATTTGAATTGCTCCATTACACAGCCTCAGTTATTCCCTCACAGCACATTAAATACCCAAAGGAGTTATTACCTCTCTGATCATGCTCATTCTTTAATACTGAAGGAAATACATGCACCTCCTGAAAACATTAGATCTTTAACACAAGACAAAGTACCTTCAAACATTTTTTAAAGTGTGTGTATATTTTAAAAAGTGCATTGGGGGATGGTGCAGATGATGTAAGTGTGTGGAAGGGGGAGAATTGTAGAGTTTTATGGGGGAAAGAATTTTTTTTTTTTTTTGGTCACATGCTAGGCCAGCACTTTCTCACTGAGATACACCCCCCGGCCCTGAAACTTATTAGAGTTTTAAAGCTAGAAAGAGATGGGCTGGAGTAGTGGCTCAGTGGTAGAGCACTTGCTTAGCATGTGTGAGGCACTGGGTTCAATTCTCAGTGCCACATATAAATACATGAATAAAATAAAGGTCCATCAGCATGTAAAAAAATATTTAAAAAAAATAAAGCTAGAAGAGGAAAAACTAGGGAAACAGCAGCTCTATGTAGGTGGGGTTTAAATTTTTATTTAAATCATAATGTAAATGATAAGTATTATGAAAGATAACCAGAATTTTCCAGGTCTACAATAGAGATAGAGATAGGGAAAGAAAATTTTCAGTCAGATAGTATCCTTTTCATTGCCAAGGAGTCATGAACGACTAGGGCAAGTTCAGTGAACTGAGGGTACTTTATTTTGGATGTGGTATAGATTGGATATAAAGGAACTTTGCATTTGAGCCATCTGTAGTCTTTTCACTTCTGCAATTTATGTTCTATGGGGTTAATGCCAAGAAAGTTTTAAAAGGCAGATACTCCAAGGGACTGGGTGAGAGATATAGCCTACAAGCAGGCTATCCTGGCACCTTACTCCCTTATGTTTGATACAAAGTAGTATTTTTTTTTTTTTTAAAGAGAGAGAGTGAGAGAGGAGAGAGAGAATTTTTAATATTTATTTTTTTTTAGTTCTCGGCGGACACAACATCTTTGTTAGACAAAGTAGTATTTTAGAGCTGAAAGTATAGCTGAGTTGGTAGCAGTGTTTGTCTTGAAAATATAAGGCCCTGAGTTCAATCTCCAGCATCACAAGAAAAAAAAAAAGCAGTACTTTGATAATTCCAATATTCTAAGATCTCTTGGAGTAGTTTTTAACTTGCTTTTGTGCCTAGGATATACATGGAGAGAGTGTGTTCTCTCCCCATATTTACTCTATAGACTGCATTTACTAATGCTGAACATTGTGAGGACATGTATGGGTCTGAGCAGCATCTTGGATCTCAAGTGGTAACAATTCCTAAAAGGGATTTCAAGTGTTATTGGGCAGACAATGCATATCATAGATAATAAAAGCCAACCAGAGAAAACAAGATGGCCATGATGAAACTAATTTCCCTTCAACCTCCACTTGCCCAAAGGCAAACAGATTTAGGCAAAGCTCATTCTGCTTTTGCTGATAGTAACACTATAGTAATACTAGTATTAATTATGGGATGGGATAATATAGTAAAGGGAGAAGAGCAAAACATGGAGGGGTTTCAAAAATGTTGCAAAGAGATAGTTTTAATTTACATAAACATTTTTCACGTCCATTTTATTCCTTCAACTTGGAGTTAAGTTTTATTCATTAATTCAATAAACACTTATTTTGTATCTGTATGTGCCAGGCACTGTTCTAGCTGCTGCGTACAACAGCAGTGGAGAACAGACAAAAATCCCAGCTGTCATTGTGTTTATATTCTCGTGGAGGGACAGTGGTAACAAACGTTTAAAAATTGTGTACTATATGGTCATTATTCCAAGGGGAAAAAATAAAGCAGGGAAGGAAAACAGAAGGAAGTGTGGTGATAGGGTTTGCAATTTTAGATGAAGTGATTGTGAATTTAGCATACAGGGAAAGACCCTCTGAAAAGATGACATTTGTACAAAGCCCTAAGGGGGAGGGGAATATCCAGGTGCAAAGGCATTGCAATCAGAAAGAAAGTTGACAGATGTCTGGGGTTTCTGAGGAGTAGCACAGAGCTCAGTGTGTCTAAAATAGTGTAAAGGGTACAGTGGAAATAGATTATATCAGAAAAAAAATCAAAACAAACAAACACTGGAACCAGACCTCTGAGTCCAATAAGCAAGAAACTGTAATGACTTTGGTTTTTCACTGTGTGTGAGATGAGAAGGGTTTCGAGTAAAGGAGTAACTTGAAATGACTTTAAAAAAAAAATTAACACTGGTTGACAGATTGAAAATAGACTGAAAATTGGATTCCCCTGTAATAGAACCCCATCTCCACAGAAAATCTTAACTAAGCTTCTCCGAAAATCTTCCCCATAATTGATTTTAGGACTATCAGCAAAACCGTCTCTACAAAAGAGTTCAATGTAGTTAAGAGTTCAATGTAGTTAAAACTTCCTATTTTCCTGTTGTTCTATTTTAATTGGCCACTGGCCTGGAAGAAATCAGCACCTGGAGCACTGATCTCTTTATTTACTAGTTTTCCACAAACATTTATCCAGTTTAGTAGTTTGTAGAAGTGTTTGCAAATGCAAAATGTGATTAAAAAAAAAAAAAAAAAGATCTTTTAACAAGGCCTCTGGCCTTGAGCTAGAGCTTCACAAAGATGTCTACATTTCTAAGATAAGAGAGCTTACCAATTGGGCTCTATGGTAACAGCTTGCAGTGGGAGGAAAGAAAGGGGAGGAGAAGCTCTCCCCTTCTCAGGCACTGTCCTTGAAGGGTTAACTTGCCCAAAACAGTGAAAGAAAAAGGTGCTTTTATGTTAACTTCTGCAGACTGGGGGCTTCTGAGCCCCTCCCCTTAATCCTGGGTATGGTGGATATAAAGTTCTTAAACTATCAGAACTCAGAGTTCAAGGGGATTGATTGATTACAGTGAAAGCTTTGCCCTCTGAACCTGGCTATAGCCAAATATAAATATCTGCTTTCTCTTCTTATTTGGTGTCTTGTCTCATCTGTCCCCTGCAACACCCCTACTTCCAAGATGTCAGAAGACATCATGAGGTTTATAAAGTTTCATAAGCATCTGTAACTCTGCCCTTCTTGCCTTAATATTTAGGAATTCAGACAAGTTGTGACTTAACAAAAAGCTCAGGGCTGAGAATAGTATTATACTTCTTGCAAACAACTGAGAAAATGTTTACTGAATAAATGATATTGTTTTAAAATTTTAAAAATTACAGAGGCAATAATTAATATTGATTGTTTAAGAAATTCTTAGCATGCTGAATAAATACTAACTATATTATAGCATAAATTTTCTGTTGAAAAATATGATTTAACAAAATATTTACCTGTGTGGTGACATTTGTTTCTTTTTGTCTTTTATTATGTTTTTCTGCTTCAATATCTGTAATACATAAAAAATTTCTATAAAATTTGAACATGTTTTCATTTTAAGTACACTTTCTTATCTAAACATTTTCTATAAAACTTTTAAAATTCTCATAGTAATTGAAAATGATTTACAATTTAGAGTTACTAAAGATCTGTTAAAGTAATTCCTTCAGTGATGATTTTTATTTTATTTATTTATTTGTTTATTTATTATGTATTTATTTGGCAATATCAGGGATTGAACCCAGGGCCTTGCACATGCTAGGCAAGTGCTCTACCACTGAGCTACATCCCCAACTTGGTGATAATTTTTAAAGATATAACTTGACAGCATAGAAAATCTGAATACTTTAACAAAACATTCTGAAATTGAGTTAACATGCTAGAGTTCTACAAATAAATAATAATAGTGCTACAAATAATTACAATAGTGAAAAGCTTTCTGACCTGGAATGTAATTAAAATATATCTATGCAAATAAATATTATGTATTAATAGAGAATATTAAAAGACAGAAGAGAGACTATGATTTTTTTATATTCATGCATATATCAGAGAGATACTAAAAATTATTAAAATTGAATAACAAAGTAATCTGCAAAAGGTAGACTAATATAATTACATCAGACTTTGAAATTTGAGGAAATAATTTTTAAAGAATCAGTTTTTCATGAATCCTTTTATGAAGAAAATATGTATTACACAGAATGCATTTTAATTGGTATATTTAATTTATGCATAGTGCTGCTTTGCATTGATCTTCTTAACTTTCATGTTTAGAAAAACAACTCTTTGAAAACCTGATATGACAAAGTGATACAACATGATGTGTCAGCTTTATTACAGTATCAGGACTGATAATTTTCAATTACTACAAACTAATTTGATGCCTTATAAAAATGATCCTACATGTTTTGTGAAGTAAAATATGCCTGGTATAATGTATTCATTTTTTACCATTGAAGGATTTGACTCAGAATAAATACGGGGTAGTCAAAATTATATATTTCAAAAATCTCATGAAATTTTATTCTAAGAGTAAGTCATGAATTTTCTACTGTTATCTCTAATATTGTATTTATTAATTTGATATATTTTATTCTTTCTGCAACTGATAACCTTTATTTTTAAATTTCTGCCCCAGTATAAACCATTAACTTTTTTTTAAAGTTTTACTTATTTAGTTTTTTTTTTTTTTAATGTGTTGCTGGGGATCCAACCCAGTGCCTCATACATGCTAGGCAAGCACTGTATCACTGAGCCACAATCCCAGCTCTCCAAAGTTTTACTTATTTATTTATTGATTTATGCATAATAATTTATAGATAATAATTTATACAATATTTATGAGGTAAGATGTTATGTTTTGGTTTTGGCAACATCTTCTCAATGTTATGTCCTGTTTGTTTTGTGTGACAAATCTTATAGAAACTGGTTCCAGGTTGTTTGATATGTAGTCTTCTGTCAAATTAGACAAATTATCATCACATTCTAAATTAAAATTAAATAACTACATGGTGACAAATGTATTAATAAAACATTTCAAATCCTTCCAAAGATTATACATAGACAATACAGTTATGTACATTATAATTTCTCCTTAAGTTCAAGATGTGACATAAATTATACTAGAGTAAAAATATTACAGATGAAACTTTCTCTATACCAAGTTTGTCAAATGATCATTTGGGGGTCATGAATACTTATTATTGAACACAAGATTGCATGATAGTCCACCTGTAGCCTTTAAGTCAAACATGCCTATGCTCTAGCCCTGGTTTTGTATCTATTTTATTAATTTGCTATGAGAATCAAATGAAATAATCCATGTATTTAGCATAGTACTTAATATATATTCAGTGTTCAATAAATCTTAGCTATATTGTAATACTTCTTTAAGGGATTTAAGATGATTTCAATATAATATGTATAAATCAATAGTTTAAAAGGACTATTGCAAATAAAACAGTATTAGCAACTTTATATGTTATGAGCTTATTAATGTTTTGCCGATATGACTTCTCCCTCAATTACAGATTTTGCTTCAAAACAAATTACTTAACCTAATTATTATTGTTTTAGAAATCATACACTGTGACAGATATTATAGTCACAGTAAATGTCTAGTAATTTTTTTAAACTCCATTATCACAACTAGAAAAAAAATAAATTGGAAAAAGCAGTGTGATTTGGTAATTTCTTTATCATCTTCCTCAGAGTACATGGAATAAAATTAGAGCGGGTATGCAAAGAACGTACAGACACAGAATAAAAAGTACAAGGTGTCATGTGTATTTAAATGAGAGGAGAAAATTATGGATATTAAATAGAGTAAAATTTATATTCTACACTGGACCAGAATATCAAACTGTCAGTGGTTAAAGAGTAACATGAAAATTATAGGGCTAAAAGCAGTTATCAAAAGTAGAATGAGTGTAAAATGAAGAATTAATGAAATGGGAGGAGGTATGAAAGTAAAACAGAAGGAATTAACTATTCAGTAGCTTAAAATATAAAAGAAAGTAAGTGCAATTGGACATGATTCCCAGCAGGAGATGCACAATCCAACACACTTGCAAAATTCGTCAAAAATGTGATTCTTTTCTACATTCATACTTTTAGGTTTCACTTAAGAAAATAAAGTTTTGATTGGCTACTAGGGAAACATTCTATTGCCAATGATATAGCCTGAATATTTTCTAATAGGTTATTTTACATCATGTGCAAAACATTCCTGATTGCTAGAGATCCGTACCACTGTTTCATCACTTCCCCCCACAAGAATGCTGACCTTGCCAAAAATCCAGCACTCCCTATGAAAACTACAATCTACTAGTTGCAGAAAGAAAATACTATACTTTTAAATTTCTATCTTTGGGATATATTTTGCCATACATATACTGTAATAGATCAGTACTACTGTAATAGATCAGTACTACATCATTATCATCATAAATAAATATATTTTATAAATATAATACAAATCACATATATATATATAGGAGTATATATATAGATAGATGTGTATACATATATATTTAAAATACATTTAAAATATTTATTTATTTTATTATTTACTATATATTTAATATATTTATTACATATATACATATATGTGTGTGTGTGTGTGTGTGTGTGTGTATATATATATATATATATATATATATATATATATATATATATATATATATAGTGTACTGATAACCACTGGTTACCAGTAATGAGTTCTGCTTCCCCACATGTTGAAGTGTAACATTAGAGAAGCATGCCAAGGCAAGCATATAAGCCAGGGTTTATTTAAAAAGGGGTAACATAGACTTCTCCTGAGAGGGAAAAGGTATCCCAAGAAGTGAGGGTGTTTTGCCTTTTTATATGACCTAAGATTCCTTTGTTCTCCTGCTCTCTTTCGCCTTATCTCCTTCCTGACTGGGCTCAGGTGGGATGGCCAAAAGGTGAAAAGCAGATGGACAGGAGAGGCCAAGGATTGATTAGTGCTGGAAGGGGGCCCAGGGTGCATTAATTAACAACTTTTACAATTCCCTGTAGAGAGAGACAATTCCTGGGACAGGTTACCTTTAGCAACATGTTGGAGCAGGGGCAGGTTATCTTGATAAGGGTGGAGGAAAGGCTCTGAAAGAATTAACAAATTTCAATTCCTCCATTCTCTGGATTAGACCCCTTGCCTATCTGCCTAATTCTGGCTTCAGTACCATCCAAAACATTTGATGTAGAGTTAGCCTTGGAAAGAAATTAAAGTTTCATTCACTTATAGTTTGAAGCTCTAATTGTTAGAAACATCAGGGTGCCTCAAGAAATCAGGCATGTACTCAAAATTTACTCAGCAAAGCAAGCTTTACTTTTGCAGAAGGGTGTGCTACTGAACAAAATCTGGCAAGCACACACACTTGGGTGGGCAGTCTGCCTGTTTTTATCTTTAGCACAGCATTGCCCCTTGCTCTGATAGGAGGAGCTCAGGTTTATAATCTGTGCAAATGGTTAATTTTTTAAATTGGGGAGGGCAAAGGGAAGGACCAATGTTAAAATGTCTATGGTTAGATCTTGCATCCCATTTTTTACTTTTAAGGCTAAATACTATATTCTGAAAATGGACCACAGGACTCTCTATTTCTCATACCAACTACTATTTGCTGTATATCAGTTTATTTACATTATCTCCAATCTCCATAACAACCTAACAAGATATTTGTATTCATATTTTACTGAGGAGGAAACGGACATCAAGTAAGAATGAAAAACTTGTCCGAGGTCACATGGCAAAGGAGATTCACATGGAGGTCTGACTCCAGAGCTTTCCTGTTTTCTGTGTTACTGTTGCTCATAACTGCCAGAGGATTCAAAAAAGATTGATTTTAAGAGTCAAGTTACTATGATGACGTAAACTAGTGAAATAAACATTTGGTTTACAAAAATTTGACTTGTGCACCAAATTTTATCGGAGACATCTATTTGCATAATACGAAACAGGCCAGTTTATGTACACTTGAGTTTTGATTTACTATACCCGCCCCTATGATATAAAAGCCTTTTGAAGTTTAAGAAAGCAACTAGTACTACAGCCCACTACCTACAAAAGAATTGTCCACTTTGTTTTGGGGATATAAAATGAATCCCATCCAATTCATAGAAAAGGCATAAGGTTTTTAAAGTATTGTGTTAAAAAAGAAAACACCACTAACTTGGATTAAAAGAGATTGAGAAAGTTCAAAAAGATAAGGTCTCTGGTTCTCCAGGAAGCAGGATAACAAAGCAAACATGGGCCATTTTTTTTATTAATATTTTTAGTTGTCAATGGACCTTTATTTATTTTCATGTGGTGCTTAGAATCGAACTCAGTGCCTCACCCATAATAGGCAGTGCTCTGCCACTGAGCCACACAGCCCCAGCCCAATATGGGCCATTTTTATATAAAAGATAGGACAATTCATGGTACAACCCCAGTATAGTCAAGAGCTAAGGAGAATAATTGTTAGGATGGCCGTAGGCCTGAGCCTAAGCAACTCCATTTTTAAAACTCCAGTTTGAACCCTGCAGTCTCACCAGGCACATCCAACAGATCCCTCAAGTACGGCCTCAAACAAGTTACTTCCCCTCACCCTGATAAACAGAATGAAGCTTCTGACAGGCTGTCCTCCCCTGGTAAGAGGGAAAAGTGAGAAGATCAGGGTGGAGACCACCAGAACTGAGGTTTCTGACCCCAGGGTAAATGATGTCATGGAGAAATCCGGTGGTAGCTGATAAGAATTGAAAGTGGGGTCAAAAGCCCCAAAATTTAGTATAAATAATAGAGCTAATGAACAGGGATTCAGCCAGCCAAAACAAGGATGCACTTGAGCTGGAGAGCCTGATGAGGACCTGACATCCCATCACTTGTCATCGTTTCCTGATGGTCTGTGTGATCCTCATTGTTCTCAAACTCTACTGCCTCATCTGGACCTTGGTGAGAGCCACAACTTCTCCCTACAACCCTCTCCTCAACCGGTCATCCACTCCACACCAGGAAAAGCCTGCCTTGGTTCCAGACCTGATCACCGCAGACTGAATGAGTGTACATCTGCTGGACTTAAAGCCTAAGGCTTAAGACTTTTTAACTTAGCATGCAGAGGAAATGTCTGTCACTAGCCTGTCATGATTAAGTGCGTTTTGCAGTGCTTAGAATTAATCTAGAATTGTTTGCTGTGAATTTAATTAATCTAGAATTGTTTGCTATGAATAAATTATGTCTATTGCAGTGCCTAGCATTAAGGATTGTCGTTTTCTTGATTAAGAACCTATAGAATGAAATTTTATTGAGTAATTTGAGGGAATAAAGCATTGCACAAGGGTAGAAGCACAAAGACATTCCTTATTTCTCCCCTTGACTTCATACATCGCAATTTTGCTCCCTTTTGACAACAATAGATTAGGGAACCACTCCCAAAGGGTAGAACAGAGTCCTCTTATCAATGATCATTGCCTACCCTTTGAGTAGAGAAACCTGCAAACACAAGTTTAGTTGAATTTCCAAGTTGCCATAGACCATTGACAAATAAGTCTCCTTTCCCCCTTTTTGAACAGTAGTGTCTTGTGTGATTTCTTTCACTCTAGTATATATTGAGTATGTGAAGAAATGGGAGGATAACTTGTCTTTTTAATTTACAACTGTCTGAATCAAAGAAGTATACCTAAGGAGCCCATCCACATATTTTCCTGATGCGCAACATAAGATCAAGGATTCTGAGTTTGATGCTATGATAGAATGAGACTTAGACAATCTTAGGAGGGTGAGAATCTTGTGGGAGCGATGTGAATCTTTGAAGCCTGAGGGTGAACTACTATAGATTGTTATAACAGTGGCCACCAAGAGAACTAACTCCTACTGTTCACATCCATTTGCAGTGTAACTTTGCCCAATTCTCCCATTAAGACTTGCATACTATTTTGCCAACATTTTAAATCTGGGTTCCCCAGATAACTTTTTTTGATCAACAGATATGTGGCAAGTGATACTGCTTAACTTCTCAGGCTAGTCCTTAAGCTTTATAGCCCCCTCTTGAAACAATACCCTGAGACCACCGTGCCCTGAAAAAGTCAGAAATAATTGAACATTCCACCTGTCTCAAATGACCACTGGATGAGTGAAGCTACATGAGTATAGGTGAGGTCAGCAGAAAAATCACTCAATCTAACAGATTTTGAGGAGTAACCAATCTTTGTTTCAACTCACCATGTTACGAGTTGTTTGTTAACATGGCAACTGATAACTGAAATGATTGTTTCTTCAGCCTACCAGGACTCCTTGGATAGAATTCTCAGTTCTCAGAGGCTAAGGTAGGTCAAAAGTAGTGCCAAAATATATCACATAGGATATATTCACAGCATTGAAAAAAAAAAAAAAAGAATTAGAGAAAAAAAATAAATCTAAAAACATTATCTTGATCACAGTTTTTTTTATAGAACTGCTTTCTCATGAGAGGCTCAATATACATTAACTTGTGGCTTAGCTATTTATTTCCAAAATATAGACTCACCTTCTTTTTGTTGCTGTTACTATCTAAATCTAACCTGTCTACCTTACTTCACTTTCAAGAACTATTATTCCATTCATCACTCTTTGCTAGCCTATATCTTGTCTTTCTCATTCTTCCCTAAATTCTCCCCTTTCCTTTAAACATTTGCCATTTTTCTCAATCTAAACAAACAATGTGGAACAACCCCATGTTCAGACCTAAAATTTGTAAGGCCTACAGTAGGCTATATGTCTAAAATCTATATGCCTAAATATTTAAATGTAATGAATCAAGTTAACAGCTAAATAACAATCTTTCGTAGCTCCCTATCTTGTCAAATATGTTTATTAAAATCTGAAAGTCCAGCTTCAAATTTAGACTCTTTGCAATGCTTGCTTTTGTCTTAAGAATTTGATAGTGAGAAAGGCATCAGGTATCTTGAATGCAACCTACCTTCCTTCAATGGGCACTTTCTAAATGTGTGGTATGGCCTCTACTTCTGCTTCTTAATCAGTTTCTCTCTCTCTCTCTCTCTCTCTCTCTCTCTCTCTCTCTCTCTCTCTCTCTCTCTCATTTAAAAGTTTGAAATCTAGCTCTGAACCTTTCTGCATACAGAAAACAAAGAAATCTTTGCTTTCTCAAAGACCCATAACGACCATTTTACTGGTTTCATCCAATGCTATAATTGCCCTCAACATATCTGCTTTCTTTATAGACTTTGTGTTGTACACTGGCTTTGGTGACTTTACATTATCCTAGACATCTTTCTTCCTTTCAAACCTCTATTCTAGAGTTCCTTTTTTGTTTTATGTCTTCTAATGATTGTGTATTTCTTAACATTCAGTCCTCAATTCTTCTCTTGGCCTTGATCTAAAGGTTGAGCTGAGCCATCAAGGAATTTGGAATGGACAGCTGGTAAGTGCAGGAGTTCAGGAACTAGGAAAGAATAATGTGCTATTTCCAGGATAGGCAACCACTTAAGAGATAAAGCCTGGAAATCAAACTCTAATGACCCAAAAGCAGAAAACTACAAGTCACAGGTGAATCCAGAGAAGGAATCCAAGATGATGGAGGTGAGACAAATGATTAGAGACCAACCTGCCAACAAGGACAGTTTAAAACCTGAAACAGAGTCCTGAGAGCAAGTCAGACTGGAAATAAATAAATACAGATAAATCTAAGTTACTAAAAATGGGTAGACAACTGGAGAAATGTAGAAGGCATAAGTAAAGATTTTCACTCTGAGAATCTAGAAAAAATTCTCCCTAAGGGATTTTTATGCATGGTGGTAAGTATTCAGCTTTCTGGGGAAGTGTGGCATAAATAAGACCTTTATCACTTTGTAGCTGCATTAATATAATAGCTTCCTAATGGAGTTAAACATGATTGCTTTGATTGTAGTCTAACTTACATTCACCCTCAGAATAACTGTTTCTATCAAGACACACATTTGGTTAAAAATCCATAAGGCCTGTTGTTTATTGTATAAAAATGAAATCCCTCTGTTGTCCAGTTTCCTCATAATCAAGTTTAATACCACATTCACAACCACTTTTCAAATCAAAGTAATCTCTACTTCATTAGCTATGAATTACTTCTTTGAAAGTTTTCTTCCTCAATTTATATAATCTCAATAATCCTACTGAATAGACTAAAGATTATTGAAATTTCTAATGAAACATAAATATGAGTCTATTCCTTTATTAGTTTGATTTTTGAGCTGCTGGATTTGTATATGATGTTTAGAAAAACATTTCATATTCCTGGGCTGGGGTGGTGACTCGGTGGTAAAACGCTTGCCTAGTATGTGTGAGGCACTGGGTTCAATTCTCAGCACCACATATACATAAATAAAAATAAAAATAAAGTTCTATCAAGAACATTTTATATTCCTTATTTAACTGTGGTAAGTTATGAACTTGGGTAAGTTATTTAATCTCTTTAAGTCTTGTTTTTCTGTAGACTGGAAATGGCAATATTGTACTTACCCCTTACAATACATATAAAGACAGAACAGAAGTAAAATGTAAAGTGTTTGGCAGAGGTGAGTATAGAATATAGGGCAACTAAATAACTAATATCAGTTCTCTTTCCTTTCCCAAAGGTATCTTTTGAGAGCAACTGTCGTTAGCATCTATGAAGAAAGTCTTTCCCTTATTGAATTAAAATAAAGAAACTATACTTTGTAAGCACTGGAAGAAGCAGCTGCTGCTGAATTTTACTTTCTCTTTGGTTTTTACTCATTCTGATTACTGCTGCTTCCTCTTTTCCCTTCAGTCGTCTTTTCTTCTTTACTCTTACAACATCTAAAACTGGCTGGCACTTTCAAAATAAATAATCTCAAGGAAGAACAAAAATATAAAAGGCATACACACAGTACAGTATATACTGATAGATCTGTAGTTATATATAATATCTCAACTGCCTCCTCTCTAGTCCCAGGTAATTCCTTTTCTTGGCTGAATTTCACAATGTACCTTTCCTCCTCTCCCTAGTAGGAGGAAATGTCTTCTCACTTTCCACCACGGCGGGGGGAGGGGGGGGTGATTCTCCTTACCACCTTTCTCTCTCTCTCTCTCTCTCTCTCTCTCTCTCTCTCCCCCACCCCCCCCCCCCACTGGTAGTTAAACCGCAGGACCATGGCCATGCTAGGCAAGCACTCTATCACTGAGCTACATTTCCAGCCTAACACCTTGTTCTCTTTGGTATTAAGGGAAAGAATACAAATTCTAACTCTACCACTTACCTCAAGCCCTCCCATTCTGAAAAACAGAGCTTTTCTCTTCTCCAGATCCTTGGCAGGATTAGCACATTATCACCCCTCAGAAGACTCCACACTGTGGAGACTCATCTCAATCCTCCAATGATTGTAACATCTATAGTGCAAGAGTTGCACATGTATGGAGCTATTCCATTCTTCTCTCAATAGGAGTGACTTACAATCATTATTTCTATATAGCTAGACTTGATGTGGATATAATCAAGTTCTATAAATATGCATATAAAAGAAATTGAGATCTGTAATAAAAGGACTGTACATAATAAATGATTAAACTTTTAGTACACTACAGTAACTTAATCAACCAATACATATCTATGTATTATTATATATTTGGTAATAAACTATTGATACAGTTATATAAGTTAATACAGTGATATAGTTGATGCTTTGTAGCAGTCTATAATTTAGTGTCAGGGTCTGGAAAAGGTAAGTATTTTACAACCTTCCATTCTCTCTTTCACAACTGCCTTCTTCAAGGATAAAGATAGTAAAATTTCCATCTTTGGAAAACAACTAAAGTAACTAGCGGACTAGAATAATAGTGAGTGAAGAGTTCTATACTTGTTTTAATTTATATAGGTTTTAATTAAACAGAGAAGGCTGAATGACCCTAAGGATTGTTGAGAATTTACCTTCCAGAATTCTAATTAGTAGATTGAAGTAAAGAGCTTAACAGCAAACCTGAAAGATGTTCGGATAATTTATACAATATGCCTGGCATGGTAACTGGCCTATAATAAGTACTTAGTAAATGTCATTTCTATTATTAATTTATAATTAGATAAAAAATAATTTGGGAGGAATGCCTCAGAAAATATGACAGAACATGTTTGGCAATGTTAACTGATGTCTTTTCCTTGTGGCCTTTTGTTCATTACTCATTGCTTTAAAAGAAAAGAAAGAAAAGCCTAGAAGTGGCGGAAAGAAAGGAATAAGTCTCCCTGGATGTTAAGGAGTAGCAGAAGAAAGGATTTACAACCTGAACCACAGAAAGTATGTAAAATACCTGGTGTATAACATCAAGGTAACAACAAAGCTTTCTGGGCCTCATTCCCCCAAAAAGAAGACATTTTCTAGACTAGGAGTGGGGAGAAAGCTGGAGGGGTAGCAAAGAGGAGTTTATACTGTGATAACCCAAAACAGAAATTAAATTCCACTATTAAAAGATTAAATTGTAGGGGCTAGGGTTGTGGCTCCATAGTAGCATAATTGTCTGGCATGTGTGAGGCAACTGGGTTGGATTCTCAGCACTACATAAAAATAAATAAATAAAGTAAAGCTCTATCAACAGCTAAAAAATTTTTTAAAAAATCTAAAAAGATTAAATTGTATATCTTTCACTCATGATTTTACATACTAAAATTTAAAATTGATGTGCTAATTATTTAGTTAATTATATGTAAAAGTGCAAAGGCTGTTTTATGGTTAGTGTATAATTCCATTTTCCCTCTCAAAATAAGGCAACAAAGCTTTTAAGCTTAGAGACAAATGGAGTGGTTTTCCTTGAAAAGCTGAAACTGTAATTGATTGGAGATTCTGGTTAGAGTTTTCATAAAGAATGGAAATCCTAAACTGTCAGCTGTCACCAGTCAATACTGAAGTGTTTAAGACATGCCTATTTTATTTATATATGTATGTATGTGTGTATGTACCAGGGATTGAACCCAAGGATACTCAGCCCATTTTTCAAATTTTCTATTTTGACACAGGGTCTCACTAAGTTGCTTAGGGCCTCCATAAGTTGCTGAGACTAACTTTGAACTTGTGATCCTCTTGCCTCAGTCTGCCGAGCTGCTGGGAACATGCCTAAATAGGCAGCAAAGGAACCTGGATAGATTCCCCTTGCCTCTAAGTTCCAATGTCCTCAAACCAAATCATTATTTCTCATGAGGCTCCTCCCTAAGTCAACTTTGGCTCTCGAATTTTCTGTCACTGTCAAAGGGATCATCAGAGTAAAAGCTTGAATCATTGTTTTATGCATTCTGTGCACATCCCTTGGTTAAGCAAAGTTTTGTATTGTTTTTCTTTGAATTGTACAGTTGAGGGTGGAGTGTGGGAAGAGTTGTTCCAAGAACTAAGTGAGATCCTGTGTGTGAAAGTGCTTGATACGGGCTGGGCACTCAGTAATGTTTTCTTTAATTTTTTTCTCTGACAAATTAAGCCTTGCAAAAATCTGACCTTAGTTTTCTTAACCATGTTATTTCTCATGACATAGTTCTTGCTGAAGTGGTGTATCTTTCTATCCCATTAAATACTTTGCTTATAACACAGCATATAATTCTTCTCTAAGTTCTAAAATTCAACTGAACTGCCTTTTAAGTTACTACTGAAACTTAGAATCAATGAACCTCAGGGCTGGGGTTGTGGTTCAGTGGTAGAGCACTTGCCTAGCACGTGTGTGAGGCACTGGGTTCTATCCTTAGCACCACATAAAAACAAATAAATAAAATAAAGGCATGTGTCAATCTACAATGAAAAAAATATATTAAAAAAAAGAATCAATGAACCTCAGGTATGGAATTGTGATATTAAATTCTGTAGCTACAAAGATAATTTTTTAAACATAACAATAGTGGTTTTCTTCTTCAAAAATGTTTTGTTTTGTTCTTGTACTAATAATTGAACCCAGGGGCACTTAACTACCCACACATATCCCCAGTCCCTTTTTGTATTTTATTAGAGACAAGATCTCACTGAGTTGCTTAGAGCCTCACTAAACTAAGAAAAGTAATTAACCAATCATTTCAGGTAATCTGATGTAGATGATTTGCCCTAGGTATTATATGAACTAGTTTCAAAGCAGGGTTAGAACTCTTGGAGCTGTAGTTCTCATGTCCTTTCATTATTAGTGGGTCTCTTAACTTTTATTTCATACTTATATTTCATTCTTATCGTCTCTCTATTCATTTGCATTATGATCAGAAAGAATTCCTTAGTTTTATCTTTGATGCTCTCATGTTGCTCTTCAGCTATGTCAATATTGCTATTCATTCTTGGAGTTTTTATTATATTTTATATCCAAACTATCTAATTTTTTTTCCATTTAAGTCTGCTTTTGATTCATGGATACAAACATCTTTAAATACACAGTATGTAATTATTTTATGTTTTAAAGTCTTCAACAATTGTGCTCTAATTACTCTGTTTCTTCAGGTATTATTTATGTGTGTACATGTGTAGACTGATGCTTTTCTTTAATGGTATTACTTTTCCTCAAATTACGGTGAAGCTTTATTGCACTCCAGCTTGGATCTACCCTGTTAATCTGTCTGAGAATGTTTTAACTAATCATCTCAGCTTTCTACCAGTGTCTTTTTGAGAATTGTAGAATGTGCTATGTGGGTGTAACAAGAGCCAGTCTGGGAATAGGGGCTTCCTGAATGTCATTACCTGTTGATAGCAATACCCTGTATCTTTGTCCCAAATACCCATTCCCAAACTCCCACATTGGGCCCGGGGCTGTAACTCAGTGGTAGAGCTCTTGTCTCGCACGCATGAGATACTGGGCTCGATCCTCAGCACTATATAAAAATAAATAAAGATATTGTGCCCATAAAAATATATATTTTTTTTTAAAAAAACCAAAACTCCCACATAGTGATGCTTTGTCTCCTTTTTTTTTACCTTCCCTCCGTATCTGTGGGAGATTGATTCTAGGACCCCTGTAGTGCAGTATATACATATATCCTATGCATATCCTCTCATATACTTTAAATTATATACCTAACACAATGTAAATTCCGTGTCTGGGAATACCCACGCAAAGTAAACCTAGGCTGCACATGGAGTGTCAGCCCATGACTACAGTTTCTCAGAGATAAATTTTTCCTTTTTCTTTTCTCTCTGCTCTACTAAGAGTCATGTCTGGCAGATCCTTGTATTTGGGAATGTGTTTGCTCTTGTTTTAAAAGCATAACATTTTATATTTAGGGTAATGTTGAAAAAGTCTTATATTAACCTCTTCACCTTGGACAGGTCCTGAATATTGGATTCTGTCTTCTTTCCTGTGAAACCATTAAAGCCAGAGCTGTTGGTGGCACAGACATGTAATCCTAACAACTTGGGAGGCTAAGGCAGAAGGATTGTGAGTTCAAAGCTAGCATCAGCAATTTAACAAGTCTCTAAGCAACTCAGCGAGACCCTGTCTCTAAATAAAATATTAAAATGGGCTAGAGATGTGGATCAGCTGCAAAGTGCCCAGGGGTTCAATCCCTAGTACATAAAAAGAAAAAAAAAAGAAGAAAAGAAAGAAAAAGAAAGAGAAGAAAAAGCCAGTGCTACACTTGTCTGACTGAGGGCAAAAGTTCATTTGATATTTGGGTGCTGGGCTAACACCAGGGGGAGGCCATACTAGGTCTGATCAGATGCTCTGTGCTTACTTCCTTTTAATTCTAGCTTTTTCTTCATTTTTTTTTCCCTCTGTGTGTGTGGGGGCAGGGAGGGGGTACTGGGGATTGAACCCAGGGCCTTGTGCATGTGAGGCAAGCATTCTACCAACTGAGCTATATCCCCAGCCCCTTAGAGTTTTTTTGTTTGTTTAATCTTGTAGTTCTTTAATCTTCTCAACTCTTTGATGCATTTAAAAAATTTGTTTCTAGGTGCAATGGTATCTGCCTGTAGTCCCAGTTATTTGAGGGGCTGAGGCTGAGCCCAGGAGTTTATGGTCCAGCCTGATCAAGTGTATAGGAGCAGGGGAAAAAAGGATGGACTTGTGTGTTTTGCCTTTGAGAATGAGGGTAGAATGGCAGAGAAGGTGGGAGGGAAATGAGGGCAAGAGCTGATTTTATATATGAATCCTTGGGTCTTTTAGCACTAGCTTGAAAACAAATGCCTTCTCCCCAAATAATGACTTTGGGTTTCTGTACACCTGCAGTCAATAAATGATCTGTTGAAAACCTTACAAAATGGCATAAAACAGAAAGGGTTCTATAATTCCTTCTGTTCTCTAAACTTCTTCTGTTCTCTCCTACCAATCAAAATCAGGTCTCTGTCACTGCTTAAAAATTTTCCAGACACTAAATTGAGTAGTGGTCACTTATTGATCCTTGCCTTATCTCCCCATTCTCTCTGGCATTTGTCACTATTTGCAATATTTTCTTCTTGGCACTCTCTCACCCTGGACATCTGTGCCTCTGTTGTCTCTAGCCTGGTTATCTATGTCCCTCTCTTAGTGCCCACTGAGACTGCTCTAACTTAAGCTCTCATTATTTCTTGTTTGGGCCATTATATAATCTCTTACTGGTTACTTTGCTATTAGAGTTATATGGCTAACATCATCCACCCCTCTACTGCCAATGACATTTTAAAAATATTTATTTTTTTTAGATTTAGGTGGACACAATATCTTTATTTTTATGTGCTGCTGAGGATAGAACCCAGTGCCTCACACATGCCAGGTGAGCTACCACTTGAGCCACATCCCCAGCCTAAATGTCATTTTTCTAAGACATAATTCTATGAGTAAATCCTTACATGACTGCCCATTGGTCACAGGATCCAGCTTAAACTTCATGGACTGTCACAAAGAGTCCCTGCCTACCAACTACTTAAGCTTCATATGTTTCTTTATTCCTTTTTACATCCTACACCACAGTAAACTGATATACTACATAGAACATGCTGTTTTATTCCTTGTGTCTTTGTTCCCGGTTTTTAGCCTGAAATGTTCTTCTTTTCCCTTGCCTGCTTGGTGGTAACTCACAAATCTTTGAAGAGTCACTTTATGTCATTTCCATTATGAAGCCCTTCTGGCCACTCCACACAGTAGCAGTAGAATTGACCTCTCCCACATCCGTGCCCTACTGTACTCTGTAAAAACTTCTGTTTTAAGATCTACAACACTTTACAATTTAGTTATTTGTTTACCTTTACTTTTTCCTTCTAGACTCTAAGCAGCTTAAGGATAAGGTCTATGTCTTAGATATTTTTTTAAATTTTTTTATAGTTGTAAATGGACAGAATGTCTTTATTTTATTTATTTATTTTCATGCGGTGCTAAAGATTGAACCCAGTGCCTCACACATGCAAGACAAGTGCTCTGCTACTGAGCTCCAGCTCCAGCCTGTGTCTTAGATATTTTTGTATCCCCAATCCTCCAAATAAATTTCATTAAATATTTTTTCTTTTCCCTGTAATCCAATGATCTTTAGGCTATTTGAAAAATGTGTGCAATCATTACCACAGTGAATTTTAGAACATTTCCATTACCCCCCAAAGAAATCCTATACCCCTTAACCATCATCTTTCCAATTTCCTCTTATCTTCCAGGCCTAGGTAATTAGTAAAATAGTTTCAATCTCTGAATTCGCCTATTTTGGATAATCCACATACGTGGAATTGCATAATATGAGGTCTTATGTGTCTACCTTCTTTTGTTTAACAATGCTTTTAAGGGTTTTGTGTTTTTGGAGACTCTTAT
This sequence comes from Urocitellus parryii, assembly GCF_045843805.1. NCBI lineage: Eukaryota > Metazoa > Chordata > Mammalia > Rodentia > Sciuridae > Urocitellus > Urocitellus parryii. Next base: position 161,331,047 of record NC_135536.1, on the reverse strand, counting down.
TCAATTGTATGGATATAACATATTTCATTTGTATATTCATCAATTAATAAAACTTTGGAATATTTCCTCTTTTGGCTATTATGAATAATGTTGCCATTTTTATGTTAGTTTCTATATAGAAATATTTTTCATTCTCTAGAGCATATACCCAAGAGTGGAACTGCTGCATCAGACAGGAACTGTATGTTTCGTCTGTGGAAGACTCACCAGACTGTTTTTCAAAATGTTGTAACATTTTTTAAAAATTGAATTGAAAATCATATAACATACAATTACCCACTTAAAGTGTGAAATTTAATGACATTTAGTGCATTCACAATGTTACGTCACCACCACCTCTATTGTTTCAAAACTTTTCTATCACCCAAAGTATACTCTGTACTCATTATGTAACCATTCATTACTTCTCCCTTTCCCAGCTTCTGACAACCACAAATCTGCTTTCTGTCTCTATGATTTGCCTATTTTAGCTATTTTATATAATAGGAATTGTTCATAGTCTTCTGTGTCTGGCTTCTTTCATGTAGCATAACGTTTTTTATATATCAGTACTTCATTTCTTTTTTATAGCCAAATAATATTTCATTGTATCTATGTACCATATTTTTTAAATCAATATTTGCAATTTTATTTATTTATTTTTATGTGGTGCTGAGGATCCAACCCAGGGCCTCGCACATGCTAGACAAGGACTCTACCACTGAGCCACAACCCCAGCTCCCGTATTTTATCTGTTCCTCCATTAACAATATTTGGATTGTTTCTGCCTTTTAACTATAATGAATAATGCTTCTATAAACATTAATGTACATATCTATGTGAACATGTTTTAATTTCTCTTCAGTATTTATATTTTCTTTGGTTTTCCTTGTAATGGAATTAATGCATAATATTCAAAATCTATGTTTAGCTTTTAAAGGAACCACCACACTACCATTTCATATTTCCATCAGCAATGTATATGAGAGTTTCTATTTCTCCACATTCTTGCTGAAACTTGATATTTTCCTTTTTTTTTTTTCTTTTTCAGTCTAGAGATGTAATCTAGGGTCTCATGCCTGCTAGCAAGTGCTCTACCACTGAGCTAATCCACAACCCTCTATTTCTGTTTCTTTTTCTTTTTTAAAAATTAATTAATTTATTTTAATTAGGTATATATGACAGCAGGATGCATTTTTATTCATTGTACATAATTGCAGCACAACTTTGAATTTTTCTGGTTGTACACAATGTAGCATCACACCATATGTGCAGTTATACATGTACCTAGGGTAACCATGTCCATCTCATTCCACTATCTTTACCCCCATGCACCCTCCTCACCCTCCCTACCCTTAGCTGAATCAAATTTCCTCCATTTTTTCCCTTGCCTCCCACCTCTCCATTATGGATCAGCATTCACTTATCAGAGAGAAAATTCGGCCTTTGTTTTTTTGGGATGGAGTTGGAGAATATCATGCTAAGCAAAGTAAGCCAATCCCTCTATTTGTTTTGTTTAGAAGATTTCTTCTATACAAATGAAGCCAGAATTAAACACAGGCGGTCAGTGCAGGTAGGCAAGGGTGAGATCCAGAGAATAGAGGCCAGTTTGGGTCTGGGAAGTTGGGGAGTGCTCCTGAGGAATTTAAATGTTAATGCCTTCAGAGCTCTTCCTCTATTCTTATCAAGATAACCTGCCCCTGCTCCAACTTGTTGCTAAGGTAACCTGTTCCAGGAATTGTCCCTCCCTACAGGCTGTTTCCTGCCTGGGTTGCTCCACCTTGGCCCCTCCTGTCCATCTACTTCTCACCTTTTGGCCATCCTACCTGGGCCTAGTCATGCATGCAGGAAAGAGTGAGATAAGGGAGAAAATAGCAGTAGAACAAAGGAAGCCTACAACATATTTTTTAAAAAGCAGAATGCTCTCACTTCTTGGGATATCAGGATACAGCTATGGCCCCCTTCTCCCTCCCAGTAGAAGTTGTTATATTGCCCCCTTTAAAATAAGCCCTGCTTTATATGCTTGCCTTGGCATGCTTCTCTAATGTTCAAACTTCAACATGTGAGGAAGCAGAATTCATCACCCATAATCAGGAGTATCACAAGGAGCTAGTACAGTTTTTTTCTTTGGGTAGATTTTATGGATAACCCACTCAAGGAAGATCAGTTAGTCCTACTCAAAGAAGCCTGTAACTTTCACGTACAGATGGAAACACTGGCAGCACATGTTGAGGCCATATTTCTGGATCACACTGTGCAGGTTTGAGCAGATTTGGCAAGAGTGAGAACACTGGCTGTATTTTCACAGGTGGCTCCAGTAGAGCCGCTGGTGACCCACTTTGCTTTCAGGAGTGTGAAAGTCCCCATTTCTTAATTATAGCTAGTCTAATGGGCGTGATGTGGCTTTCCATTGTGGCTTTTGTTTTCATTTCAATGACCAATGATGTTGGATATCTTTTGTGTGCTTGGCCACTTGTAGGTCTTCTTTGGAGAAATGTCTATTCAGTTCTTTTGGCCATTTTATTTGTTTTGTTTTTGTTGTTGTTGTTCTTACTAGTTATATATGGCATAGAATGTATTTTGATATATTACACATATATGGAATATAACTTCCCATTCTCCTGGTTGTACATGATGTGGAAATTTACTGATTGTGTATTCATAGATGCACATAGGAAAGATATGTCAAACTCATTCTACTGTCTTTCCTATACCCATTCCCTCTCCCTTCCCTTTATTCACCTTTGTCTAATCCAAAGTTATTTCTATTCTTCCCACATCCCCCACTTATTGTGTTAGCATCTGTGTATCAGAGAGAACATTTGGCCTTTGTTTTTTTTTTTTTTTTTAATTCAGTTTATTTCACTTAGCATAATAGACTCCAGTTTCATCCATTTACCTGCAAATGCCTTTGGTCATTTAAAAACTGGGTTGTTTGTCATTTTGTTGATGACTTCTAAGAGTTCTTTTATATTCTGCTTGTTTTTGTTTTTTTGCTACTGGGGATTGAACCCAGGGCCTCACACATGCTGAGCAAGCACTCTGCCACTGAGCTACATCCCCAGCCCTTCTTTATATATTCTGAATATTAAACTCATACTGGATATATGAGTTGTATTTTCCCCTTCCATTTTGATAATAAATTAAACACAAAATTTTTAAATTTTGATGTCCAGATTATCTCTTGGGTGGCACATCTAAGAAATCATTGCCTAATCTAAGGTCAGGAAATTTATTCCTTTATTTATAAGAGTTTTAAAGTTCAGTTTATGTTTAGGTCTTTGTTCCAATTTGAGTTAATTTGTGCATATGATGTGAGGTAGAGATCCAAATTCTCTTTTGCATATGATTATCAGTGGTCCCAATACCATTTGTTGAAGAGTTTATTCTCTTCCCTGCCCCAACATTGAGTTTTCTTGGCACGCTTGCTGAAATACATAAATATGAAGGTTTACTTGTGAACTCTCAGTTATATTCCATTGATCTACATATTCTTCTCTGCCAGTACAACACTGTCTAAATTACTGTAGTTTTACAGTAAGTTTTGAGATTGAAAATTTTGAATCTTCCAAGATTGTCCTTTTTTCCTTCTTCTGCAAGAGAACTTTTTGTTTGTACCAGGGATTGAACTCAGGGGCACTTAACCACTGAGCCACATCCTCAGCCTTTTTTTTTTTTTGTATTTTATTTAGAGACAAGGTCTCACTGAATTGATTAGGATCTTGCTGAGTTGCTGAGGCTGGCTTCAAACTCCGGATTCTCCTGTCTCAGACTCCCAAACAGCTGCAAATACAGGCATGCACCACTGTGCCTGATGCAAGAGGACAATTTGTTTTTATCTGAACTTTAAGATCCCTTTGTGTATATCTGCAAAGTCAGTCACAATTTTGATAGAGATTGTATTGAATATGTAGATTGATTTAGAGAGTATTGTCTTTTTAAGTTTTTCAACTCATGAATGTAGGAAATCTTTTCACCTATTGAGGTTTTCTTTAACTTCTTTATACAATTGTTGTAATTTTTATTTTTATTATATTTTATTTTGGGGGTACCAGGGATTGAACTCAGGGGCACCTGACCACTGAGCCACATCCCTAGCCCTATTTTGTATTTTATTTAGAGAAAGGGTCTCACCGAATTGCTTAGTGCCTCGCTTTTGCTGAGGCTGGCTTTGAACTCAGGATCCTCCTGCCTCAGCCTCCTAAGTCACTGGGATTATAGGTGTGCGCCACTCGAGCCTGACTGTTGTAATTTTTAGAGAATGAGTTTTACATTTCTTTTGTAAAATTGGTTCCTAAGCACTTTATTCTTTTTGATACTATTATGAATGGGATTTCTTTTTGAATTTCATTTTTGGTTTGCTCTTTACCAATCTATAGGAATAGAATTAATTTTTGCATATTGATCTTCTATCCTCCAACCTTGCTGAACTTGTTTATTATTTTCAACAGTTTTGTCATAAGTTCCTTAGGACTTTCTGTATAAAAGGACAACGTCATTTATGAATACAGATAATTTTACTTCTTTTCTAAACTTGATGTCTATTATCTACTTTTCTTGTTTAATTATATGGATAGAACTTCCAATACAATGGCAAGAGTAGACATTCTTGTCTTACTCCTGATCTTTCATTATTAAATGTACTAGCTGTGGGTTTTTTGAAGATGTTAGGTTTTTACCATGTTCAGAAAGTTTCTTTTTAAGTTTTTTTCTTTTTGCATGCTTTAATCATAACATATTAGGTTTTGTCAAATGTTTTCTATTGGGATGATCATGTGATTTTGTCTTCTATTGATATGCTGCTACATTAATTAATTTTCAGAAGATAAATCATCCTTTTATTCTTGGGTCAAAGCCAAACAAATTTTTCTTAAAATGAATCCACAGTATGTAAAATATATGAGAACTGGGTGAAATTAACTCGACAAGGAAATGGACAAGGAAATAAGACTTGAAAATACTTTTCTTTTTCAAATAACTACTTAAAAACACAGGAACTTGGGAAGTTTAGAAAGTTTTTAAGAGAATATAGGTTTATAGCATTTTGCTACTCTTTGAGTCCTATAATTTTCCTTTAAATTTCTAGAAGGTTTAACAACACTTAGCAACCTGTCCCCAGTAGCCCTACTTTATAAAAATTACTCTAATGCTTCCCTCTAGATTTGTTCTCATTCTCTCTCTCTCTCTCTCTCTCTCTCTCTCTCTCTCTCTCTCTCTCTCTCACACACACACACACACACACACACACACACACACACTCTTTTCTCTAGCATTATCCCAAGTAAGTACTTGAATAAAAATGATGTTAATCGGAAATATGGTGAAGTTACATTTGAGTTTCTAATTGTCTTAAGCCCATAGTGCTGTTAGAACAAAGAGAAAAGAACCTTATAGAGAACTACAAGGACAGAAAAACTTACTTTTAATTGTGACCCCAAGAATTATCAATATCTCTATTAACAAGGTCAAGGGCTTCATCTCCTAAGCAGATCCTCTTCACTGTAACACAGGCAGAACTAGGTGGCTGGCCCACAAGCTTCCTCTTCTCAGGTTTGTGGGGTTCAGGACTCAGTTGCTAAGTAACCATTTCCTTACTCTTGGGCCAATGGGCTTCCAGGAAGTTCCTTCCAAGCCGGAATGAAGGCAACTGCTGGAGAAAGCAGGCTGTGGAAAGGAACCATATCTAATCTATTAGTCCTCGGTTAGAGGTAAGAGTTAGGTTTGAAATAGGTAGGGGTTACTGTCTAGTATAAAAGGAAAGGACCAGAAGTCTGATCTTTACATACCCACACTAATGTCCAAAGTTAATTTCATGTTCCTTGAGAGATATGTATTATCCATTATTCTTGTTATTGTAGTGAGATACCTGAGAGTGGGTAACTTTGTAAAAAATAAAAATAAAAAAGGTTTATTTTGGCTCACAGTCCTGGAGGTAAAAGGACTCAGGTGGTGAGCTTCTGGTTGGCAGAGTCCAGAGTATAGCAGGGTAACAAGAGGTGATAGGAGAGAGGAAGTGCATTTGTGTATGTGTGCCTCTTCTGGTCTTTCTCCCTCCTTTTACAAAGCCACTAGGAACTTCCACCTTAAGGACTTTAATCCTAATCAAGGATTCCCAGGGTCCACTTCTAAAGTGCAGAGTCAGATGAAGTTTCTATCCTCTTAATTTCCCATAAGAAGTGGGGGGTGTGAAATTTCAACACCTGAAGGGCTATGCAAACCATATCTACACAATAGTAAGGTGTGAGCTGCACATAAGTGAAAACACAACTAAGTTCTTCAGCAGACCTGGGATTATCCCTTCATTTGGTACCTCTAGGCGCTGGCAGACAGGAAACACATGGACCTAGTCTGCTTAGTTCCAAATCTGATGAAAATCTTTATCCTCTGTTTAAGTTAGGAACTGCTCTGGTTTTACTGGAATAAAAGCGAAGACTACTTAAAACTGCACTCTTCACTACTTTAAAAAATGTGGGCGTTTCACAAGAGGGTATACTTATGGGTACCAGGAATCAAAACGAATACTTAGGGAAAAGCATGGAAATATTATGAATGTACAAGGAATGGAGCAAGTTGAGAAATTACGTCCAACTTTTACAGTGTTTCCAAGAAATTACTTCAGAAACACACATTTTACTATTATGAAGTTATAGGTTTATACCCTTTATTAGTTTCCCATTGCTGTGCTAACAAATTACCACAAACTTAGTGGTTTAAAACAACAGAAAATTAAGTGTAATGCTCTTCTTCATTCTTTGTGTGTGTGTGAGAATATATTTTTTAATCTTCTTTCTCCTTAATTTAAAAATCATATCACCTCTCTTAGAAAAACCTTTTCTTGACTTTGGATCCTTTTACCTACTTCCCTCTACTTTTTCTATCTCAAAAGAATTGTTTGTAATCACAGCCTCTGGTCTGTTGCTTCTGAAAGGAAAGTGACCACAACATTCAGAGCAACCAAGAGATCTTTATTATAGCAATGCAACAGAGGAGAGGAGAGGAGAGGAGAGAGAGAGAGAGAGAGAGAGAGAGAGAGAGAGAGAGAGAGAGAGAGGAGAAGAAGAAGAAGAAGAAGGAGGAGGAGGAGGAGGAGGAGGAGGAGGAGGAGGAGGAGGAGGAGGAAGGGAGAGAGAATGCCAGAGAGAGACAGAGAAAGCAAGAGAGATAGCAAGAAAGAGAGGGGTTTGGCAGGAGGGAGTTTTTATAGCCCAAATCTAATGAGGTCTCTGGGTCTGCAAGCTGCCTTGTTGGCACAAGGGGGGTTACCTGTTCAGCCTTGAGCAGGGGGTTGAGTGTTCAGCCTTGAGTGGGGGCGTGGGCATTTGGGCTTGAATCAAATAGTTGATAAAGAACCAGACAGAGGATTTGAGAGGCCAGGTCATCCTGCAGCTAACTTTGTTTGGCATGCCCTGCAGACAGCTTACTCAGCCTGTCCTGCACCTAACAGCTTCCAACTTATTCTTTTTTTTTTTTAATATTTATTTTTTAGTTGGACACAATATCTTTATTTTATTTCTTTATTTTATTTTTTTAAACATTTTCTTAACACAATGCCTTTATTTTTATGTGGTGCTGAGGATTGAACCCAGGTCCCGCCCATGCTATTGGCAAGCGCTCTACCGCTGAGCCACAACCCCAGCCCCCTTCCAACTTATTCTTTAATGACTTAGTTTTATTTTCACTAATTGACCTAGAGTAGAAGTCCAATAATCTTTTTTCAGTTTTCACCTTACTTGTTCTTTGTTAGACCTTCAACATTTCATACCACAAAACACCCTGAAAACATATTATTGGTTTCCCTGGAAATTGGATTACAATTACTTTTTCCAGTATTGAGTTCAACGTCTCATCCTTGTATTGCTCTCTCATTCATTCATTCATGTGTTGAATACCTATTATGTGCTAAAAATGAATTATAACTCTCCTTGAGGCATTCATTAATTTCATGTTCTTTTAAATTTTTTTTTCTTAGTGTTCACATTAAAATTAAGACTTCTCAAGGTACTCCCTTCTGTTCAAGTGTTCTCTTTCCTAGTTTTGCTAACAACTCTCTATGGGTGCCCACTTCACATTAATTTACTTTTTATTCATTTAATAAATATCTATTGAGTCTATTATGTGCTAGATATCCTGTCATTCTGGGAATGGTGAACATAAAGTATATTTCTTGTCTTTAAGTGGTTATAAGTTCAGAGTAAAAGCCAGATATTAATAAAAAATAATCCCCAAAACAAACGTAAAATTTTAATGTTTAAAAAGTGCTTAAGCTGGGTATGGTAGCACATGCCTATAATCCCAGTGGCTCAGTAGCAACTCAGTGAGACCCTGTCTCTAAATAAAATACAAAAAGGGCTGGGGATGTGGCTCAGTGGTTAAGCGCCCCTGAATTCAATCCCCAGTATCAAAAACACACAGAAAAAAAGTGCTTTATAGGAAAAATGTGAGCATTCACAGCATGGAAAGGGAAACTGAGGGTAGAGGTCAAGTGGGAATTAAAAAAAGTCTTTTTAGTTAAGCTGAAATTTGAAGAATGAGAATGGATCAACTAAACAAATCTTGTCCCAAGTATACTGACAGACATGGGGAAAGTCCACGAGGTGAGAACAAGGTGTATTCAAGGAAATGAAAAGCTCTGTGGATTAGTATGTTGGAACCCAGAGATTGGGCTGTAGAAATGAGGGTGGCAAATGGTATAAGGTTATACTGATAAGTGATGTTTGTTCCATTCTTCATGATTTAATCGTTATGAGAAGACTTAGGTATTACTCACCTTAGGCTACCATAAAAAATACCATAGATTAAGTGATTTAAATAAACATTTATTTTCTCACAATTCTGGAAGCTGAAAGTCTAAGATCAGGGTGCCAGCATAGTAAGGTTCTTTTGAGAACCCTTTTCCTGGATTGCATATGGATGCCTTCTCTGTGTTCTCATATGAAAAAGAAAAAGTGGGGGAGGAAGGAAGCAAAGGTATCTCTCATTTTATAAAGTCAACTCTATCATATTAGGAGGGTTCCACTTTATAATATCATTTTTTTAGGGGGAGTACCAGAGATTGAACTCAGGGCACTTGCCATATCCCCAGCCCTATTTTGTATTTTATTTAGAGACAGGATCTCACTGAGTTGCTTAATGCCTTGCTTTTGCTGAGGCTGGCTTTGAACTCGCAATCCTCCTGCCTCAAGCCTCTGGAGTCGCTGGGATTACAATCATGCGCAACCACGCTCAGCACTTATGATGTCATTTTTAAAAATTTTTATTTGTTCTTTTTGGTTATACATGATAGTAGCATATAATATGATATATTATACATATATGGAGTATAACTTCCCATTTTTGTGATTGAACGTGATGGGGAGTAACACTGGTCATGTATTCATATATGAATATAGGAAAGTTATGTCCCATTAATTTTACTGCCTTTCCTCTTCTAGTCCCCCCTCTCTTCCCTTAATTTTCCTCCCTTGTCTAATCCAGTGACTTTTATCACCCACCCCCCTCACCACCACTTGTTTTGAAAACATCTGCATATCAGAGAGGACATTCGGCCTTTGTTTTTTTCCCTCTCATCTTCATTTAGTTTATTTAATTTTCAGGCTGTTGCATGGTTTCCTAAATGCTTTTTCTTTTTTTTAAACTTAAAAAATATTTTTGTATACCTTTATTTTATTTATTCGTTTTTATGTGGTGCTGAGGATCAAACCCAGCACCTTGCACATGACAGGTGAGCGTTCTACTGCTGAGCCACAATCACAGCCCCCCACAAATGCTTTTTCTAAATATATACTTTTATCTGTTCTAATTAGTTATACATGACAGTAGAATGCATTTTGACACATCATATATAAGTGGAGTAGGCTTTTGTTTTTTGGGATTGCCTTATTTCACTTAGCATGATAGTCTCCAGTTCTGTCCATTCATTGGCAAATACCATAATTTCATTCTTCACAATGAATACTATACCATTGTGTATATGTACCACATTTTCTTTATCCATTCATCTGTTGAAGGGCATCTAGATTAGTTCCATAGCTTAGCTATTGTAAGTTGAGTTGCTATGAACATGGATGTGATTGCATCACTATAGTGTGCTGATTTTGTGTCCTTTGGGTTTATACCCAGGAGTGGGATAACTGGGTCAAATGGTGGGTCCATTTCTAGTTTCCTGAGGAATCTCTATACTGCTTTCCATAGTGATTGCAGCAATTTGCAGTCTCACTAGCAATATATGAGTATACCTTTTCCCCCACATCCTCACCAACATTGTTACTTGTATTCTTGATAATTGCAATTCTGACTAGAATGAGATGAAATCTCAGTGTAGCTTAAATTTGCATTTCTCTATTTGCTTGGGATGTTGAAAATTTTTTCATATATTTGTTGACTGATTATATTTCTTCTTTTGTGAAATGCCTGTTCAGTTCCCTTGCTTATTTATTGATTGGGTTATTTGGCTTTTTTGTTGTTTTTAAGTTTTTGAATTCTTTATATATCTTGGAGATTAAAGATCTATCTGAGGTACAGGTGCCAAGATTTTCTCCCAATCTATAGGCTCTCTCTTCAGGTTCTTTATTGTTTACTTTCAGTAAAGAGGCTTTTTATGGGATGGGGTTGTGGCTCAGTGGTAGACCACTTTTCTCATATGTGTGAGGCACTAGGTTCAATTCTCAGCACCCCATATAAATAAATGAATAAAATAAAGGTCCATCAACAACAACAACAAAAGAAGCTTTTCAGTATGATACATCCCATTTATTGATTCTTTTTTAATTTGTTTTTTTACAAATTAAAAAACAGTACCTTTATTTTATTTATTTTTATGGTGTTAAGAATTGAACCCAGTGCCTCACACATGTGAGGCACGTGCTCTACCACTGAGCTACAACCACAGCTCCTTATTGTTTCTTGAATTTACTTCTTGTGCTTTAGGATTCTTATTGAGAAATTCAGGTCCTAAACTGATATGATGGAGATTTGGGTCTACTTTTTCTTCTAGTAGGTGCAGGGTCTGTGGTCTAATGCCTAGGTCTTTGATCCACTTTGAGTTGAGCTTTGTGCAGGGTGAGAGATAGGGATCTAATTTCATTTTGTTACATATGAACTTCCAGTTTTCCCAGCACCATTTGTTGAAGAGGCTATCTTTTCTCCAGTGTATGTTTTTGCCTTTGTCTTTCTTTGTGAAGAAAGTGTATTCAGTCCTTGATGGAGGAAATATTCTATATATGTCTGTTAAGTCTAAATTATTAATTGTATTTTTTAGTTTTTAGCTTATTTATTTAGTTTTTGTTTGGAGGACCTATCTAGTGATAAGAGGTGTGTTACAGTCACCCAGTATTATTTTGTGGTGGTCTATTTGATTCTTGAAATTAAGAAGGATTTATTTGAGGTACATAGATGCTCCATTGTTTGGGTCATATATATTTATTATTATTATGTTTTGTTGATGTATGATTCCCTTAAGCAGTATGAAATGTTCTTCTTTGTCCCTTCTGATTAACTTTGGCTTGAAGTCTACTTTATCTGATATGAGACTAGAAACCACTGCTTGTTTATGAGATCCATTTTGAGTGATTTCCCACCCCCCAAAGCCCCATTATTTCACCTTCAGTCTGTGCATGCCTTTGCCTAGGGGGTGAATCTCTTGGAGACAGTATATTGTTGGCTCTTGTTTTTTAAAGATATAGTTAAAATATAATCATTTTGAAGGTTAGGGCTTCAACATATGGACTTTTGGGAGGACATAATTCAATCCATAGCAAAGGCCACCAGAAAGTCATTGAATGCTTTAGAACAGTGAGATGAAATGATTACATTTCACAAGATAACCCCAGATGTAGAGTAGAGAATGGACAGAAGAAGTGCAAAAGTGGACATAAAGGCTAATGAGGAAGTCTTTGCAGAAATCTTTGCAGTGGTCCAGTTAAATTCAGACTGAGCTTACTGCAATGCTATTGGAAAATAGAGCTATTCTAGATTCATATAGGAGATAAAATTTATCAGAGTTAGCAATTCACTTGATACTAGCATGAAGTTATAACAGACATGAGGGATGGTGTTTAGGTTCTTGGGTTATTCAAGTGAATGGATGATGAAGCCATTCAAAAAGATGGGAAAATGGAAGAGGACAAAGTGGGGAAGGAACGTGAGCTTCATTTGGTACATTTCAGGTACTTTTGAGACAACAAATATTTTTTTTTTTTTTAAAGAGAGAGTGAGAGAGGAGAGAGAGGGAGAGAGGGAGAGAGAGAGAGAGATAGAGAAAGAGAGAGAGAGAGAGAATTTTTAATATTTATTTTCTAGTTCTTGGCGGACACAACATCTTTGTTGGTATGTGGTGCTGAGGATCGAACAGGGGCCGCACGAATGCCAGGCAAGCGCGCTACCGCTTGAGCCACATCCCCAGCCCAACAAATATTTAATAATTAAATATTTAATATATTTTTTAATGATAATGGCATTTTGAAATACTTGCTGTCCAAATACCAGAACCTTAATACAATAAAGGTTTCTCTTCTTTTTCCTGTTAAATATATATTTTTTTAGCCATTGATAGATCTTTATTTTATTTATTTATATGTGGTGCTGAGAATCGAACCCAGTGCCTCACATATGCCAGGCAAATGCGCTACCCTTGAGTCACAACCCCAGTCCAAAGTTCCGGTTCTTTGAGTTGACATGAGAAAAGGGACAATCAATAGTGTAATGTTTCTACATATTACACAAAAAGCACAATTGGAAGGATAAGCCCTAGGCTGGAATACTCACAGTTAACTTTTTGAAGGGAAACTTCCTAACATGATGCACTTTATTGCAGACCTTGCATTTAGCATTTCTAAATAAGAACTAAATATCTTTGGTGGTGCCTGCCTGTAATCCCTGCAGCTCAGGAGACTGAGACAATAGGATTACAGGTTCCAAGCCAGCCTCAGCAACTCAGTGAGGCCCAAAGCAATTCAGACTTATGTTTCTAATACAGTATTTTGGTTGCCTACAACTTCCCAGTTCTTAAAACAGTTCTTAAGACAGCCCAGTTTACCTCTGTCTTTCTAAACTTCATTGAATTACAATGAAATTTGTAATTATTACTTCAAGGTTGGGCAGCTGATTGCGTAAGTTCTTGAACCATTTCTACAATTCTTTCACTTGTTTTGGTCTTATTTGCCCACCCAAAGGAAAGCTTCAGAGCTCGCCCAGAGAGGGCAGTGACAGTGAGCATGGACAATTCCTTTGCACTCACTTTCCTCTCCAGGTTGCATACCTTCCACTTGCTGAGGAGGATTTTGCCCACTGGCTCCTCAGTCACCTGGAGCACTTAGCTTTACAGGCCACGCCCTTTGGTCCTCTCAGAGCGGAGAAGACAGCTAGAAGCACCGCCCCGCTCTGGCGCCTCCAAGACTCTGCTCCACGCTCCGCCCCCGTCGAGAGGTACTACCAGCCCTCTCGCGCCTTTGCTCCGCCCACTCCAGCTCCCCAACGTCCTCGGCGTCGGGCCCGAGCCTGCGCCTGCGCCTGCGCCCTGGGGCCGAAGTCGGGGCGCGCCTTGGCTAGAACGCGGAGAGCGGCGGGCGGTGCAGCCAATGGGAGGCGGCGCTGCCTAGCGGCTGGGAGGCGGGGCCTGCGCGGGTGTTAGGTTAGCGCGAGGCGTGACCTAGTTGACAGGCTCTGAGGTGCTGCTGTGGCGGCGGCCGCCGAACTGAGGCGGGTGGGATCCAAAGCCAAGCGCGGGCTGAGGGAGGAGGGCGGCAACTGGAAAGCGGCGAGCGACGCGGGACGCAGAGCCTTTTTCACTTTTTCCTTCCCGAGTGCCCCCTCCTAACCCTCCCACTACACACACACACCCTGTTTGCCCGTGAGCCTGGGGAACTTGCAGCTTAAAGCCAGCCACCCCCACGGCAACATGTACCCCAGCAACAAGAAGAAAAAGGTGTGGAGAGAGGAGAAAGGTAACCAGCCCGTCGAGTCCTGGGGGGTGCGGGCGGTAGGGGTTGGGGTGGGGGCGGGGGTCAGGCAGTGTGTGCCGCGGCGCCCTCCACTAGAGCTCCCGCCTCGCGCCCTCCGGCCGGTGCCGCCTCCCTCTGGTGTCGGTGTGTACACACGCGCACACCCGTGCGCGCCTCGCCGTGCACGCGCCGCCCCCAGGCACCTGCCGCTCGCGCACGTGTGGGCGCACGCCCCTTTCTACCTCCAGCCGCGCCCGGTCACCTTCTGCCTAGGTGGGGCTGCTCTCGCCTCGCAGGCAGCATGGAATCCCTTGTACCCTTGGCGCGGTACAAGTTTCTGTGAATCCCAACTGGGACTTTGGCACCCCTGGCTGGGGTGTCCCACGGACAAGTGTCCGCTGACAGGCACTCAGGCTGCATTGCCGCTGCGCCTTGGCGCCCCAGAACCCTCATTCATTCCTTCCTCTGCTCTGTCCTTCCTCCACCCCAGACTGGTAAAGAGTCCCCATTTTCAGGTGTTTATCCCCTTTCTAGGTCCCCTTCCCCAGCTGCAGTGTGACTTTTGAAATCTGAAACTCTAGGGGAAACCTGAAAGGAGCATCTTGTCAGTGAGGATAAGCGCTTTAGAGGAGTCTGAATGGGCTTTTCACTCAGCAATATATTTCTGTGTTTTACATCCCCATTCATAGTCTGAAGTTGTTCAGTGCATTGTATGTCACTCAGTGAATGAACCCATCCCTGAATTTTGTGCATATCAAGGCTTAGCCAAATCGGTTAAATTGACAGTAGCATTAATTCCTTTAAGACATACAAGTGTATGGTTCAGTCCCCTCCCTTCGTTTCTCTTTCTTTTCTGTTATCCCAGATTATATTCTGATGTAAAACTTGATACTGGCATTTTTCCCCCTCTCCTTTTTCACCTCTATTCTTTATTTTTTACCTTTCTCACAGATATGTAACAAAAAGTGCTTGTATTGATACTGTAAACTTACATGTTTGGGTGACCGGCTTGAAAATTAGTTTCTTTGATACTAGCTCTTTAAAACTTGTAGATTTTTTTAATTGCAAGTCCTAGCCTTTGAACAGGTGATAGCCAAACGGTGGAGGTGAGAATGAGAATTAAAAAGAATCCTCCATGTAGGGCCTGTTTCCAACAATATATGAGAGAAGGGATAGGAAGATGCCCACCCTCCCAAAGTAACTACCAGGAAGATTTAATGTAACTGTATACACAATTAAAATGTCCTTTAAAATACTGAAAGATTAGAATGTGTGCTATTTAATAATGTTTTCATGATTATGAGCTTGGAGGGCTAAAAATTCTGGTGTCATGGAACAAATGCTGTTGAGAATAAGAGCCTGATATATAAAATGATTTGTTTTTTGCAGTAGTATTTATTTTCCACATATTTTCAATAAGGATGAGCTTTGAAAAATCATTTCTACCCATTTTTATTGATGGTCTTGAAATGTTAGCTTTGTATTATTGATGATGATGAAGGCAAAATAGTGGAGACAGACATTGTTTTCAATAATATGAATCACTGATGAAATTATAGTGAGTACTTAAGAATTATTTTTCTGTTATACTTAAAAATAGTTCCTAAAGTAACAATGTTATAATGGTTCATTCACTTAACAGCTACACAGTTGGACTGATAAGCAGAAATTTCTAAGTCTTTTTAGTGTCTTTTTTTCTCTATTTCTTCTAAAGGAAAAATATAACCAAATTAATATTTTTAAAATAAAGAAGTAGATGCACAAAGAAGGCAATTAAAGTAGTTTTCTCTTATCCAAAACTAAGCTATTTTTTGCATGAAATTTAAAGGGAAGAGTTATGATTTGAAACTTTAATGTATGTTTTATCAACATGTTTGTATTTGGGGTGGGGGGGTGGGGGGGGTGGGGGGGGGAGTTTTCTTGACAATGTAGTGTATTATAATGTTAATAGCATAACCTGACAGTGAAAGTGAACTTTTATTGGTAATGGCCTTGTAGAATCAAGGAATTCTCTTGGTGGCTATCTTTTTTCTTTTTCTTTTTTCTTTTCTTTTTTTTTTTTTGTGAGTGTTTCCATTATTTGTACTTACCTGTCTTCATTTTTTTCCTCTTTTATTTGGTACTGGGAATCTAACCTGGGTTGCTTTACTAGTGAGCTACCTCCCCAGCCCTTTTTGTTTTGAGACCGGGTCTTACTAAGTTGCTAAGTGTCTTGCTAAGTTGCTAAAGCTATCCTTGAACTTGTGATCCTCCTGTCTCAGTCTCCTGAGTTGCTGGGATAAGAGGTGTGTTGCACCACTGTGACTGACTTATCTTACCATTTTAAATTTTACCTACATAAGTATTATTTTGTATGTTTTCAGTTTCATCTTTTGTCCTGTGAACTCAAGGTTAAGGATCACCTTTATATCTAGGGTGTATAAACATATCCCCTGGTAGGTACCAGGCTGTTAGTAAATACTGATTGAAAGAATAAATGATTTTACTTATTTCTTAGACCATCATGAGAGTGTCTTCTTCATCAGGCTTTGTTTTTATTTTTCTTGCTATTATGAGGTTAATTTGACACCTTTTAACACACATTTTGGTGTTCCTTAAGACCATACTAAGGGCTGGGGATGTGGCTCAAGCGGTAGCGCGCTCCCCTGGCATGTGTGCGGCCCGGGTTCGATCCTCAGCACCACATACAAACAAAGATGTTGTGTCCGCTGAAAAACTAAAAATAAATAAATAAATAAATATTAAAAAATCCCCCCCCTCTTTAAAAAAAAGTTACTTTGTTTCTATACAATTATAAAAAAAAAGACCATACTAAGTCTTTGGTTAGTTTAACATGGTTAATATTTAAAGTATAAAATAATTCCAAAGCTTAATAATTAAATACAAATGGAGATTCTGCTTTTATTTTGCAAGAACGTTTACTGAAGATGACCTTAGAGGAGAGACGCAAAGAATACATAAGGGACTATGTTCCTCTCAACACCATTCCATCCTGGAGGGAGGAGATGAAGGGCAAGAACCAAAATGATGGTAAGTTTCTCAGAATATTTTTTAGGTACGAACTGTTCCCATTTATTATGACTCTTGCATGACAGTTGTTGACAGAAATTAATAACATTTAAGAAAGAGATGACATTTTTGTTATTTTGCTGTTTAAATTATGCTTATCATTCAGTTGTTTAGTGTAGGACTGTACCTTAATATAATTTGTGTTTTGAAATATATCATGTTTGTAATATAGTGCTCTTTTTACAGGTACATTTCATTAAAAGAGAAACAATTATTCTGCAGGAGTTTTTAGAGCAAAGGCTGTTTAGAGATGTTGCTCTTGCTCTGGTGGTGTAGCATTTTGAGTTTGCTTTGATTAATTTTATTTTTATTGTGTTCCTTTATTTTAAGGATTGCATATTAATTCAAAGAGTATATTAGGAGGAATAGAGAAAAACCAAGTAGGATTTCACAGAATTTTGAGAATATATGTTTTGGGTGGGGTGATATTATGTCTGCATGTAAAAATTTGTATGACAAAATTTACTCTCAAAGTTTTTGTCATTTGATGAGAGTCTAGATTGTGTTAGAATATAGTGAAGTTTTAAGGATTAAAAAGGTACATGAAAAAATTTCTAAGCAAACATAATAAATTTAGGGATGTTTAACATGCTTACCTCAGAATTAAAACTCACTGGTATTAATAATCTGAATATGAAGTGTAGACCAACAGGGTACTTTTTAGGTGCTTAATAGTTGAGCAACTGTTTTATAAAATGAACTTGGACCATGTTAATTTCATAGATTGTGGTCTTAGATTGATGGAACCATAACAGGTACAAAGTACCTTGTGCCCTGAAAATGAAGACAAACATGGAATTCTATGGACCAAATCTGTGGGGAGAAACATCCAAATTAGGCTTTGGTGTCTGTGAAGAGAATACATGATCAGGCTTTAGATAGGGTTTTGTGTTTTTAGAAGGGCAAAGCATGTAAGGATGGGAGTGAAAAGGGATGGGTTCTTTTAGATCTTATGTTACCTAGAAATGTTTGATATTGGGCAAGTTGGGTAGTGACTCCACCTCAGGTTCTAATAGTAAATACTGATTGAAATAATAAATGATTTTACTTATTTCTTAGATAAAAAACCCAGCCCTTAATGTACTATTTTTTTAAGAGAGAGAAAGAGAGAGAATTTTTTTTTAATATTTATTTTTCAGTTTTTGGTGGACACAACATCTTTATTTGTATGTGATGCTGAGGATTGAACCCAGGCTGCACGCATGCCAGGCGAGTGCGCTACCGCTTGAGCCACATCTCCAGCCCCTTAATGTACTATTTTTATATGTGATAATAACATTGTAGTTCTATTGAAACAACAAAAAAGTGTCATTGGACTAAAGTGTTATTGGACAAGCTGTTTGGGATGTTCACATCTGACCTGTGTCTTAAGTAAATGCAAGTTGTTTTAATAATGGTCTGATTAAAGACACCATTGAAAGAAAAGATAATGCTGTGTAGTGGAAGGAATATAGGGCCAGAAATCAGGGAGATAGAGTTCTGGGTTTTGTCTAACCTTGTACCTCTTCATGTTTGAGTCTCAATGTTTTTTCTTCTTTTGTTTATAAGCAACTGGTATTGAATATTCAGCCATTATATATACATACATGCATATATATATGTATATATATATATATATATATATATATACACACACACACAAACACACACACATATATATATTTGTTTATTTTATTCTTTTTTCTAGTGCTTCATTCATCTGATTATCTTTTTTGGTTCCTAATTTAGCTGGTCAGTTTTTTTTTTAAGGATACAGTACATGATGTTATTTTTAGGAAATCTGTCCTTTCAAGATAGATGTGGAATTCTGTTCTTGCCAAAATAATTGACAAAGCAGCAGTTGATACCCAGGCTGCTTGGCCCTGTGTTGGACTTGCTTACCTCTTCATGGAAGCTTGGCCTTTCTATTGGTTACTTCCATTTAAGAATTCAGCAGGTAATGCTCTGTAGGGTAAAATTGTGCCGTTAGAGAAGTCAGAGTTGGATGTTTTCAGAGAAACCATGTACCAAATAGTGTTCCCCAAATTAGAAAATACACTTAGAATAGCACCTTACATGTTTAGATGCTGTATATTTAATCCTGTCTCTTAGTATGAATTTTATAAGTGATTCATAACTGCTCTATATATTTCATTTTTTTCCCTTAATGCTTTTTTGAACTTGAAGTCCTTCATGGGGAACTAGGTGATGTCATCAATATTGTATTTCTGTTAAACAGTGTTTTATTCTTTCATCTAAAATCCGAAATGTTACTTGTTCCTCTCTTTACGACCTAGAAACTGGTGTCTGGCCTCTCCCAGACACCAGTGAAATGGGATGGCTCATTCTATAAGTAATGTTAATTTCTTTATATTATATACATCTTTCAGGTGTACTTTCTTACTGTAACCTATTTACTGCTTAATTATAACAAAATATTAGTAAAGAGAATCTATTTAGTACTATAATAGTTTAAAAGATTTTTAGGGCTGAGGGTATAGCTGAATGGTAGAACATTTGCCTAGCATGCCTGAGGTCCTGGCACTGGATCTCTAGCCCTAAGGGGAAAAAAAACCCCACTAAAAATATAAATTCAGAGCTAGGCAAATTAGCACATACCTATAGTTCCAGCTATTAGGGAATTGTCTCTGAAGCAGGAAGATCACTTGAGCCCAGGAGCAAAAGTATAAGTGTGTGTGTATATATATTATTTTTTATAAAAAATGATATAGGAACAGTATACATATAGGCATATTTTGAAATGTTTAAAGTCATTGCTTATAATTATGTATATAAGTAGGTATTGATATTTACACAAGTTTAATTTTTAAAATATGATACTTTATTAAAATCTGTCTCTAATTCCTTTTCATTTAGTTCTTAACTTTTAGGAAATGGACAATATTTATTGGGTTAGGAAAGTCTAACAATTTTAAACTCAGTAGTTTTTTTATTATCTTTGTTTTCACAGAAGGTCATTTTGCCTTAATATTCCATGGTTACATGGAAAGTTCTTAAGCTTTTGTTTTAAAATTTTTCCTTTGTTTAGATTTCTTTTAGTTAAAAACTTACTAGCTTATACTAGAAAGTTGAAAAAGAGTGGAGTGGCCAGATGTGTAACAATTTTGATTTTGATTTTAAGTCATCCTTAAAGATTAAAAGGAAACGAAAAATCACTAAATAAGATAAATGTCGATGTTTATATGAAATGGAGGAAGAAAGTGGATGTTGTTTTTTACTTTAATTTATTATTTTGGTAATATTGAAAAGTTATGGATCAGAAGAGAAAAGAATAAGAGGTGATTAGCCTTCCTTCCCCAAAATAGCTCATTACAACATATCATTTGCTTATCGTTCATGTTCATATTTGTCAACTATTATTAGCAAATCTCTGGAGCTGTATGCTTCCAGTTACATCTTTCTCTGTTAGCAATTGGGTAATATTCTATTTCATTTGTCTGTTGGTAGGTTGCAAGAAGTTTTAAGTTTTCTGTTATTCTCTTTGGCTAATACCTGGAATAATATCTTATGTGTAGGTGGGCTTGGTCAGTGTGTTAAATAAGGATGCTTATCTACGAGGGACAATTTTCTATCCCCCAACCAGTTTTAATCATGGGCATTAAAAAATGTATGTATAAAGAGAGTAGGTTAATAAACTTTCATGCATTCACCAACCAATTTCAACAGGGAATACACAGCCAATTTTATTTAATTTATGCCATTGCTCCTTGGATCTTCCTTCCAGACTATTTTGAAGCAAATCATACACACATTTCTATTTTTTATGGTGTGTGTGTGTGTGTATGTGTGTGTGTATAATACATATATATGCATATGGCTGTATCTTTTTTTTTATTGGTTGTTCAAAACATTACAAAGCTCATGACATATCATCTTCCATACATTTGATTCAAGTGGGTTATGAACTCCCATTTTTTACCCCAAATACAAGTTGCAGAATCACATCGGTTATACATCCTCTTTAAAAGACACTTTTTTGTTGTTTCAATAGAACTATAATATTATTATCACATATAAAAATATTACATTAAGGGCTGGGGTTGTAGCTCAATGGTAGAGCGCTTGCCTAGTGTGTGTGAGGCACTGGATTTGATTCTCAGCACCACGTGTAAGTAAGTAAGATAAAGGTCCATTGACAACTAAAAAAACCTAAATTAGTAATTAATATTATTAACTATCTAATTAGTATTTACATTTTCCCTTTGTCTCATAAAGTTTTTTTAACAGTTGATTTATTTGAATCAAAATTTAAACGTTATTGTATTACAATCAATCAATAGTTTTAAGTCACTTTAATTTAGTTAGTTTTCTTCCTATCCTTTTTTTCCCTCTTATTATTTAATACACTAAGCTGTTTGTCCTGCAGAAATTTTCATTTTTTTATTGCTGACTATATCATTGTGGTATCCTTTAGTACATTGTGATGTTTCTCTATTTTTTAGAGTTGATGGTTCTATCCAGAGACTTATTAAGACTTATATTTGAAATTTTTTGAAGAATGCTATGTGGATTATTGTGCATTTTTTTGCATTATATCACAAAGCACATAATGTCTTGAGTATTTCTCTATGGTAATAATATTTATCACTGGATTCAAGTATTGCCAGTCTGCTCTATATAGCTGTAAAGTTTCCTATCATTTTTTTAACCCTAAGTAGTCATTGATAATTGTTACTTAGTTGTTTTATTTTATTAGGGATTTCAAAATAGTGTTTGAATTTTATGTTTCCTTCATTTATTAGTTAGACTTTTATAAGGAGTAATTTTCTCTTATCAGCTCTTTGGTCTTGTAATTCATATACAAAAGGAAGAATAAAAATTTTAGATTTCCCTTATTTACCAGTTTTCAGATTGAGTTGATTCCCTCATATCTTCCCAAGGTGATCAAAGAGTTCTTTCTAAATTTTGATTATCATTTTGAATCTCTATCTCTGTCATTTACCTCTCTCACCTTTACCTTCTCCCTCTCTTTCTCACACATGTTAAGTGAGGTTGCTTCAGTAGTTTACAAAAGGTGTGTTGAAAGTGAACCTTCCATCATAAACACACACACACAAAAATAGTCCCAGGATATAGTAGAAAGACAAGTCATACATAGATATATAAACTGTTGAATGGATAGATAAAATAAAAGATGTCATTGCTTCTTTGTAGTGACAATAGTTTTAGTTTTGGGTTTAACGTTTATGTGTTCTGCTTCCCTTCAGTATTTCCCTGCTAAGCTTCCAATGAATACCACCCAAAGAAGAAATGTTGTTACTCTCTGAATGAAGTAAAGCATTGGCAAAGACTCTGCCAGGCTTATGCTAATATTTGACTGGCAGAGAAAATAACTATGGCTACAATTTAGAATGTCTTTGAAGTCATTATTTTGAATGTTTGAATATCAGTGGGGGAAATAAAATAATACATGATGAGAATGAGTTAGGTGAAAGCCATACAATTACTGTATTCAAGTATGAGAAAATATTTAAAAAATTGTCAATTTAGAAGGAAGCTTCATATTTTATATGCATGTATATATTCATATTTGCTTTATAAGTCATTTGGAGAACACTTAACTATAAAATGTCTGAAAACATGCAGTCTTTGGAAATTTGACTTTCTCTACACTCCATTTTTTTGAGGGGTATGGAAATATTTTGATATACATAGGTTGATTAGAGGCACATTTATAATCCTTTTTTATATTAAGCATTAGCATGATAGCTTAAAAGTTCAGCCTTATTTTTTAAAAAAATTTTTCGTTAAACTAATTTCTGTCTTAACTGTTTCTAATAATCATGGATGACCAAAGAAAACTTCAAACTTCTGAATCTCTCAGTCTATTCACTTTTAGATCTAATTTCAATATAGGTTTTGAATTTTGTGTTATTTTATTTATGTCCCAAGCTAGTTTCTTCTTCTTTTTTTTGGTGGAGGGTACTAGGGATTGAACTCAGGGGCACTCAACCACTTAGCCACATCCCCAGCCCTCTTTTGTATTTTATTTAGAGACAAGGTCTCACTGAATTGCTTAGTGCCTGGCCTTTGCTGAGGCTGGCTTTGAACTAGTGAGCCTCCTGTCTCAGCCTCCCGAGCTGCCCAAGCTAATTTCAGAGTAGGTATTGAATTTTTGTATTTTTTTAACTATGTCCCAAGTTAAAAGTGATATTTAGAAATAATCAAAGAAGGTATATGTTAATCTAATCCTTTTTTAAATACCAGTACATAGTCTAGTATTTTTAGCAACTATTTTTGAATGTCAATATGTTTATTAATCTTCAGGACTTTGGAAATAATATAATCATTTACCCTACAGAATATTACAAAAGAAGGGTGAGGGATCATAAAGATAACAGAAACTTAAAAAATGCGATTAGCGGGCTGAGGTTGTGGCACAGTGGTAGAGCGCTTGCCTAGCACATGTGAGGCGATGGGTTTGATCCTCAGCACCACATAAAAATAAATGAGTAAAATAAAGGCACTGTGTCCATCTACAACTAAAAATACTTTAAAAAAATTCGAATAGCTAAGATAAGGTAAATTCTATTCCATATTTGTAAACTATGTTAACTACATTATTTTATTAAATGTTCGATTGTTGTGTTTTGGAAGACAGAGTGCAATTTAAAATGACTAAACAGTTTGGAAAATGGCTTTAAGAACAGGATGGAATTAAATTAAATAGAGGTAAAAATTGGAAAAGAAAATTTTCTGCTTGATTTGTATAGACCCCTTTTTATATTATCATATTCAGTTTGAGCATTATACTTTAATATAATCTATAGAGTAGAAGTAATATAATCTGTAGAGTAGAAGAAGGCTAAAGGCAAAACATTGCAGCTTCTTGGATACAAATCCTTTATTTTGATAGTTGGTGGTTTTATTTTTCCTTCATAAATAATCTTAAAATGAATTTAATTAAAATTTTGTACTTACTTCGAGTATCTGAGAGCACTCTGTCTTATTCTTTAAACAGTTATGCATAACGTTTCCATTACTTGCAAAGATACACAACTAGAATTTATATTAAAAATAGACATTTTTTTTGTTTTAGAAGTGAAGGTAAAGACTAAAGAATAAAATTCTAATTGGCCTCCATTATCTTCTGGGCTCTTTTCCTCTTTGTCCTCTTAATATATCAATCCCTTTCTTGGCTTTTGCATTTAGCCACACTGTCTTTCTTTCTGTTTCTTGAGTGTGCAGTATTCCCGCACACTACTGAGCCTTAATGTGAAATTTTGCTCACCACTTATCATACTTTCTTAGTTTTATCATGTTTCAGTGCTAAGCCTGAAAGCCCTACTATTCTATGTGAACTCTTCCTTGCTTCCTTACTCTGAAGCAGTATATTATATACTTTCATAAGGCTATCTTCCTTTTCATTGAGTGTTATAGCAATTGGTTTTTATATACTCAGCAATGGGTATATCTCATTAGGATCTGTCTCCTTTATGACACTGTAATTATCTTGAATATAGGACTGTTTCATCTTAACTCTCTTTTTTATCTCTGGCATCTGGCATAGTGCTTGGAATATTGTAGGCACTCAGTGAATATTTGTTGCATGAATTGAATTTGCATAAATTGCATTTACCTGTTGATATTTTTATACAGTATTTTCTTTCTACCTTTCATGTATTGGAAAAATTCACATGGAAATTAAAGGCTTAGAAATTAAGCCAGATGCTTTTTAGTATAGGCAATAAATACTCTGCATTTTTTAAAATATAAGATTGGTTTTATTAAGTTTTAGATTTGATGGGGGCTGGGGTTGTAGCTCAGAGGAAGAGTGCTTGCCTGGCATGCATAGGGCTCTTGGTTTGATCCTCAGCCCACATAAAAACAAAAAAAAGGTATTGTGTTCACCTACAACTAAAAAATAAATGTTAGGGGCTGAGGTTGTGGCTCAGTGGTAGAGAGCTTGCCTTGTACACATGAGTCTCTGGTTTCGATCCTCAGCATCATGTAAAAGTAAATAAATAAAAAATAAAGATATTTAAAAAAAATAAATGTTAAAAAAGTTTTAGATGTGATAAATTTCAAAAAGATTTTACTAAATTATTACATAGATATATAACTAGTTGAGACAAGGATAAGAATTAATGTGTTTTGTGTGTTCTACAGCATTGTATATTGTTATTTTATTATATTTAGTAACTGAACATCATGTTTTCGGCTTCAGCAAGCTTGATTACTAACAGCTTAAGTTAAATGAGTGAAAATGTAGACACTTAAACTTGTTATATATTTTAAATGTGGAATAATAATTTTAAAGTGTTGACATTCTCATTGCATTTGCTTTAGTAGTATTGTTCTTTGAGACATCAATCAACTATAAGAAATTAATTTAATACTAAATCCTAAGTCCTTTACTAAGTTGGTTTGCTTCAAAAAAGACCTTGTCTATAGACAGAATTTGGTCCTCTTTGGAAGAACTAATAAAAAACAATAACTTACAAGAATTTTGAGAATGGTATTTACACTTGAGTATGAAAACATTGAAAAGTTCTGTGTAATGATATTCTTATAGTATTTACAAATACTAAACAAGTGTCAAGTATTTGTGAGGTGTAAAATGGAGAAAAAAAAGATTGTGAATTTTTTGGGAATTCATGAATCACTTTATACTTCTGTTATTTCCCTGCTTTATTCTCCTCTGGGTTTTTTCTTTTTTAATCTATCTATCTATCTGTCTGTCTATCTATCTATTTATTTATTTATTAGTTGTAGTTAGATACAATATCTTTATTTATTTTTATGTGGTGCTGAGGATTGAATCCAGGGCCTTGCCCATGCTAGGCAAGCACTCTACTGCTGAGTCACAACCTCAACCCCTCCTCTGGGTTCTTTTAATTGTTTTCCAAGATTATTTTGACAATGGATAGATAAGATTTATTGTACACTGCATAATCACTGTTATGTAAATTGTCCTTATATTAAACTTGTTTTTGAAATAAAAACAAACCCTAAATATTTTTAATTTTTTGATAAAGATGAATTGCTATTGAGAACAGAAGATGAAAAGTTTTCTATATATTTTTTAGGTCTATAACTTCATATATGTACTATGCTAATTTTATTTTTAACATACTAAATTAATTATATTAATAAATATGGATTTTACTTAAATACATTTGGTCCATGCACACAGATTGAGAGAGATTACAGACTGGTGGTAACCAAAGCCAACATTTTCCCCCCTTTTCTCCCCTCTGACAATATTTCTATGTGAAAGACTCTTCATAATGCCTCTTCTTCTTTCAAATTTATTTATTAATTTCAAATTGACAGATACAGTTGTATGTATCTCATAATGTCTTTGTCTTTCCTGAAATAGTTGTTGTTTATTTTTTTAATTTATTTTTGTGGTGCTGGAACCTCATGCATGCCAAGCTAGTAAATATTATATCACTAAACATACCCTCAATCCTAGTCACTGAATTTCTGTATAAGTGTTCAAAATAAGAATTTACATACAGGTTATTGTCTTATCTAAGTCTTTGATTTGGAAATAGGTTGGGGATTACTGATATAATGAGTATAGATAATGAGTGCAGTTCAACAAAAGTAGCCATGTGCATGCCACAGTAATGGAAAATTGTAGGTCTTTGAACAGAAGTAGTACACAAAGAAACTTTAATTTGATGAGAATAATATTTTTGTGACGATGCATATAATGATTTAGAGTGTAGAAGTTTTCATTTCTTAATATCTTTTCTGTTTCTCCAAAATTACCCACTTACATTTTTTTTTTTTTTTTTTTTTGCTGCAGATTTAGCTGTCCTTTCATACATCAGATTTTTTTTTTCCTTCCCCAGTACTAAGTATTGAACCCAGGGTGCTCTACCACTGAGCTATATCCTGAGCCCTTTTTATTTTTTATTTTGAGACAGGGTCTCCCTGATTTAACCAAGGCTGGTCTTGAATTTGTGATCCTCCTGCTTCAGCCTCCTGAGTTGCTGGGATTACAGGCATGTGCCACCATGCCCAAGTCTGTCATACCTTTTCTTTTCTTTTTTTTTTTTTTAATATTTATTTTATTTATTTAGTTTTCGGCGGACACAACATCTTTGTTGGTATGCGGTGCTGAGGATCGAACCCGGGCCGCACGCATGCCAGGCGAGCGCGCTACCGCTTGAGCCACATCCCCAGCCCCATGTCATACCTTTTCTATGTCTGTTTTTCACATGAGTTCCTCGCTTCATTTCTCTTTGTATCCTTTAATAATTCAGTACATCCTTTCTTGACTAATCTTTGTGCTATTTTTCAGGAGTTCTCCAGCTTCCCAACCCACTCTTATAAGATTCTGAATAATGTACTTTCTTATTGTGGTAAAATATACACAACATAAATTTTGCCATATATTTTTTTTTCAGTATTGGGTAATTGTTTTTACATTTGTAATTCAGTGACATTAAATACAGTTACAGTGTTGTATCTGTTTTCAGAAATTTTTCTCATTCCCAAATGGAAATGTTGTGTCCATGAAACATAACTACCTTTTCTTCCTTCTCTACCAACTCCTGTTACTCTTTTATCTGATGTTTGTTTCAGTCTCTGTAAATTTGTGAGTTCCAAATACCTCATGAAAGTGGAATCATAATAGTCTTTGGCATATTGCATTTAGCATAATGCTTTCTAGATTTATCCACAATGTAACATGTATGAGAATTTTTAATATTTTTTAAGGCTGAATAATATTCCATTGTATGTATATGTAATACTCTGTTTATTCATATGTTGGACATTTTAGTTGTTTCCACCTTTTAGCAGTTGTGAATAATGCTGCTGTGAACACTAGTATACAAGATTTTTTGGGGGGTGTACTAGGGATTGAACTCTGGGGCACTCAATCACTGAGCCACATTTCCAGCCCTGTTTTGTGTTTTACTTAAAGACAGGGTCTTACTGAGTTGCTTAGTGGCTCCCTTTTGCTAAGGCTGGCTTTGAATTTGCGATCCTCCGGCCTCAGTCTCCAGAGCTACTGGGATTATAGGCACCCAGCTATGAGATATTTTTGAGTCTCTATTTTCAGTTCTTTTGGTATATACGTAGAAATGGAATTGCTGGATCATATGGTGATTCCGTGTTTAAATTTTTAAAGAAAGAGTGCCATTTTCCACAGTGGGTGTATCATTTTACATACCATCAGTACACAAGAGATCTAGTTTCTCCATGTTTTTGACTGATACTTGTTGCTTTTGATTGTCTTTACAAAGGCTTTTTGACCATCTGTATGTCTTTGGAGAAATGTCTGTTCAAGTCCTTAGCACATTTAAAAATTTTTTTTTTGTTGAGTTCTGGATATTAATCTCTTATATCGACATGACTTGCAATATATCCCCCCTCCCACATCTGTGGATTGTCTTCACTGTCTTACAGCTGTCCCTTGATTAAAAAGTTTCAAATTTTGATGAAGTGCCTTATTTCACAAGTTGCTTTGAATGTTTTCTGGAAAATCTTAGAGGAAAGGAAAAAAGAGAAGGATTGAGTTGAAGTTAGTCTTCTGTCTCCAAGGATAGTTGGTACAGTCCTAGCTAAGATTGTTATGAGCAAGGAGTGGAAGTAACTTCTTTTTTGGTACTTGTTTCTTTCACTCATGTGTCTCAGTCATATGGCC
Organism: Urocitellus parryii; assembly: GCF_045843805.1. Taxonomy (NCBI): domain Eukaryota; kingdom Metazoa; phylum Chordata; class Mammalia; order Rodentia; family Sciuridae; genus Urocitellus; species Urocitellus parryii. The sequence continues at coordinate 161,302,457 of NC_135536.1, read as the reverse complement.
ATATTTAAATGTAAAAGAGACTGAAAATTTTAATATTCCATGCTCAGGAAGAGGATGAAGCTGGAAACTAGTTTTGGTGAATAGTTAAGTTTTATTATACTAAAATACACAGTTTCTTAAACAACCGTATTCTATTGAATCAGCTGTAAGACACTGTTGTTTTATATTCCATTAAGGAAGAGGGAAAAATAAAGCACTGCTAATTAAATGATTGCACTCTGCATTCTTTTGATAAAATTTTATACTTATTTTAAATTTGTTCTCTTTACATATACATGACAGTAGAGTATATTTTGACATATTACACATACACGGAATATAACTTATTTATATTAGAATCCTGTTCTTATTGTACATGATGTAGAGTTTCACTGATTGTGTATTCATATATGAACATAGGAAAGTTATATCTGACTCATTTTACTGTCTTTCCTATTCCCATCCTACTTCCCTTCCCTTTATTCCCCTTTGTCTAATCCAATGAACTTCTACCCTCCCCCCACCCTTGTTTGTGTTAGCATCTGCATATCAGAGAGAACATTTGGCCTTTCATTTTTTGGGGAATTGGCTTATTTCACTTAGCATGATAGTTTCCAGTTCCATCCATTTATCAGCAAATGTCATAATTTCATTTTTTATGGCTGAGAATATTCAATTATGTACGTATACCACATTTTTTTTTATCCATTCATCTATTGAAGGACATCTAGGTTGATTCATAGCTTAACTATTGTGAATCAAGTTTCCATGAACATGGATGTGATTGTGTCACTGTAGTATGCTGATTTGATGTCCTTTGGATATATACCTAGGAGTGGGATAACTGGATCAAATAGTGGGTCCATTCATAGTTTTCTGAGGAATCTCCATACTGCTTTCGATAGTGATTGCACAAATTTGCAGTTCCACCAGCAATGCATGAGTATACCTTTTTCCTCACTTCCTCGTTCACATTTATTGTTATTTATATTCTTGATAATTGCCATTCTGACTGAAGAGAGGTAAAATCTCAGGGTAGTTTTAATTTGCATTTCTATAATTGCTAGGGATATTGAACATTTTTTCATATATTTGTTGACCAGTTGTATTTCTTCCTCTGTGAAGTACCTGTTCAGTTCCTTTGTCTATTTACTGATTGGGTTATTTGTTTTTTTGAGTTCTGTATATATCCTGGAGATTAATCATCTATCTGAGGTGCATGTGGCAAAGATTTTCTCTTATTCTGTAGGTTATCTCTTCATGTTCTTGACTGTTTCCTTTGCCATGAAGAAGCTTTATAGTTTGATACCTTTCCACTTATTGATTTTTTATTTTACTTCTTGCACTTGTAGGAGTCTTGTTGAGGAATTCAGTTCCTAAACTGACATGATAGAGATTTGGGGCCTACTTTTTCTTCTAGTAGGTGCAGGATTTCTGGTCTAATGCCTAGGTTCTTGATCCACTTTGAGTTGAGGTTTGTGCAGGGTGAGAGATAGGGGTGTTAATTTCATTTTTTATATAAGAATTTTTAGTTTTCCCAGCATCTTTTGTTGAAAAGGCTATCATTTCTTCAATGTATGTTTATAGTGCCTTTGTCTACTTTGAGATAACTGTATTTATATTTTTGTCTCTGTATCTTCTATTCCTTTTTTTTTTTTTTTTTTGTACTGGGGATTGAACTTGGGGAATCGACCACTGAGCCACATCCCTAACCCTATTTTGTATTTTATTTAGAGACAGGGTCTCACTGAGTTGCTAAGTGCCTTGCTGTTGCTGAGGCTGGCTTTGAATTTGCAATTTTGCTGTCTCAGCCTCTGGAGTCAGTGGGATTATAGGCGTGTGCCACCATGCCTGGCTTGTGTTTTCTGTTCTGTACCATTGGTCTTCATGTCTGTTTTGGTGCCACGACTCTGCTGTTTTTGTTACTATAGCTCTATAGTATAATTTAAGGTTTGGTATTATGATGCCTCCTGCTTCACATTTCTTGCTAAGGATTGCTTTGGTTATTCTGGGCTTCTTTATTTTTCCAAATGAATTTCATGAGTGCTTTTTCTATTAAAATTTTGTCTTTTAATAAATACAAAGTAAAAAATAAAAAATAAAACTTTGTCTCTTTCAACAAAGGTACAGTAGAAGTCTTAGATTTACTGAGTTATTAATTTTATTATATCCTCTTTGAATATACATTGAAAATATAAGTGAAATAAATTGGTTAAGGTGTTGCTAAAATGTCTTGGCATTCAGAGTTCAATATTTCTGAATTTTTTTCCCCACCTAGTTGTTGATCTTTGTGTTTTCCCACAACATCTTGTTTCTGTGCACTTAGGAGAGTTGATGGTGTAGCATTACTCAAAAATGTACTCTATTTTTTTATCTGGGATTTTCTTTTAAACCACAGATATCTATCTATTGGCGTTTTCTTGATCTTAGCTGGTGGTGTTAATGAAACGTCTTCAGCTAATTATTAGTATTCCTCTTCTTTGCTCATTTTTTTTCCTTTTCTTTTTTCCTGGTGTGCTGGGGATTGAACCCAGGGCCTTGAGCATGCAAGGCAGATACTCCACCAACTGATCTATATCCTCAGTCCCTCAAATGTTGGTTATATTGCCTGAAATGTTGAGAGGTTACAGTTGTTCTGTTATTAGACCAGAAATAATAAATAAGTTCTTCTACAAGCAGAGAAAACTATGTTATCAACAACACAGTACCACCAACTACAAATGCCTTAATAGTACAAAGACACCTTCCAATTTCAGAGATGTTAAAATGTTTTAAAAAGGAGCATCTTAGAATTGAAAATATAGAGTATGTTGAATTTATTTTGGAATTCAGGTTTTTATATCTTAATATTTGGGATGTTTTGTTTCCTTAATGATGCCACGCCTAATATTTTTATACTGTTTGAGTTTTTACAGTAATTACATTTTAGTTTATCATGATATTTAGTTTGGAAAAATGTAATGTGGTGGTAACATGGGTGACTCCAGCTACTTTAAACGTCAAAGGGAACTTTTTGAGGCATTGGCTCAAAGTTATAAGAATTTGATTTTAGAACAATATAGAAAAATTTAGATATTAATTTCTTCTGAATGGTGTCAACTTTGACATTGTATTTTCTGTCATTGGAAGCATGTGTTCCTGGAGGTTTTGGATAAAAATCACTCAGACATAATAAAAGCAATTCATTCACTGGGAGGTGATTGAACAATATATTTTGTAATGTGTCTTGACTATAAAGATTTTTATTCTAAAATAATTTAATTTGGTACTTAGTGGTTTCCCTTTTTCTGATCCCCAGTAATGTATTTTAACAATATTTTCTGTTGGGGATTGAAGCACCTATGAATTTTGTTTCTTTTCTATTTTTTATTGATAGTGAAAGCCTGGCAACTAAATGCAGATCTGCATTCTGTTTCTAATTAAGTGATTAAATACACTGAGCCAAGTCATTCTTTGAAACACTGATTGGCACAGTGGGAGGATAGAGCTAAGGAATGGTATATTTTTCTTTGCAGATTTTACTTGCAAGATATCGTACCTAATTTTCCTTGAAGCACAATCTTCTATCTCTAATTAATAGTTCTGTGGGACTGAAGGTGTGGTTTTATGGTAGAATAGTTGCCTAGCATACAGGAGTCCCTGGGTTCTATTCCCAGCATCACAAAAAGAAGTCCCTTTGTTGGTTTTCTGAGGGCTTAATTGCTAAAAGGGCCACTGTGGATTCTACTTTTAATAATAATAAATGAAATTTTGGGGGAAATGGCCTACTTTTCTATTCTCTTTCCCCTTCTTCCCTCTTTTTAAAATTTTGTTATTGACGTAAAGTTAGTGACCAGACTTTTTGGAATAATTAGTACCTATACAGTTAAGTGAGGAATTCAAACAATTAAGTGAGGAATTCTTCTTTCTCCTTAGTAGTTCAAATGATCATTACTGAGATTCTTACTATACCTTTGGGGAGCAAATTAAATAGTTAGATAAAAGAAAGCCTACTTTTAGGAGGACAAATAGGTAGATATACTTTTTTCTTATTTTTTTCCCATATACCCAAATTTAGATGTCAGATTGTCAAAAGATTTTCTTCTGAGTTGTCTATATGTTGTAACTGTAATACTTCTAACTTAGTTTTGGCTATACATAGCTTGCTAATGGGATTTAAAGAGTGTTGAACTCTATTCATGGTATGCTGTGAGGTGGTTTATGTAGACTTTTATGGAAACAATATGATGAAAGAATGTTGTAACATTCTTCTAAATATTTCTGCATCTCTGTGAGAAAGATATTCCTATATTCTACTGGCACTATTCCTAATAGGCTATATTTTAAAAATAAGTATATGGTATCTCAGTTTGCATATGGATTGGATTCCACTAATTTGGTAATGAAAAAGTGTTTAAAATTTTGAATTTTGTCTATTAATTGGCATTAGCCACTTGATTAAGACTCTGTAATTATTTCTTAAAATGAATTCTAATTATTTACAGATAATTAATTCTAATTATTTATGTAACTTTCCTTTAAATTTTCTTTGTATAAATTAAAAAGTTATTTTAAATATATATTAAAACTAATTATAAATCAATTTTTATGCTAGATATTATTTTATATCGTGTGGTATGATATAAAGGTATTAGAAACCACTTTGAGTGGTCACAACTATACATTTATATCCCTTTGTATTTATAATTTGTTGCATTTTTTTTGATTCTTAAATGAGTGGTTTTATTTTATTTATTTATTCATTTATTTATTTTTAATATATGAAACACCACTTTATTTTTTTTTTTAATTTTTATTGTTGGTTGTTCAAAACATTACATAGTTCTTGACATATCATATTTCACACTTTGATTCAAGTTGGTTATGAACTCCCATTTTTACCCCGTATACAGATTGCAGAATCACATCGGTTACACATCCACTGATTTACATATTGCCATACTAGTGTCTGTTGTATTCTGCTGCCTTTCCTATCCTCTACTATCCCCCCTTCCCTCCCCTCCCCTCCCCTCTTCTCTCTCTACCCCCTCTACTGTAATTCATTTCTCCCCCTTGTTTTTTTTTTCCCCTTTCCCCTCACTTCCTCTTGTATGTAATTTTGTATAACCCTGAGGGTCTCCTTCCATTTCCATGCAATTTCCCTTCTCTCTCCCTTTCCCTCCCACCTCTCATTCCTGTTTAATGTTAATCTTCTTCTCATGCTCTTCCTCCCTATTCTGTTCTTAGTTACTCTCCTTATATCAAAGAAGACATTTGGCATTTGTTTTTTAGGGATTGGCTAGCTTCACTTAGCATAATCTGCTCTAATGCCATCCATTTCCCTGCAAATTCTATGATTTTGTCATTTTTTAATGCAGAGTAATACTCCATTGTGTATAAATGCCACATTTTTTTTATCCATTCGTCTATTGAAGGGCATCTAGGTTGGTTCCACAGTCTTGCTATTGTGAATTGTGCTGCTATGAACATCGATGTAGCAGTGTCCCTGTAGTATGCTCTTTTTAGGTCTTTAGGGAATAGACCTAGAAGAGGAATAGCTGGGTCAAATGGTGGTTCCATTCCCAGCTTTCCAAGAAATCTCCATACTGTTTTCCAAATTGGCTGCACCAATTTGCAGTCCCACCAACAATGTACAAGTGTACCCTTTTCCCCACATCCTCGCCAGCACTTGTTGTTTGACTTCATAATGGCTGCCAATCTTACTGGAGTGAGATGGTATCTTAGGGTGGTTTTGATTTGCATTTCTCTGACTGCTAGAGATGGTGAGCATTTTTTCATGTACTTGTTGATTGATTGTATGTCCTCCTCTGAGAAGTGTCTGTTCAGGTCCTTGGCCCATTTGTTGATTGGGTTATTTGTTATCTTATTGTCTAATTTTTTGAGTTCTTTGTATACTCTGGAAATTAGGGCTCTATCTGAAGTGTGAGGAGTAAAGATTCGTTCCCATGATGTAGGCTCCCTATTTACCTCTCTTATTGTTTCTTTTGCTGAGAAAAAACTTTTTAGTATGAGTAAGTCCCATTTGTTGATTCTAGTTATTAACTCTTGTGCTATGGGTATCCTATTGAGGAATTTGGAGCCCGACCCCACAGTATGTAGATCGTAGCCAACTTTTTCTTCTATCAGACGCCGTGTCTCTGATTTGATATCAAGCTCCTTGATCCATTTTGAGTTAACTTTTGTGCATGGCGAGATAAAGGGATTCAGTTTCATTTTGTTGCATATGGATTTCCAGTTTTCCCAGCACCATTTGTTGAAGATGCTATCCTTCCTCCATTGCATGCTTTTAGTCCCTTTATCAAATATAAGATAGTTGTAATTTTGTGGATTGGTTTCTGTGTCCTCTATTCTGTACCATTGGTCCACCCGCCTGTTTTGGTACCAGTACCATGCTGTTTTTGTTACTATTGCTCTGTAGTATAGTTTGAAGTCTGATATCGCTGTACCACCTGATTCACACTTCCTGCTTAGAGTTGTTTTTGCTATTCTGGGTCTTTTATTTTTCCACATGAATTTCATGATTGCTTTATCTATTTCTACAAGAAATGCCATTGGGATTTTGATTGGCATTGCATTAAACCTATAGAGAACTTTTGGTAATATCGCCATTTTGATGATGTTGGTTCTGCCTATCCAGGGTATATTTTTCCATCTTCTAAGATCTTCTTCTATTTCTCTCTTTAGGGTTCTGTAGTTTTCATTGTAAGTCTTTCACCTCTTTTGTTAGGTTGATTCCCAAGTATTTTTTTTGAGGATATTGTGAATGGAGTGGTTGTCCTCATTTCCATTTCACAGGATTTGTCGCTGATATACAGGAATGCCTTTGATTTATGCGTGTTGATTTTATATCCTGCCACTTTGCTGAATTCATTTATTAGCTCTGATAGTTTCTTTGTAGATCCTTTTGGGTCTGCTAGGTATAGAATCATGTCATCTGCAAATAGTGATAATTTAAGTTCTTCTTTTCCTATTTTTATGCCTTTAATTTCTTTCATCTGTCTAATTTCTCTGGCCAGTGTTTTGAGAACTATGTTGAACAGAAGTGTTGAGAGAGGGCATCCCTGTCTTGTTCCAGATTTTAGAGGGAATGCCTTCAATTTTTCTCCGTTCAGAATGATGCTAGCCTGAGGCTTAGCATAGATAGCTTTTAAAATATTGAGGTATGTTCCTGTTATCCCTAGATTTTCTAGAGTTTTGAATATGAAGGGATGCTGTACTTTGTCGAATGCTTTTTCTGCATCTATCGAGATGATCATATGGTTCTTATCTTTACGTCTATTGATGTGGTGAATAACATTTATTGATTTCTGTATATTGAACCAGCCTTGCATCCCAGGGATGAATCCTACTTGATCATGGTGCACAATTTTTTTGATATGTGTTTTAATCTGATTCGCCAGAATTTTATTGAGGATTTTTGCATCTAGATTCATTAGAGATATTGGTCTGTAGTTTTCTTTCTTTGAAGTGTCTTTGTCTGGTTTAGGAATCAGAGTGATGTTGGCCTCATAGAATGAATTTGGAAGTTCTCCCTCTTTCTCTATTTCCTGGAATAGCTTGAAAAGTATTGGTATTAGTTCCTCTTTAAAGGTTTTGTAAAACTCTGGTGTATACCCATCTGGTCCTGGGCTTTTCTTAGTTGGTAGTCTTTTGATGGCTTCTTCTATTTCCTCGATTGATATTGGTCTGTTTAGGTTGTCTATATCCTCCTGACTCAATCTGGGTAGATCATATGACTTAAGAAATTTATTGATGCCTTCACTATCTTCTATTTTATTGGAGTATAGGGATTCAAAATAATTTCTAATTATCTTCTGTATTTCTGAAGTGTCTGTTGTGATATTGCCTTTTTCATCCCGTATGCTAGTAATTTGAGTTCTCTCTCTTCTTCTCTTCCTTAGCATGGCTAAGGGTCTGTTGATCTTATTTATTTTTTCAAAGAACCAACTTTTAGTTTTGTCAATTTTTTCAATTGTTTCTTTTGTTTTGATTTCATTAATTTCAGCTCTGATTTAATTATTTCTTGCCTTCTACTTCTTTTGCTATTGTTTTGCTCTTCTTTTTCTAGGATTTTGAGATGAAGTGTGAGATCATTTATTTGTTGGTTTTTTCTTTTGGGAATGAACTCCAGGCAATGAAGTTTCCTCTTAGAACTGCTTTCATTGTGTCCCATAGATTCCGGTATGTTGTGTCTGTGTTTTCATTTATCTCTAAGAATTTTTTAATTTCCTCCTTGATGTCTTCTATAACCCATTGATCATTCAGTAACCTATTGTTCATTCTCCAAGTGATGCATGATTTTTCCTTCCTTCTTTTATCGTTGATTTCCAGTTTCATTCAATTATGATCAGATAAGATGCATGGTATTATCTCTACTCCTTTATAATGTCTGAGAGTTGCCCTGTGACATAATATATGATCTATTTTTGAGAAGGATCCATGTGCTGCTGAGAAAAAAGTGTAACTGCTTGATGTTGGGTGGTATATTCAATATATGTCAATGAAGTCTAGATTATTAATTGTATTATTGAGTTCTATAGTTTCTTTATTCAACTTTTGTTTGGAAGATCTGTCCAGTGGTGAGAGAGGTGTGTTGAAGTCTCCCATAATTATTGTATGGTGGTCTATTAGACTCTTGAACTTGAGAAGAGTTTGATGAACATACCTGCACCATTGTTTGGAGCATATATATTTATGATTGTTATGTCTTGTTGTTGTATGGTTCCCTTGAGCAGTATGTAGTGTCCCTCTTTATCCCTTTTGATTAACTTTGGCTTGAAATCCATTGTATTTGATATGAATATGGACACTCCTGCTTGTTTCCGAAGTCCATATGAGTGATATGATTTTTCCCAACCTTTCACCTTCAGTCTGTGTATGTTTTTTCCTATCAAATGCATCTCCTGTAGGCAGCATATTGTTGGATCTTTTTTTTTGATCCATTCTACTAGCCTGTGTCTATTAATTGGTGAGTTTAAGCCATTAACATTTAGGGTTATTATTTAGATATGGATTGTTCTTCCAGCCATATTTGTTTATTTATGTTACTTAACATGGTGTGTTTTTCCTCTTTGATTATTTTTTCCCTTTACTGTACTACCTGCCACTGTTGTTTTTCATTGTTATTTTCCATTTCCTCTTCCTGTAATGTTTTGCCAAGGATGTTTTGAAGAGATGGTTTTCTAGCTGCAAATTCTTTTAACTTTTGTTTATTGTGGAAGGTTTTAATTTCATCTTCTATCCTGAAGCTTAATTTTGCTGGATACACAATTTTTGGTTGGAACCCATTTTCTTTTAGCGTTTGAAATATGTTGTTCCAGGATCTTCTAGCTTTCAGAGTCTGTGTTGAAAGATCAGCTGTTATCCTGAATGGTTTACCCCTAAATGTAATCTGCTTCCTTTCTCTTGAAGCTTTTAAAATTCTCTCCTTATTCTGTATGTTGGGCATCTTCATTATAATGTGTCTAGGTGTGGATCTCTTATGTTTTTGCACATTTGGCATCCTGTAGGCTTCTAGGATTTGGGATTCTGTCTCATTCTTCAAGTCTGGGAATTTTTCTCATATTATTTCGTTGAACAGATTGCTCATTCCTTTGGTTTGGACCTCTATACCTTCCTGTATTAAGTTTGGTCTCTTTATGTTATCCCAAATTTCTTGGATGTTCTGTTCATTGTTTCTTAACCGTCTCGCTGAGCTGTCTGTGTTCTTTTCAAGTTGAAATACTTTGTCTTCATTGTCTGATGTTCTATTTTCTAAGTGTTCTACTCTGCTGGTGGTATTCTCATTTGAGTTTTTAAGTTGGTTTATTGCTTCCTGCATTTCTAGGATTTCTATTTGTTTGTTTTTTATTACCTCTATCTCCCTGTGAAATTGATCTTTTACTTCCTGGATTTGTTTATGTAGCCCCTTGTCAATGTGATCTTTCATTGTCTGATTTTGCTGTCTCATGTCTTCCTTGAGACTCCAGATCATCTGAAGCATGTAAATCCTGAATTCTTTATCTGACATTCCATCTGCTGCAGCTATTACCTCTTCTAAAGTTGAGTTGACCTGCATTGCTTGTGGTCCTTTCTTTCCTTGTCTTTTCATAGTGCTCGCGTTTCTTTCTGCTTGGTGAAACTGTTGTTTTATTGAATTTTCCCCCTATATATTTATATTGCTTTTGTATAGTTGCAAAGTCTCCCTTGCAGGGGCGGGCGGCGGCTGTGCTCCCCCTCAATTGGGGTGATCTATCTATCTCGCCGGCAGGCTGCTGGGCCCCTTCTCCAGGTCGAGTGGTCTGCCTACCTTGTGGGCAATGGTTGGGCCCCTCCTCCAATAGGGATGATCTCTCTACCACGCTGGCGGGCTGCTGGGACTGTTCTCCAGGTTGCAGGTCTGCCTACCTTGCAGGCGCAGGCGGCGGCTGTGTCCCTCCTCCAATTGGGGTGATTTTTCAACTAGGCTTGTGTGCCGCTGGGCCCCTTCTCCGGGATGCGCGGTCTGCCTACCTTGTGTACAGCAGCTGGGCCCTTCCTCCAATTGGGCTGATGTGCCTACCACGCTGGCGGGCCTCTAGGCCTGTTCTGTCGGTTGGTTGCAGGTCTGCCTACCTTGCAGGAGTAGGCGGCGGCTCTGCCCCTCCTCCATTTGGGGTGATGTGTCTACCCCACCGGTGTGCTGCTGGGCCTGTTCTGCCATTTGGTGGCAGGTCTGCTTACCTTGCAGGCGTGGCGGCGGCTCTGCCTCTCCTCCAATTGGGGCGATATGTCTACCATGCCGGCAGGCTGCTGGTTCTGTTCCACTGGTCAGTCGCAGGTCTGCCTACCTTGCAGGCACGGGCGGGGGCTCTGCTCCACCCCTCATCCAATTGGGGTGATGTGTCTACCACACTGGCGGGCCGTTGGGCCTGCTCCGCTGGTCGGTCGCAGGTCTGCCCACAATTTGTTGCATTTTTTATAAACCAAAGAAGTATATTAAATCATGGTCATTGTAAAGCATTTAAAAGATACAAAAGAGTTAAAAATGCTATATTCTCTAGTTCAAAAAAGGTAAATACTGTTAGTGTTTAAGTGATTACCTTTCTAGATCTTATGTATTTCTAATTTCATTTAATGCAACTTCATATAAAGTATTGTTATAAGCATTAAGAAAAATAGTAGTGATGGGCTGTAGCTGTGGCTCAGTGGTAGAGTGCTTGTCTAGCATATGTGAGGCACTGGGTTCGTTTATCAGCACCACATATAAATAAATGAATAAAATAAGGTCCATACATCTAAGAAAATATAGGAAATTCTTAAAAAATAATAGGGAGTTTTTATGAAAGCCTAAAAACTATATGAAATAAGTAGTAATGTTATGGGAAATTAAGGCCCAGAGAAGTTAATTGCATGGTTAATCCAGCCAGTCTAACACTAGAGTCTGTTCTCTTAGTCATGCTGCCTCTTTTATTTTTATAAATTGGACATATACTTGTGTTTGGTAATTTGCTAGGGTGGTTTTTTTTTTTTTTTTTTTTTTGGACTGCTGAACCACATCCCTAGACCTGTTTTGTATTTTATTTAGAGACTGTGTCTCACTGAGTTGCTTAGCACCTTGCCACTGCTGAGGCTGGCTTTGAATTTGTGACTTTCCTGAGTTGCTGGGATTACAGGCGTGTGCCACAGCACCCGGCTTTTGCTTTTTTAAAGTAAAAACTATTATACATGGTGCTTTGGGAGCTTGCTTTTTACCACTTAAAACTATATTTTGATAATCTTTTCTTGTTTTAAAAATGGCTATATGCTTTTACCATAACTCATTTAAATTTATTTATCATAAATTATTCTTGAAAAACTCTCAGGTTTTTTCAAAATTGTGAACAAGTTTTCATTGAATATGTTTGTAGTCTGTGTGTGTGTGTGTGTGTGTGTGTGTGTGTACTTCTTTGAAATAAATTCTGAAAAGTGAAATTGTTGGGTCACAGGCAGTTCACATTTAAAATTTTAATAAAGCTCCATAATTACTTTCCAAATGGCTGAAATAGTTTATATAAATATCAGTATTGTTATGAATACTTGTTTTCTCATAACTTTTCCAGCAAAGGTGGGATGAGTCCTTGATTTTTGCCAGAGAAGATAAAAACTTTTGCTAAAACCTTGCTATTGTTATTAACATTTCTTCAAAATTTCCTATTTTTTAGCATTTTGCGGTTCTTTTGTCAATTAATTGCCCATTTTTTATTGTATTGTGTATTTTCATGTTTTAACCTTGTAAATGTTGAAACATTTTAAAGTTTGTGGTGAACACTATATAGTCTGCTGTAGAACAGCTGTAGAATGATTACATGTACAGAGCTAACCTAGCCAGCTAGGCTAAATTCTAGCTCTGTAATTTCTTCAGGAATGTTGCTTAACTTTGTACCTCAGTTTCTTCATTTGTAAAATGATATTATTGGTGGTAAACCTCAAGAGATTATTGTGAGGATGAAAGTATATTAATAATTACAAATGGCATTAGAACTATTTCTAATCTTTAGTAACTGATCTGTAAGTGCCACCTTTTACAATCATTAAATTATTAACACAAATTTAGTCCAATGTTCGTTTTTAAAGTCTTTTGCATTTTAGGTCTAAATCAAGATGTTCTTCATTTTAAAATGTGTGTGTGTGTGTGTGTGTGTATTTTAAATGTACATTTAAAATTTCTTCAAATGATTGTTTTTTTACTTGAAGTTTGTTGTATGCATGGAATTTGTTTTTTGTGTGTTGGGAGATAGGTGGTCTTAAATTCTTCTATTTTTCACTGATTTAAAATGTTGTCTTAGTCCTATATTAAAATTTTTCTGTGTGCAAACTGTTTCTGGACCCTTTATTCCATTTGTGATCTGTTTGTAAATTCTTGTATCAGTATGCCACTGTAATAATTACTAAAATTTCTTTATATAATTTGATTTGGGACAAATCCACTCTCATCCTTCTGTTTCAAAATTTTTATGACTTTTAAAATATACTTTTCTAGGCTGATTTTAAGTGGTTCTATTGTTTGTAGAATAGTCACAGAGTTCTATTTATATTCCATTGAATATAAATCTTATCAGATCCTGCACAGGTTGATATCTTTACAAAGTAGAGTATGCTTATTCAAGAATAAATATTTATAAACATTAGTAAATCTGAAACATTCAGAAGAGTTAGAGGAAAAGCATAAAATGAATATTAAGCCTGTATCCCAGCCTTATTTCCCAGATCTGTAACCATTAGTGCTTTACGTATTTTCAGAAACTTTTATTATATAATGTATTTATAGAATTCTTCCTTCCTTTTTTATTAAGTACACACAGAATTGTGCTTTTTTTTTAAAGAGTGAGAGAGAGAGAGAGGGACAGAGAGAGAATTTTAATATTTATTTTTTAGTTATCGGTGGACACAACATCTTTGTTTGTATGAGGTGCTGAGGATGGAACTCAGGCCGCAGGCATGCCAGGCGAGCGCGCTATAGCTTGAGCCACATCCCCAGCCCCAGAATTGTGCTTTAATATTCTTCTTTCTTCAGTATCTTTTGTCCACTTTGTAGTCTACTATGAAAATATTTTCATAAGATATTCCATTGTTGTACCTCATTAGTTTTCCTCCAGATATTTTTATTGGTACATTATAATTATACAAAATAATGGGATTTGTTGTTACATATTTGTACATGCACACAATATAACAATATGATTTGGTTAATTTTGTTCCCCAGTACCTCCCCTTTCCCTCCCTATATCCTTCCCCGATGTCTTTTTGTATTCTACTGGTCTCCCTTCTAGTTTTATGAGCTCTCCCCTCATCTTTTTTCTCCCCTTTTTACTTTCTAGCTTTCACATATGACAGAAAACATACAACCCTTCACTTTCTGTTTTTGGCTTATTTTGCTTAATATTAATGTTCTTAAGTTACATTCATTTTCCTGCAAATGACATAATTTCATTCTTCTTTATGAATGAATAAAACTCCAGTTTGTGTATGTACATTTTCTTTATCCAGTCATCTATTGATAGACACTTAGGCTGGTTCCACAATTGGGCTATTGTGAATTGTGCTGCTATAAATATGGGTGTGCATGTATTGCAGTAGTATGCTTACTTTAATTCTTTAGGATAAATACCAAGGAGTAGTATAGCGGGTCAGATGGTGGTTCCATTACTAGTTTTTGAGGAACTTCCATGCTGAATTCCATAGTGGTTTTAAAAATTTACAATTCCACCAAAAGTGTAAGAATATTCCTTTTCCCCCATATTCTCCCCAACACTGTTATTTGTATTCTTGATGGCTGCCATTATAACTGGAGATGAAATCTCAGTATAGTTTGATTTGCATTTGCCTGATAATTGAAGATGTTGAACGTTTTTCTGTGTATTAGTTGGCCATTTGTGATTTGTTCTTTCGAGAAGTGTCTGTTTAGGTTATTTGCACATTCATTGATTGGGTTTTTTTATGGTAAGTTTTTTTTTTTTTTTGCATTCTTTATATATTCTGGTATTAATCCTCTGTTGAAATAGTAGGTGGCAGAGATTTTCATCATTCTGTAGGAGGTGGTGGTGGTGGTGGTTACTGTTGTTCTTTTTTGGGCGTACCAGGGATTGAATTCAAGGGCACTTGACCCATGAGCCATATCCCCTGACCTATTTTTTATTTAGAAACAGGGTCTTGAAGAGTTGCTTAGTTCCTTGCTAAGTTGCTAAGGCTGGCTTTGAATTCAAGATCCTCCTGCCTCAGCCTCCTGAGCTGCTGAGATTACAGGTGTGTGCCATTGCACCCAGCTTTGTAGGTTCTAGTTCATGCTCTTAATTGTTTCCTTTGGGATGCAGATGCTTAATTTTATTCCATACCAATTATTAATTATTTATTATTTCTTGAGCTTTAGAGTCCTATTAAAGAAGTCACTGCTTGCACCTATATTTTGGAGTATTGGCTTTATGTTTTCTTCTAGAACTTGAAAGTTTCTAGTCCAATTTTTAGGTCTTTGATCTGTTTCAAGTTGACATGTGAAGGGTAAGAGATATACAGGTTCATTCTTCTATGTATGCATACCTAGTTTCCCAGCACCATTTATTGTAAAGACTTAGCTTTTCAAGGCACCTTTGTTAAGGATCAGATGGTTGTATCCATGTGGATTTGTCTCTGATTTCTATTCTGTTCCATTTTCCTATGTGTCAGTTTTTCTGCCAGTATAATATAGTTTTTGTTACTGTAACTCTGTAGTATAATTTGAAGTCAAATATTGGGATGAATCCAGTATATATATATATACATTTTTTTTTTTTTTGCTTAGAATTGCTTTGGGTATTCTGGGTCTTTTATTTTTACAAATGAACTGCCTCATTTTAAAAAAAAAAATTTTATAGTTGTAGATGGACAGAATGTCTTTATTTTATTTGTTATTTTTATGTGGTGCTGAGGACTGAACCCAGTGCCTCACATATATTCTACCACTGAGCTACAGCCCCAGCCCTCCTCATTTATTTTTAAAGGCTTTATATTTTATCAGTGTAAGCAAATACTATACTTTTGTTTAACTTCCCTTATTGTTGAACATTTAAATTATAATAATTTTTGTTTTTGTGTTTATTATAACAACAACTTTTTTCTTTTGGAGTGTTTACCAGGGCCAGTCACTGTTCTAATAAGTGGTTTGCATATTATTTTGAGTAAATATGAATTCAGTGGATAGTTTTCTCACATCATTTGCTCATTTTAAAAATGACTTTTCTTATTAATCTCCTAAGAGTCTATTGTAAATTAAGGAAGTTTTAATCATACAGATTTTTTTCATTGCACCTATTAAATATTGTGTATGTAAGCATTTTTTACATAATTTTAATATTTTTATGTGTTGGTGTTTTATAGTTTTTCTTTTTTTTAAAAAAAATTATTTTTTAGTTGTAGTTGGACACCATACCTTTATTTGTTTTTATGGGGTGCTGAGGATCGAACCCAGGGCCTGACGCTTGCCAGGCGAGTGCACTACCACTGAGCCACAATGCCAGCTCCAGCCACAACGCCAGCCCCTATAGTTTTTCTTATTGTGGTTTGGCTTTTTTTAAGCTTATTGCTAGGCATTTATTTAATAGGTTTTAAAAATTATGAATAGTATTTTTATCATTAATTTTCTAGTTGGTTATTAATTAGGCAACTAATCCAAAAAAATTTTTTGATACTTTTCTTGAACTCTATTTTTGGTGATAGTCTTTATCCACTTAGCTTTTAAGGGAGAAAATAAAGGTTTATGTAAATGGTGTTTTTATAGGTTCTCAATGTTTATACTTACTATTTATTTTTCTTTTTCTTTGGCTAAGGTTACCAGTACAGTGTAAAGTAACAGGGCTGATAATAGGCATTCTTGCCTTCACTTTATTTAAATTTTTTTTTCTGTATTATTGGTGCATTATATTGTAGATAATAGTGGGATTCTTTGTTATATATTTGTTCATGCATACAATGTAACAATGTAATTTGGCCAATATCATTTCCCGTTTCTCCTGTCTCTCCCTTCCTCTGGTCCCTTTCCTCTGTACTACTGACCTCCCTTTGAGTTTTGTGAGACCATCCCCCACACCTTGCCTTTCTTTTCCTGTTTCTTCTCTAGCTTCCATGGATGAGAGAAATATACCACCCTTTGTTCTCAAGTTATAGCCATTTCCTTGCAAATGA
Organism: Urocitellus parryii; assembly: GCF_045843805.1. Taxonomy (NCBI): domain Eukaryota; kingdom Metazoa; phylum Chordata; class Mammalia; order Rodentia; family Sciuridae; genus Urocitellus; species Urocitellus parryii. The sequence continues at coordinate 161,285,825 of NC_135536.1, read as the reverse complement.
CATGATTTCACTCTTCATGACTGCATGAAGCTCCATTGTGTATGTATAGCACATTTTCTTTATCCATTCATACATTGCTGGAAACCTAGGCTGGTTCCATAATTGGGGTATTGTTAATTGTGCTGCTGTAAACTTGGGAATGTGTGTATGACTTTAATTCCTTAGGATAGTATTGAGGAGTTCTGTTGCTGGGTCAGGTGGTGGTTATATTCCTAGTCTTTTGAGGAATCTCTGTACTGATTTCATAGTGGTTGTACTAATTTACAGTCCCACCAACAGTGTGAAAGTGTTTCTTTTCCCACATCCTCCTCAGCATTTATTATTGTTTTTGTATTCTTGATGACTGCCATGCTGATGTATTTGATTAAATCTCAGTGTAGTTTTGATTTGCATTTCCCTAATTACTAATGATGTTGAACATTTTTCCATGCCATTTGTTAACTTTTAATATTTCTTCTTTCTAGAAGTGTTTATTTAGTTCATCAGCCCATTTGTTAATTGGGTTATTTTTTTTAATGTTAAGTTTTTTTGTGTGTTTTTGTGTGTATTTGGAATATTAATCCTCTGTCAGAAGAGTAGTTAGCAAAGATTTTCTCTCATTCTGTAGGTTCTTAATTCATGTTCTTAATTGTTTCCTTTGTGATGCAGAAGCTTTTAAATTTGATTGTACTTATTAACTGTTGGCATTATTTTTGGAGCTTTAGGGGTCCTATAGAGAAAGTTGCTGCCTGTACCTAATGTTGATCCTATGTTTTCTTTTAGGAGTTGCTTAGTTTCTATTCTGATTTTCAGGTCTTTGATCTATTTCAAGTTGACTTTTGTGCAGGGTGAGAGATAAGGATCTAGTTTCATTTTTCCACAGATAGCCAGTTTTCCCAGCATCATTTTGTTAAATAGACTGTCTTTTCTCCAGTGTACATTTCTTCAGTGTAGCATACCTTTGTCAAGAATCGGATGACTGTATCTGTGTGGGTTTGTCTCTGTGTCTGTTTTTATGCCAGTACCATTCCTTTTTTGTTCCTGTGGCTCTGTAGTGTAGTTTGAAGTCAGGTATTGTGATGTCTCCAGTATGTTTGTTTTTTTTTCTTTTAATTGCTTAGATGAATTTTTAATTGCTTAGATGAATTGCTCCAAATGAATTTTGGTTTTCTAGTTTTGTGAAGAATGTCATTGGTATTTTGATGGAGATTACACTGAGTCTGTACATTGTTTTTTGGTAGTATGGCCATTTTAACAATATTAATTCTGTCTATCCAAGAACGTGGGATGTCTTCCCATCTTCTTCTATCTTCTTCAGTTTCTTTCTTTCTTTCTTTTTTTTTTTAACCATCTATAGTTTTCATTGGTAGAGGTCTTATACCTTCTTGGTTAGATTAATATTTTTTTTTTAAAGACTATTGTGAATGGGATTGTTTTTCTCATGTCTTTCTCAGCAGATTTATTATTGGTGTATAGGAAAGCTATTTATTTTTGTGCATTGATCTTGTAATGTGCTATTTTTATCCCCTTTATTTCCTTCTCTTGCCTAATTGCTTTGGCTAGAATTTCTAGTACTGTATTGAATAGGAGTGGTGAGAGTGAACATCCTTATCTTGTTCCAGATTTTAAAGGAAATACTTTGTTTTTCTGCATTCTCCATAATGTTGGATTTGGGTTTGTTGTATATTGTCTTTATTTTTGTTGAGGTAGGTTCCATCTGTCCCTATTTTCTTAAGTGTATTTATCATGAACAGGTGCTTAATTTTGTCAGAGATCTTTTCTGCATCTATTGAGATGACTGTGATTTTTGTCCTTGTTTCTATTTATGTGCTAAATTGCACTTATTGATTTGTGTATGTTAAAGCAGCTTTGCATCCTTGGGATAAAATAAACTTGATCATGATGTATATAATCTTCTTAATACACTGTGGAATACAACTTGCTAATATTAAGGATTTTTTAAACTTTATTACCTTTATTTATTTATTTACTTTTTTATGTGGTGCTGAATATCAAACCCAGGGCCTCACATGTGCTAGGCAAGTGCTCGACCACTGAGCCACAACCCCAGACCTGAGGATTTTTCATATAAATTCATCAGAAGTAATGGTTTGAAGTTTTCTCTCCTTGATGGCTTTTTTTTTTTTTTTAAATGAGGGTAATACTGGCTTCTTATATTGAATCTGACAGTGTTCCATTTCTTTCTATTTCATGGAGTAATCTGAGGAGGATTGGTGTTAGTTCTTTTAAGGTCTGATATAACTTGGCTGAGAATCCATCTGGTCCTGGGCATTTATTTGTTGTGTAAGACTTTAATTGTTCTTTGGCTCAATGCTTGATATTGTTTTGTTTAAGTTTTCCATATCTTTATGGTTCAATTTGGTTAGATCACATGTGTGTAGAAATCTGTCAATATCTTCTATATATTCCAATTTATTTGAGTATACATTTTCCAGAAATTTCCTAATGATACTCTGAATTTCTGTTATGTCTGGTGATTTCTCTTTTTTCCTCTCTAATTTTACTAATTTGGATTTTCTGTCTTTTTTGTGGTTATTTTGGCTAAGGACTAATCAGTCTTTTCAAAGAAACAACTCTTTGTTTCATTGATCCTTTGTATTTTTTTATTCTTTTTTTGGGGTATGTGGGGATTGAACTTAGGGGTATTCAATCACCGAGCCACATTCCCATTCCTATTTTGTAATTTTTTTTTTTTTTTTTTTTTTTTTTTTTTTTTTAGAGATAGGGTTTCACTGATTTGCTTAGTGCCTGGCCTTTGCTGAGACTGGCTTTGAACTCAAGAAACTCCTACCTCAGCCTCCAGAGCTACTGGGATTACAGGCATGTGCCACTGTGCCCATCCTGTATTTATTTGCTTTTTTTTTTTAATATTTTTTACTTGTAAATGGACATAATACCTTTATATGGTTTTTACGTGGTGCTGAGAATCAAACCCAGTGCCTCACATGCTAGGTGAGTGCTCTACCACTGAGTACTCATAATTTCATTTAAAAAATTGTTTTTTGGCTCTGATCTTGATGATTTACTTCCTATTGGTTTTGAAATTGGTTTGTTCTTATTTTTCAAGAGTCTTGACATGCATCTTTAGGTTGTTTATTTGGGATATTTTTGGTTTTCTTAGATAGACATTCCTCTTAGAACTGCTTCATGGTATCCCAGAGGTTCTGATGTAGACCGATGAGGCTGGACACCCAAGGAAATTTTTATGATGCAGGTTTATTTAAGCTGAAGTGGTCGAGAAGTGCTAATGTCTAAAATTATCTGGACCACAAGGCTGGAAATTCTTTTAGATTTATACTCAGTGTGATGGGTGCATGAAAGTAGGTGGGTACAAAATAGTTACTCTTTGTCCCACATTCTTAGCTAGACAGAGGTTTCACAAGTTTATACTACGGAGAACAGAGTACAACAAGCTTGATTGCTGACCTCACTTTTATAAGAAAGCGAAACCTGGCCTTTATAAGAAAGAGGAAACTTCAAACTACACTGAGCCCTCTGCAGAACTCCTGTGAAATCCTGTTGACACTTTGTGTAAAAATCTTTTTTTTTTTTTTTAAGAAGATAAGCTTAATTATGGCAAGGGTCTTTTGGGTGGGTATACCTTTGGTTGCATCAGTTCTGGTACATTGTACCACTGTTTTCATTTGATTGTATGAATTTTAAAATTTCTCCTCTAACTTCTTCTGTTATCCATTCATAATTCAGAAGTGCATTCTTCAATATCCAAGTGTTAATATAGTTAATATAGTTCCTGTAGGTTATTTTTGGTGTTGATTTCTAATTTCATTTCATTATGATCTGATAAGAGGCAAAGAATTATATAATTTTTATTTTTTTGCAATTGTAAGAGTTGCTTTGTGACTTAAAATATTGTCTCTTTTGGAGGAGATTCCATGAGCAGATGAGAGGAATTGTATTTAGCTGTTTTTAATGAAATACTATATAGATATCTATTAAGTCCATTTGGTTTATAATATTTTTATGTATAAAGAACCTTAACCATTTTTGACTGGATGACCTATCTGTTGTGGGAGAGGTACACTGAAATGAACCAGTATTATTGTACAGTGGTCTGAATGTTTAATTCAGGTATGGTCATTTTAATGTATTTGGTGCACTAATGTTTGGGGCATAAATATTTGCTTTCATTATATTTTCTGGTTGTATTTTTTTTCCTTTACTGTTATGAAGTGACTTATTTTCTGATTATTTTGGTTTGAAGTCTGCTTTGATGCATATGAGAGTAGGTATTCTTGCTAGTTTTTGGGTTCCATTTGCACAGTGTTAAATTTCCATCCTTTCTCTCCTCCCCTCCCCTTTTTTCTTTCTATCAGGAATTGAACCTACGAGTGCTTATCTATTGAGCCACATTCCCAGCCCTTTCTATTTTTTATTTTGAGACAAGGTCTTGCTGAGTTGCTTAGGGCCTTGCTAAGTTGCTGAGGCTGTCTTTGAACTCAAAATCCTCCTTCCTCAGCCTCCCAAGCCACTGTGATTATGGGTGTCTGCCACCATGCCTGGCTGTCAATACTTTCACTTTCAACCTGTGGCAGCCTTGTCTGTGAGGTGAGTTTTGTGCAAAAATATATAGTGGTCTTGATTTTTAATCCATTCTGCCAGCCTATGTTGTTTAATTAGAGAATTGAGACCTTTTACATTCAGTGTTACTATAGAGAGGTGTGTTTATTCATTTCTGCCATTTTGATTTATTTTTAATGTCTTTGGGGTTACTTGCCCCTGTTATCCCCTCTAGTCAATCCTACTTGAGTTCTATTAGTTAGTTTGAGGTTTTTGCCCCTCCTCCTCTCCTCCTCCTCCTCTTCTTCTTCTTCTTCTTTTAATATTTCTTTTAGATGTTGATGGACCTTTATTTTATTCATTTATTTATATGTGGTGCTGACAACAGAACCCAGTGCCTCATACATGCTAGGCAAGCACTCTACCACTGAGCCATAGTACCAGCCCTTCTAATATTTCTTTATATTAAAGTGTTATTTAAGTTTGAATGTGGTTAGTTTGTATGTAGAGTGGGTTGTGCCATCTTGTGGCTGGTTTAGTTCAGCAATAGAGTCTCTATCTGTGAACTGGAGTATCTGTAGATTCCCAACACCTCACAGAAAAGGGGAAACAAACAATAGCAATAATTGAAGCAAATAATATACAGCCTTAAAATAAGTACCCAGAAATCTATGATATGTACAACATTATTTACTCCCCCCCCCCCCAAATAGGTATGGTGAGGTAAGCACCTGCCAACAGTAAAAACAATAGCCATGAAGTAGATCTGGTTTTATAGTAAACAGTAGGTATTAACTGTGTCATCCACAGTACTAATAATTGCAACAACATGAATAGTGGAGGCAGGAGTTATATAAACCAAGTAGTTCTAAAAGATAGTACAAGTACAGTTCATATGAGAAAAGAAAGTGTCATAGGTAGGGAAAAGAAAGTTTAGAATATTCAAAATGTAAACAGAGAATGCAGAAGAGATGTAGCAAGTGATGGCTACAAAGGCAGAATAGAAAAAATAGAAACAAAGTAACGGTAGAGAGAAAAAGAACAAGAGTATTTGATGTTAGTGGAAGAAGAAAGGAGAGAAAGAGAAACAAGGAAACAAAACAAAAGAACAACACAATAAACAAAAACCCCCAACCCTCAAACCACAAGAAAAAATAACCATTATAAAAAATACTAAAAAGGGGCTGGGGTTGTGGCTCAGTGGTAGCCTTACATGTGTGAGATACTGTTTTCAATTTTCGCACTGCATATAAATAAATGAATGAAATAAAGGTCCATCAACAATTAAAAAAATTTATAAAAATGCTAAAAATGAAAAAAAAGAAACATATATCACATATATATTGGCATAGCAAGAACACCCAAAAACAAAAAACAAAGAGGAAAAAAGATTCTTAAAATGTGAAAAAATTATCTCCACTGAGGTGGTCTGGTCAAAATTGTCAGTGAGGATGAATGGTCACTGTCTGTGCTCAACTCTCCTTATTGCTGTGTACTGAAGGAGAGAAAAAGAGGTCTGAAGGTTGTTAAATTTTTCCTCTTTTTTTTGTTGCTTATTGAGTTTACAGCTGAAGTGGTCTGAAACTGAAACTGGCTAAAATAGCTCTCAGCTTCCTTTCTTCCCAGTATAAGGTAGATCGGAATGGGAAGAATTGTCTATTTGAGTTTTTCCAGCAACACCAGATAAGTGTATTCCTAGGGTTGCAATGTTGCAGAGTTTGAAGGGAGGAATTCCAGTAGCTAAGGTTTAGGTCTAAATAGGCCTTAGGCACTTTGTTGGGTGGTATCTGCTCTGGAGAGATTAAATTAATATACTCCTGAGGCTAAGCAGATGTGACTTCTGGGAATGTGGATCTCAGGAGCCTCATGAGAATCCTCAAACTTCTGGGACCAGGACTTATGTGGCAAGGGAGTAAATCTTTCACATGGTCTGCTGCCTACAAACATAGGAGCACAGCATTTGTAGGTTTAGTCCGCGAGTATATTCACACCTACTGTTAAGTTTCTTGACCCTCTTCATTTTGTCATGTGAGCCACCAGACTCAAAGGTAAGCAAGTTGTGCTCCATTATTTCTGACTTGAATCCCCCTGCCTCCAATCTTCTCTGTGCCCGTTTCACTCACTTTATGTATGTACACCCTAGACCATAAGATAGGCACTTGCTGGGACAGTTTGGCAATTCCTGCTACTATCTTCCTGGCTCTCAAAGTAATAAGCTATAATGTGGCCTCCTCAAGATGGCTCTTGCCTCAACTCTGTGCTTGCTAATTGAGAAATCCATAGCACTTTTCAGACATCAATTATCTGTGTAGCCTCCAGATCAACCAATTTTGGCTGCTTTTCTGAACTCTAGGTTATTCCCCCTAGCTTTATTGAAGTAAAATTGAAGTACAATAAAATGCACATATTTGAAATATGCAATTTGATCAGCTTTGGCATGTATGTAACCAGTAAATCAATATAAAAAACTTTTTCATTACTTTTTTTAAAATTTGAAATTATGCATGTCGTGTTCTTTAAGAGAAAAACACTCAGGGTCACTCCAGGGGAACTGGACTGCATGAAATAACCACACATGAGACAGAGATACCTTTTCCTTTGGGGGTCCTGTGAAGGCTCCTCTGACCTTAAGGATCTGCAGATAGAGTGTGAGCGAGCCCGTGCTAAACCCTTTTATTGAGGAGAAGCCATTCAAATGAGGCAAGGGGTCAGATTTCAGGGGTTGAGTGTAGCTTCCTGATGTCTGCTGTCAGCAGGTTGACTGACATCTAAGAAGGCCACAACCAAAGGCAGAGTAAGAGAAATGAGACACACAAAGGGCGTTTCCATGGAACATTCTATCCCAAACAGGGCAAAGGGGTAATATCACAAAGGAACAGGTGAGCATAGCTCAATCCAAGGAACAACACACCTTAGTCTGAAGAAGCATCCTCAAACTTCTGGGACCAGGACAATGTCCAGGTCACTACAAGATGTAGTGATGGTCAAAGCCTTTCCGGTACAGGGAAGGAGAATTCGAGTCATTCAGACATGCAGATGGTGTTTCCTGCCTACATGATTACTTACATTAGAAATCAATCACCTTAAGATATATAGAACCCCACCCCTACATGTCAGCTATTTCAAAACTAAACATCACAATTATACATATCTCAGTGGTCAAGGAAGAAAGCACAAGAAAAGTAAGTAAAAAGTACTTTGAACTAAGTGATAATAAAAGCTTGAGGGCTGGGGCTGTGGCTCAGCAGTAGATTGCTTGAGTAGCATGTTCAAGGCCCTGGGTTTGATCCTCAACACCACATAAAAATAAACAAAAAAGTATTGTGTACAACTATTAAAAAAATAAAAGCTTGAAATATCAGGATCTCTGGGATGAAACCAACTCAGATGAACATTTATAACTTTAAGTACTTGTATCAGAAAGAAACTAGAATAACAAATTATTTTCAAGTTATGTAGTAGGAAGGAAAAAATAAAAGTAGGATCAGAAATATATGAAATAGAGAAGAAATAATACAGCTAAAATTTAATTAAAAACAAACAAATCTAATCAAGAAAAAAGCAAGAACACAAAAATTAGTATCAATGGAAGGGGAGCTATCAAAATAATGCTACTGATGCTAAAAATATTTTAAGGTAATAGTACAATTGTATGCCAACATATGTGATAGCTTATATAATATGTTCCATATTAGAGAAGGATCCATGTGCTGCTGAGAAGAAAGTATATTCAGTTCTTGATGGATGATTTATTTTACATATGTTAAGTCTGAATTATCAGTTGTATTTTTTAACTTCTTTAGCTTCTTTATTTAGTTTTTGTTTGGAGGATCTATCCAGTGGTGAAAGAGGCATGTTAAAATAACCCAGTTTTATTGTGTTGTGGTCTATTTGATTCTTGAAATTGAGAAGGGTTTGTTTGGTATACATAGATGCTCCATGGTTTGGGACATAAATATTTATGATTGTTTTGTCTTGTTAATGTATAATTCCCTTAAGCAGTATGAAATGTCCTTCTTTGTCCCTTCCGATTAACTTTGGCTAAAAGTCCACTTTATCTGATATGAGGATAGAAGCCTCTGCTTGTTTACACAGTCCATGTGAAAACCTTTACTCTGTGGATGCCTTTGCCTTTGGAGACAGCATATTTTTTGGTCTTGGTTTTTAATCCAGTCTGCATGTCTTTGTCTTTTGATTGATGAGTTTAGGCCTTTAATGTTCAGGGTTATTACTGAGATATGATTTGTATTCCTGGTCATTTGGGCTTATTTCTAGTTTTTAATTTGAATTAGTTTCTCCTTTGATCAATTATTCCTTTAGTGTAGTTACTCCCTTTGCTGGTTTTACTTTTTTGTTTTTTTCATTTCATCTTTATGGAATATTTTGTGAAGAATATTCTGTAGTGCAGATTTTCTAGTTGCATTTTTTAAAATTTTTGTGTTATCATGGGAGGTTTTTATTTTATGTTCAAATCTGAAGCTTAATTTTGCTGGGTATAGTGTTCTTGGCTGGCATCCATTTTCTTTCAGAGCTTGGAATATGTTATTCCAGGACCTTCCAGCTTTGAGAGTCTGGGTTAAGAAATCAGCTGAGATTTGTGTTTGTTTCCCCCTATGCATAACCTGATAGTTTTCTCTGGCAGCCTTTAAAATTCTATTCTTATTCTGTATATTAGGCATTTTCATTTTAATGTGCCTTGATGTGGGTCTGTTGTAATTTTGTACATTTGGGGTCCTGTAAGCCTCTTGTATTTGATTTTCCATTTCATTCTTCAGGTTTATGAAATTTTCTGATATTATTTCATTCAAAAGATTGTGCATTCCATGGTTAATACCTCCATGCCTTCATCTATCCTGATAAATCTTAAATTTGGTCTTTTCATATTATCCCATAATTCTTGGAAGTTCTATTTATGGTTTCTTAACATCCTTCTTTTGTGGTCAACTGTGCTTTTAAGATTATATATTTTGTCTTCATTGCCTGAGATTCTGTTTTCCAAGTGGTCTAGTCTGTTGGTGATGCTTTCTAATGAATTTTTAATTTGGCTTATTTTTCCTTCATTTCAAGGATTTCTGCTTTTTTTCTTCAGAATTTCTGCCTTTTTATTGCAGTGATCTTTCACTTCTTGTATTTCCTCTCTGATTTTATTTATTTTTTCATTTTTTAAAAATTTGTAGATGGACACAACACATTTATTTACTTTTATGTGGTGCTGAAGATCAGACCTAGTGCCTCACACATGCTAGGCAAACCCTCTGCCGATTAAGCTGCAATCCCAGCCCTGATTTCATTTCTTTTACTGTACTTTACTTTACAGATCAGTTTAACTATGTACATTCTGATTTCCTTCTCTGATAATTCTTCCAATGTGGTGTTGATGAGTTCTGTTATTGGATTTTCTTGGTTTAGGGCGATTTCTTGCCTTGCTTTTTCATGTTGTTTGTATGTCTATCCATCTAACAGTATGAATCTGAGGCAGTAGAGTTTCTACCTTGTGGACTTATAGTGTCTATGAAGGTTTCCAGGACGTCATTATTTAGGGGGAGACAAATAATAACAACCACCAATACAAAAAAAATATATACAGCATTAAATCGAATAGTTCCTACTATGATGCCTACAGTGTTAATTATCACAATAAACAGAAATGATATAATCATATGTTATTGCTTATACTAAAAACAGTAAGTCTGCAAAAGGGCTTATAATTTCAAATGGTGGATAGGGAGAGAATAGAAGTGATACAGGATGTGAGGATTATGAGGGAGGAGGAGAGAAGAAGAAGTAAAAGATTAAAGGAAGAGTAAAAGAACAAGAGTGGCTGTTAGCAGAAGAAAAGAGAATGAGGAGAAGCAGGTAGGAGAAAAAATTTAAAATAAAAGAATACAAAACAAGACAAAACTCAAATATGCTAATCAAACACCCTAGTGTACAAAAAACTAATCCATGAAAAATAACTGGCTTCAAAATGCTACAAATGTGGAAAAAAAACCCACAAAAATGAGTTTGTATGTGTTTATGTACCATTAAGGTCACAATTAAACAAAGAAAAAGAATAATAATTAAAAAAGATCTTGATGAAAAGTTAAAGAATTCTTTTCATTGGAGTTCAAGAGATTCTATGTTTCTCTTCTCAGCAGTTTTGGGTGGGGTCATCTGGAGTGTCATGCTCCACCCTCTGGATTGCTGAGTGAGAGAGGTCCTGGAGACAGTGTTTAGGCTTATGTGGGCTCCAGGCTCTTTGCTGATTGCCAATTGGTCTGGAGATTTTAAACGAGATTTTAACCTCCATCGTCAATACTTTCTGGTCCATGCTGGAAGACTGTACCCTTGGAATCTCCCCTGGTTTCCATTTGTGTGGTGGGGGGGTCAGTTTTTAGTTTCCTTTGTCACCTGTGGACCTCACAATTTCTGGTCTTGGGTTTGGTCTCCCAATAATCGCTCTTGCCCCTGCCCTTCTGAGTTCCTGGCATCTGAAGCAGTTGGATTGGAAGGGGAGTGGTAGAGCCAGATGGGTTTCCACTACCATTTGTTCCAGGTATAAACCTCTTTCCATGTTTGATTTTCTCATGGTCACTTAAGAACACTCTATGTCATGTGTTCACTGAGCCTATTTCAAGCCAAATTCAGTTTTGCCATGAATTGGCCCCCTCAGCTTCCAGCCCCTGGTAGTAGCTACAAAATGGTTTCTTCCTTTGTTCTTCATATGCCACTTGGAGAGATGGTGGCTTCTGTCCCCACACATGGATATTGTACAGTGAGTCTTTCATGTCTGCTGGGCAGTATCTTGACATCTAAATGTCCTATACTCAGACACACCTTGGATTTCCCCAAAATGTGGGTTTCTTTAATTCCCTTATTCCTCCACTATGCTCACAGTGGAACCGCTCTGGCTGGTGCTTCCAGCCTGGCTGCTGCAGTGGCTGTGCCACTGGGGATTTCTTCTTTATTTTTTTATATCCAACCTCCTGAGTCCTCAATTTGCTTTGAATGTCCAGTTTTAAACTCTAGTAAGGTCCCCTCACTTTTTTTTTTTTTTTTTTTTTGTTAATCTACCTTGCTGAGAAGCTGCCTGTTTGCTTTCTTGGTTTCACTGCACAGAGCAGCCAGGGAAGCGACCTCCTCTATTCAGCCATTTTGAAAAAAGTCCCTGAACTCTAGGTTTTTCCATGCCACATTTGTCTACTGTGTTTCTCTCTGTGTATTATCTCTTGACTTCATGGTGAACCAGCACTGCTGCTGCTCCCAAAACTGGCTTGATTCCAGTGTACTCTTTGTTGTTCTTTGTTTAATGCACTTTAATTTCTGATTCTCTAAAAGACTTTGTCCAATACTTAATTTACATCAATTCCCACTTTCACCCATGTCACTGAGAAGTTGTACTCATGTTGCTTGAATCCCAAGCCACATAGCAACTGGAATATGCCATCTTAATTCCCCCCTTACTTTGAATTTAATGCAGTGCATACTTGTTCTCTACTTCAGTGGAATTTATTTATGTATTAATTAATATGATTATAATTGTTTTTCTAAAGGAGTTTTTTAGTTGTTGATGGTTCTTTATTTTGTAATTATTCATTTATCTGCAGTGTTGAGAATCGAACCCAGTGCTTCAGGCATTCTAGGCAAGTGCTCTATTACTGAGCTACAATTCCAGACCTATAATTTCATTGTTTAGGAGTGCTTATTATGAGGGAACGTTTCCTAGTAAATGGACATTACCTTGAAGGATAAGAGGTTCATTTGAAATCCACTCTTGATGGAACTGGAGGCTGTCATGCTAAGTGAAATAAGCCAATACCCCCAAAATCAAAGGCTGAATGTTCTCTCTATTATGTGGATGCTGACTCACAAATAGGCACAATGTGGGGGTCGGGGAGGAGTGGAGGTTCACCAGATCAGACAAGGGGGAATGGTGTGAAGGGGGGGAATAGGAATGGTAAAGTCAGTAGAATGAGTCAGGCATAACTTTCCTATGTTCATATATGAATACATGCCCAGTGTAACTCCATATCATGTACAACCACAAGAATGAGAAATTATGTACTTCATGTGTGTATGGTATGTCAAAATACATTCTACTGTCATGTATAACTAAAAATAAAAATTGAAAAATGAAATCTATTCTTGAAATACATCATTCAGACATCAGACAGCAGTGATTCAGTTATGAATAAGACATAGTTCTGTCCTTTTGAAGCCTTTACTCATTTCCCAGGTGAGATTTTCGGAGACTAATATTTTACTAGTCTCTAGTTCCTAGTACAATGTCTGGAATCTGTTGGGTTCTAAGTAAATTTTCACTTAACATACTTGAATTTTAATATTTATAAAAACATATAGTTCCTGATTTTTAGTAGGTATAAATTTGAACTCAAGAATCTGTCTTATTAGCAAGCACCATAGGATACTATCCTGTGGCTTCTACCTGTAAGTACCAAGAATTTTTTTTTTTTTAATAGAGACATTTCATGCATTGCATGGAAAATCACTTTGGGAGTTGTGGGTGGACGAAGTCCATTGTTATCCTCATGCCTTACTAAAGTCAATTAGCATTCTATTATAGACTTTAGTGTTTTATTCAGAAGAAATCTGTTCATTTAGCACAGTGATGGGTTTTTGGTATAGATTTAGTAAAAATATATTGATCACTTAATGTTAATTACTTAAAATTGTCTATAGCAGTTATAGAATAGTTGTTGATTTACTGATCTATGATTTTTTTAACTTTATAATTTTAAATGTTTAAAAAAACCCACTTTTTAAATTGAAGTAATCCTTTCTCCCCACCTTGAGTTCCTTATTATGGCTTGGGTGCATAGAGCTTGAAAAAGTTAAGCATTTCACGTGGCCAAAAATATAACTTTTGTTTTAAAGATTATTTTAGAATAATAGCTGACTATATTCAAAGATAATTTGGGATATGTAAGAGCCTTCTTACATAAATTTGTTTTTATAGCCAGTATTTTTTTTAGAATGGTGTATACGTAATATTGACCTGTGTTTTATTATTAAGCAGAACTGTTAAAATATAAATCATTGACTTGTAGAATGATGTGAATGTGACTACTCTTAGAGTAGTCAAGTGGAAATTGGCATTGTACTTTTTTATTTAAAGGACTTAGAGAAGGTGAGGATAAAGGGTATTTGGGGGAATTTTTCAATAGGGTAATTAGTGGGCAGAAAAATAAAGTAGTTTGCATTCAAGGGTGTATTCTTTATATGAGTTTGGCATTCATTAGCAAAGAGAAATATAAAACATTTTCTCTGAGTGAGTGGAAAATTAAATCAGAAAAAGTATATGTTGTTCTTTTATTTTTACTGCCACGTAGACTTGAGTGAAGAAGAAAAATAGCAGTTGGTAGAATCGGAATAGTTCTTGGGTTTTCAGATTCTTAGTGTGTTTTCTGATTTATCACTACATTGTTGCTCACTCAAACATATTTAATTTACCTTATCTGTAAAACTGGGCAGATTGTAAATTTCCTATAATGTGGCCAATTACTTTTATAATAATGTTTAAAAAAATAAACTGTTCATGATAAAGGAAAAAAATCCCTCTAACTTCTGTCTTCACACTTCTTATGTCTTAGTAGATTAACCGGAAATAGTAATTAAAAATTAGAAAAGGTTTTTTAAAAAAATTATGGTATACATATGATAGCAAGCTGAGTCCAAATTGAAGTGGGAAAAGAAATATAGGAATATGATAAAACATTCAGGAAAACAGGAAAGGTTGCAATCAGTAAACCAGAATTTTGGGGGGAATTCTAGACTTACATAAGACTGATACGATTAGATTATTGGAAACTGCTAGTAGTGAACAACCTGTAACACATCAGGAAAAATATCTGGCTTCCTGATATTTTCTACTTTCTAAAAAAGTAGACTTATTTATCTATTAGCTCAGCAATTCACTTAGCTTAGAGATGACAGGGCTAGACCAGAGAAATGGCCCTGTGAGCAATATTCAGTGTAGTTAGACTTTGAAATAATGAACTTTGAAGAAAAATCTGTTTACTGCTTTCTCCACAAATTCCATCCACAAAGTCACATAGCCTTCCAATGGACGTGATAGGAATGGGGGAGAATTTTGAGGAAGATAAAGTAGTATCTGTATCAGCTATCAGTATTGAAAGTAACCTGGGTTTAAAAAGATGAAGATAGTTTTAAAAAAACAAAAACCAAAGAACGCTGGCTAGGTGAGGAAAAATTTAACACTGCAAAAGAAAGGACTTGTACTAAAATAAGAATGCAAATAGCACAGAAATCCCAACTATAGTGGAAAATAATAGCAAATGGAAAATTCCTAGTTAGAATTCAGAAGACAAGGAGTGTTAGCTCAGTGGTAGTACGCTTGCCTAGCATGTGTGAGGCACTGGGTTTGATCCTCAGTTCCTCATAAAAATAAATAAAATAAAATAAATTTAATATTATCCATCTACAACCACACACACACATACACACACACAAGAATTCAGAAGACATTGTATTTAGAAAGGACCAATAAAAATTCTTCACAATTAAAAATATGATTACCAAGAGGTCAAAAATATAGAAGATGCTAGAATTGAGAGTACTACATTGATTCTAAAGCTGCAGCCAGAGTATTTGTGGATATGGAGGTTTCTAACATGGGATTGAGGAGAGAGATTTTTTGTACCTGATATATGAGGAGTTAGAATTGAAGTACCTCTATAGGAGCTTGAGTTGTTGCTCAGTGATAAGAGTTCTTGCCTAGCACATGTGAGGCACTGAGTTTGCTCCTTAGTACCACATAAAAATAAATAAATAAAATAAAGGTAGTGTGTCAGTCTATAACTTAAAAACAACTGTATAAAGCACGATTCTTCAAAATAAGAGTTCAGTGAAAGAGACTCTAGAAAATTACATTTAACTTTAACTAGAAAAACATCCAAGATTTCGTCACTTGTCTTTTGGGTGTAATACTGAAAAGCCTCACTTAAAAATTTGTGAACCTAAAGCCTGCTTTCATGTGGGTGTGAGATTGTGATTTATATTAAATGCCTGGTTCAGGAAACTGAAGGCAGATAAAATTATTAAAATGTTGTCAAATAAATGTTAGTAACACTACATTTTATCCAACATAAACAAAAGATAGTACTCTTTGGAGAGATGCTCCTTTAAGCTATGCCTCTTGGTATTGCCTGACCGTTAAGTGCTTTTATATCCCAAGACTACAAAACTATGAGAAAATCAGTAATCATGAGCCAAGAGCAAGCAGAAAAAAAAAAAAAACAGCAGAATTAGATTTCTGTGAATGTCAGATATTGAAATTACTACATAAGATTACAGAATATGTGTAAATAAACTGTTGAAATAAACAAGTACTTATAAACATGACCAAGCCAGGTGTAATGGTGCATGCCTGTAATCCAAGCATCTTGGGAGGCTGAGGTAGAAGGATCACAGGTTCAAAGTCAGCCTCAGCAATTTAGCAAGGCCTTAAGCAACTTAGTGAGACCCAGACTCTAAATAAAAATGTAAAAATGGGCTGGGCATGTGGCTCAGTGGTTAAGTACCTCTGGGTTCAATCCCCAGCACCAAAAAGAAAAACAAAAAACAACAAACAAACAAACACCAAGTAAAAGAAAAACAACTGCCAAGAATACCAGAAAGCTCTGAAAAAGAAGCTAATGGAACTTTTAGAAATTAAAAATAACAATAATTGATCTTGGAAAACATTAAATGGGTTAGACTCATCCAGCTGAACAGTGAATAAATGAGATTGAAGATAGAAAAAAACGGAGATGGAAATATGAATTGAACATTTAGATACAGAAGAAAAATTGTCTCACATATGTGAAGTTAAAGTTTCAGAAAGGAGAGAGATTGATAGACACTATCTAAAGAAATAATGACTAAAATTTTTTCTAAATTAAAAGATACAAATCATTAGATTGAGGAAGCATGTTGAATCCAGAGGAAGAAAAATAATTGGATAATACTAAAAGCTAAGAAAAATGTAAAACTAGCTACATATAGTCAAATTATCTACACGACTCTAGAATTAGACAGTCAGCAGTTCTCTAAGCAATAAGAATGCTGGGCTGTGGCCATGACTCTGGCTCAGCGGTAGAGCACTTGTGTCACGTGTGAGGCCCTGGGTTCAATCCTCAGTATCACATAAATTAAATAAAAAAGGTATTGTGTCCACCTATAACTAAAAAAATAAGAATGCTAGAGATTATGAACTAAATCTTCAAATAGTAAGCAAAAACAAATGCCATTCTTGAAATAGAAACCAATAAAATCATTGAAAACACAAAGATTTGGATTTTCAGACAAATATCAGATTGGTAAGTAAAAATATGACTACATTGTAATGGTGAGCAAGTGAAAAAATGAGAACTCAGCTAGTAGAAGCATAAACTATAACTATTGAGAGTAATTTGGCAATATCTAGGAAGCTCGAATGTCATTTTTTCCCGATGACAATATCTAGGAAGCTCGAATGTCATTTTTTCCCGATGACAATATCTAGGAAGCTCGAATGTCATTTTTTCCTGATGACCCAGAAATTCTTGTGTACACACACAAACCTTAGTTTTGTTTAATGTTCTGTTTAGACCATGACAAAATTGAAGTCAGATTTTTAGGAAACCAAATTTATCCTTGTTACATGCAGTATACTTTATCTCTGTGCTTTGTGTATTTTCCCACCTTTCTTATCCCCTTCACTCTCCACTTTTCCTATTCCTTTTTTAAAAAACTGTTTGTGACCGTGGCACACTAATGTGGTATTATTGTTGGGTTTTGAGGTGAGGTTTGAAAAACACTGCCTTAAACAAACTCACATATTAGTATGAAGAAACAAAAATAGGGATGTTTATAGCAACATTGTAAGAATGAAATATTGGAAGCTATCTTAAGCTCTGATAAATGGAAAATAGATCAACTGTGGTATATCCATGGAAATGTTTTGTAAGACAAAATTTATAATAAATCAATAAATTGTGATGCCCATATTGAATGGATATTCTTAAAATTGTTGAGTATAAAAAGCAAATTGCCAATGAATATGTGAAGTATGATATTTATGTTAAGCTTAAAAATGCAAAGCAATAATATATATATTACAACATATAAAGAAGTATATGGGGCTGGGGCTGGGACTTAGTGGTAGAGCACTTGCCTTGCACGCGTGAGGCACTGGGTTCGATCCTCAGCAACACAAAAAAATAAATAAACAAAGGTATTGTGTCCATCTACAAAAATATATAGTAAAAGAAATATATGGAAGTAATGAACATCAAATTTAGGTTACCTCTGGGAGAAAAAGAAAGGCATTTCTGTTACCAGATAGCACTCTTTCCTTTAAGCTGAGTGGTGGATACATACATTTTTATTAAATAATACTTTATACTCCTTTGTATATCTAAAATATTTTACAATCATTTTTTAAAAAAAGGTGGATATGGACTGGGGATGTAGCTCAATGGTAGAGTACTTGCCTAGCATGCATGAGGCCTTGATTTCAGTCCCCAACAATACACACACACACACACACATGCATACACATACCCACACATGTAAAAGCAGTGTATAATTGAGAGTTCTCTCTGAAAGTATAGTAAAAGGAGTTGGATCTTATAAAAGAAAAGTTTGAGACTTGTAGCATAGATCCAGAAGATTGGTATGTAAGAAATAGGATTCCTGAAGTAAAAAGAGTAAATGTGAATATACTATGTATACAACAAGAGATATGAAAAATTGTGCTCTATATGTGTAATAAGAATTGTAATGCATTCCACTGTCACATATAAATAACAAAGAGTAATTTAGCAGAAACAGGAGATAATAAAATGGCAGAATAATATTTTCCTGAGATGGAAAAACCTTGAAGTAAAACATACTAAAGTAAAATTTCTGGTAAAATCAAATACTGATAAAACTTCTGAATTTCAAGAATCAAAAGAAAATTAAGTATCCAGATAGAGAAAAAAGTGTTAACTTAAAAAAGAATGAGATTGGCATTTCGTTTTTCTCATGTAGCACTGTCCTAAGAGACTGTGGAAAATTTCCTGTACATTTCTGAGAAAGAAATATTTTTACCCTACAGTTCTATTTGCAGCAATGCTATTTTTCAAGAACGAAGGTTTTATATATATTTATATATATACATATATATTTATATATATGTGTATGCATATATGTGTACATATATATTCTTTTGAATGGACAATTAATACCAACAGATTTCAATAAATGAACACATTATTTAGAAGTACTTAAACAAAATGAAATGAATCAGAGAATTTGGGGCCAAAAAAAGAAAGATATATATTAAATATTGACAAAAAACCCAAAAAACCTAGCAAACCCAAACTATTAGTGAAACTATGTCTAAAAATTGCTAATAGTGTACTTTGAAGTGTGGTATAATTTTAGGTAAAAATATTTCTGATAAAATGGAAGGCATGTAAGAAAATGACAACTGGGAAATAAAATTTAAGTGATTTAATATAACTTGTGTTATAGTAGGGATATGGTGGAGGGGGAAAGTTAAGACAATTATGCAGATTATGCTAAGTAAAGAATTTTTATGCATAGAATTATAGGAGTGGATATTTTACACTTCTGATATTTAGGAAGAAACGTAGACTGAAAATACTTGTTGAATATTTGAGGAGACTTGGTAAAAAAAAAGACAAATGATCAGTTCTCCCAACCTTCTCAATATCTGTGTGAAAGGACTAAATGTGTACTTAAAAAAAGAAAAAAAAAAGCCTATAACAACAGCATTGAGGAGTAAGAAAGGGTGACGTTGGTACAGTAAATTTAGGGGAGTACCCTGCTGATAGAAAGCAGGTAGAATGAGAGGCTCAGAGAAACAAGAGCAGAGAAAAGTACAATTGAAACCGAACAGTTTTTGAGGTCCAATGGATCTCAAGAAGAAGTTCCATTTGTATTGTTAAAAGTGTCAAAGAATTAGAGTAGACTATGGTGTGTCATCAGAGCAATAAATTTAAAAACTGCCTGTACTAGCTGGGTCCTCCCCTTCATCCTTTGTACAGAATGATTATAAACAGAAGTTTTTGTGTGGAGAATAGAGTTGTGGCTTCTGTTCTCCAGATGATGATTATGGGGAGGGTTTCTAGTATACATGTTGGGAATGGAAAGAATAACAGAGCAGAGCCTAAGAACTCCTAGCAAGCATGGTGGGGAAGGCTTCACACATTGTAATATACTAAATAAATCTCTTTTCAAAATAAAGCCTATGTAGTCAGTCTTGAGGGTTCCAGCTCATAGCCAGTTTTATGAGTACACACCCTAACATAAAATATATGTCTTAGATTGGCAAAGTGGTGCACACCTGTAATTGCAGCTACTTGGGAGGCTGAGGCAGGAGGATCACAAGTTTGGTGCCTGCCTGGGCAGCTTAGTGATATCCTTAAAACAAACAAACAACAACAACACAAAACAAACAAAAGGTT